>NC_089209.1:25347549-25697549 GCF_963930695.1 Labrus bergylta | reverse complement strand
AGCTGTTAGCTTCTCGCACAGCTTTCAGGATGTCCTCAGCTATCTGTGATCACTGGACCCTCGCCTTATTGGTGGACCGTCCTTCTTCGTCGGCCACGTTGGCTCCCTACCTGGCCTGGACCCGTTGCCCTGCAGCCTGCCAGCTGTTGGCTACTGCTGGCTACCGCTGGCTGCCGCTTCCCCCCACTCCGGCTCGGCTGCTGGCGGCGAAGAGGCCTGCCTGACAACCCGACGGCCGGCTGCTGCTCTCCTGCTCAGTGTCCAGATGGGTCCCCCATCTGCCACAAAATTGGTCCTTTCCTGATCCTGTTTGGACTCTCATTCCTGTGGTTTTCCCTGACCCCGGCTGGCGCCCGGTGCTTGCGTCTTTCATCCTGCAGCTAGCCGCTGCTCTCCCTGCTGCGGACATGGTACTCCAAACATACTCCACTCTGCAACTCCGGAATCTCGTCTGCCACTTCTCTCCGGACAACCTTGCTTCCATTAAATCCTTTGGACTCCTGCACAATCCTCGCTACGTGCATAGGGCTGCCCGATGCAAGTTTGTTTACACTGCCCGCCCAAAGCCTCCACCACCTTCTTATCAGAGCATTCTGAGCTTCTGACCTCCATCTGCTCCACGTCTCCTGCTACGCTCCTCCTTGGAGATTTTAATATTCATATGGACACTCCCAGCTGCACGTTTGCCTACGATTTCTTGTCAGTACTGGACTGCTTTAATATAACACAACTTGTTCAAGGTCCCACCCATGCCAAAGGTCACACACTGGACTTGGTCTGCTCCATTGGCACAACCCCCTCCCTGCTTCAGTGCCTTGACCTGGCTATCTCAGACCACCATGCCATCTTCTTCACTGTTTCCACCTTCAGCACCAACCAGAAACTATCAGCTTCTAACTCCACCAGTGAAATATAAAAGACAGCTGCCTCTTACACCTCCAACTCAAATCTCTGCCAAACAGCCACCACCTCCATCTGAAGCCAAGCATTGTCAGAAACCCTCAACCTCACCATCACAATATGAAAGACAGCTGCAAAAATTTTGTCAAACTCCAACCTCTGCCAGAAACCTGCAGCAGCCTCCACCTGCAGATGGTGGCTGAGAGCAGCAGCATACCTTCACCTGACCACCACGAGCTCATGCCTCTAACTCCAACCTCTGACCATTCAGGAAACAATCACCACCCTCCACATGTGCAACATTGAAGAAAGTCACTTCACATTCCTCCAACTGAAGCTCAAAAGGATTTATTTTAAATAATAAACAAAGACCATTTCACTCTTTGAACGAGTGTGGGAACTGTTGTTGTTGGTCAGAATTTACAGCACAAACATTGGGAACATCAGGTCTGACCCTGGTTTTGAATCTGAGTAACAAATATTGAAAGACGGTTAAGCCACCATTGTTCACACTTACATCTATTTAAAATCCACAGGGACTCTTCTACAAATGAGTCTGACTTATTTCAACTTAGAAGTAGGTCTTAATAGTAGACATCTTGTGTTTTCATACAAACATCTTCAAATACAAACATTGGTAAAGTCTCTTATTAAGGACTTTAAATATTGTGACAGAAAAACATTTAGATTTATTTACCAAATGTATCACTGTAGCCCTTAAAATGTGTTCAATCCCGCTCAAAGACTATCAAATGTTTAAAACTCAATAACAACTAAAAACAGCCACAATCATCAGCAGGTTGAGTGTTCAACCTAAAAGTGTCTGTTGGAGCCAAATTATAGGTTTGTTTTGTGTCATGGCATTTTCTCTACTGGGCACTATGTGTAGCCTGGGCGGATGCTGTGTTTAAAGCAGGACTCCAGGTGAGGTGGGACAGGTGATTGAATGGAGGCAAACAGTTTTTCTTCTGTGTCAGCCTGTCGGAGTAATCGCACCGAAAGCGAATTTGTTTGTTTTATTCATTGACATAGTGGTTCCTCATAGTTTCCTTTATTAATAAAAAGTGGACTACACCACGGTCGGATGATTGTGACATCGTTGAAAGAGCCCATATTCTGCCCTTTTTGGGGTTCGTATATTTAATCTATGTACCTACTAAAGTATGTTCACAATAACTAAAGTTTTAAAAAGTGTCTGTTTTCATGAACTGCCGCTCCATGCACCGGCTCACTTCTGACTCTCTCTCTGAGGCTCTGAAGTGCCCACGTTCAGAGTCCCCACGTGTGCCAAGTCTGATCTGATTGGTCGGCCTGTCGGCTCTGTCGTAATTGGTCAGTTGCTCAGTATGGTTCTCGGAAATGTCCCGCCTCTTTTACCATATTGGGAATGCAGCCACTGGCTCCGTCCGAGGGGAGCATAAACCTTTGCACCTTAGCACTACTGTGCTACCGCAGGCTACGGCATATTGTGGGTGTGCTACAGAAGTTACCGGGCGTGCAACATGAGCTGCAGGGCTTGCCACAACGAGCCAATGGGCTTAGATCAGTGATCTCACACTGACAATGACATCGGACTGACAAATTTTTATCAAGGGGGGCTAGAACCGAGCGTTACATGCAGCTAATGCTACAGCTAACAGGAGGAAGTAGGAGAAGCCACGTTTCCGCGGACTTTGAATTTTTGCAAATAGATGTGCCTAAACATGCACAGAACACTTGGAAAACACACTAAAGAGCATATAAAACCAGAAAAAGCTGAATATGGGACCTTTAATGTCCCCGACAACCATTGTAGTCACATTTAGCCATTTGTTAGCAACCGCCTCTTTAAAGACATGTAAAAACTTCAGCAGTGGGGGTATTACCTAACGTAGTTTATGTGGTCTAACAAAACACCAACATCTCTTCAGCTTGTGTTAACCACAGACCTTATTTCAGGTGTCTAACCACAAACCCATTCACAATTCAAGAGTTTAAGAGGATAGACCCTATGGTGCTAAAATGCTAACTCACTTCTGGGTTTTAGGACTCATTCCTATGGCGCTCTATAGTGGCACAATTGGTTTACAAAATTATAAATGTAAAGAAAATGTAACAAAAAAAAAAGTAAATATCTATAGGTCTTTTAAATAATTAATTACTATCACCAAAGTTACAATATTTATAATAACAGTGTGATATTATAATATAATATATTAGAATAATACAATACTAAAAAGGGTATTTTACATATAAAGTCAATAAACATTCAGGCTAAAGCTCCTTTAAGTATAACACAATATCAAATTCAAGGCTATGCTGCCATCTTGTGGTGACAACACGATACAGCTAATTCAGAAACTGTTCCCGCTCAAACTACTGAGGACAACTCCATATAAGGAAATGTTCCGGTCACGTTCATTCATAACGGCCATTAGCAGCTAGCTAAATGCTAGTCGTTTACATAAATTAAATTGACAAGCCCTCACAAAGTGGTCAAACTACACATATATGGGCATTTCGTTTGTTATCGGATCTAAACAGTAAATGCTGATAAGTTTAACACATAACATGAGACTACTATTACACTTAATTAATATCCAAGCGCACAGAGTGGGAACTTACCCACAGTAATAGATCGTTCTGTGCGATACCCAAAATGCACCGCGTTTAGTACAAAAGTAACTTCCGCTGTGGATTTACAAAATAAAACTAAAACGAAACCATGCTCTCGTTTGTCCCAAGTTTGACAGGAATTTAACAACAAACTACAAACTTAAGTTAATTGTTTACACTGTTAAAAAAAAATATATATATATAGCGAGAGAATAAATAAACAGAGAGTGAATGAAAGAAAGATAACCACTATTCTTCCTGGTATAAATGGCATCTCCTTTTATTTATTATTTTGAGAAATATTGTGACAATAAAATTCACATTTCACTGAAGCTATTGACCTTTTTCTATTTTACACAAAAACGCACGTTAAGTAAGGACTTGTAGCTTTTTCAGCTGCACATATGTTTTAAAGAGACAGCCTCAGTTGGACACCTTAATAATAATAAATCACAACAATTACCTTAAATTATGGCTATGCACAGACTCTATATATTTACCTCCACTGACGCACCTTGCCTTATAAAGCTGTTGTGCAGCTGTAACAGAGGTCTGCTCTATATTGGACAGGTGTCATTTCAATCTGTGATTTAAATAGTGTAAAGATTTTATACTGTAGAGACCCCAAATGGAGAGTCGCTCTGAGATCGGACAGTTTGTGGAGCAAAGGCTCATGGGAATGTTAGTGTCCAGTTAATAAAAGTGTGTTAATAACTTTAAAGTCAATTTTCAGTATTGTGGTTGTTATAATTGGTAATTGTTCATGTTTAATGCCATTTCCACTGTGATAGAGAATGTGAAATCAGTTAACGATTGTTCAACCATGAGTGTGAGAGAGCAGCTAATGTATATATTTAGATTTTCCTCGCAAAAATTTACGTATTCAATTAGTTAAACTAGGTATTTATCAATTTAATTATTCCAAGTGTTAATTTATTAATAAACTGGACAGGGTTAATTGTGCAGTACATCTCATACAGAGGCCATTCAAAGTGCAATAAGATAGATAGATAGATAGACAATTTATTAATCCTGAGAAACATACAGAAGTTGTGTAAGAGAAAGAAGTTTCAATAAAAGATAAAAGTGCGCTGAATAATGTAAAGTCAAATGCACATGAGCCTGAAACATGCATAACTTACACATGTAGTCTGTCTGTATTTTCTGCCATGCTATCTTCCTGGCTTTTCTGCAGTTTTACCTTCTTTCTTTTTAGTGATACAATCTGTAAATTTTTCGCACAGCTCAAACAGCAGCGTTGGTTCAGCTGTTGAAACGAACAGCGCTCTAACTCTCCCCTCTGCGTGACTCATTTGATCGTCTTTTCATTTGGGCTTCTTGTAAACCTCGGGTGCGTTCAAATAGCCAGACTATGCAAGCCTGGCTTGGGTCAGTCCTGATTTAATTCAGGCTGATTTGCTTTCATGGAACAACTTGAGACTTAATTAGGAGATGGAGTTAGTTTCAGTCTGACTTGAGCTTGGCTTTCTTCAGCCGTGTTGATGGAATACCCCCAAGGTACAGGTTAACACAACTTTAGTTAACTGTTGAAGTTCTACTATGTTCACCACTGAAGTGCACAGTGTAACTTCAGGGCTGTAGAGTATCTCTACATGTACTTCTGTGGAGTTAATCCTTTTTAAAAATAATTTCTTAGGAGCTTTGTTTCTGAACAGTGGTGGAAGGCAGCCCTATGGGGCTTACAACAATCCACACATTGACCCAATAAAAACACCTTACCCAAGTCAAAAAGAAGGGATTTAGTACCACTACTCTAAGATCAACTCAAAACTAATGTACCTGAACACAAGAACACACACTCCCTGACTGTGAGGTACAGCAGTCCCAACTCCAAACACCGCTCTCTCTCCTGAAACCAGCACTAGGCTTTTAAGCATCGAGGCCAGGTGTGCCTCATTGTTCAATTAGTAGTTTCACCTGGGCTGGAGACAACAGGGAGTGGAGAAGGAACAAAACAGCTTCCTGTGGTGAACGTTAGTGTGCATTAGTGACACCAAGAGAAGTGAGAGTGGGTCGAGCTTAAGTCCAGTTCTAAGCATTTACTGTTTCATGCAGGACGGATTCCCAATATGTCTGTGACTTTGGGCGGCACCAAAGACTATGAAAGGTTACTTGTTTGCATTTTGGAGCGGCAGTGACTTAGTCTGTAGTGAACGGGAGGATCCTCAGTTCATGTCCTGGTATGGAAGTTGGTCTGGTAGCTGGAGAGGTGCCAGGTCACTGCCAGGTGCCCTTGAGCAAGGCACTGAACCCCTTAAGCTCGGTCGCCCTTTCATGTGTAACCCTTCACTCATCTCTCCATTAGTGCACGGGTCCTGTTTGTGCATGTGTGTGTGTTTGGGGTCTATGTGTGAGAGAAGCATGTCTCTCTATAACAGTGTAACAATAACAGTGTAAACCAGAATTTTCCCTCTGGGATTAATAAAAAATTCAATAAAAAATGAAAGAAGAGATTGTTGGATTAATTTTGGAGAGGCGATCAGGCAGTGTAAAAAACAAAAAAACAAAACAAAAAAAAAACAGAAATCTTTGTCCATATCACTTTAAGGCCACAAGAGGTCGCTGATTGACAGCCAAACACACAACTCATCTGTGGATCATAAAGGTAACCTCTATAGTACTGTCAGGAGTAATTTAATGCTTTTAATTTTTGAGTTTCATCCATTACAGTCATAACAAAAGGTGAGGGTGACATTAATCAAGAAGGTTTATTATATTACTTTCCTGAGATGACTTTAGGGAATGAGGGGAGTAATAATCAAACCCAGGGAGAAGAAGGAGGAACTCAGTATAAGCTCATTTTAAAGGATTTATTAACAAACTAAAGAACAATGTACAACACAAAACAAAAAGAGAAGCCGTTTTAGTTTTAAGTGAAGTCCAAAAAACAACTACCAGCTGCCTCCTCTCTGCTGCTCTTTATACTCCAGCTCCTGATTGATAAGTTGTCATAGGTGAGTGTGGCTGCACTGAGGCTGACAAGCAGCAGCTGGACGGCACACAGGAGAGAGAGAGAGAGGGAGAGAAAACACAAAAACACAGAACTTTACGGCTACTAGCATAGTGAGGTGATGGGACTGGGTTGTCCAGACATTTTTTATTTGGGGTGGCCCACCTGGGGCACTGACATATGATGTTTGTGGGCACATGCACGCAAATTATTATTTTTAATTTTTTACCATTTCCGCTAAAATTTAAGTCATACAATTTGGCAACATATAAATCTTCTTAGCTTGATTCTTTTGGGACTCAAAAACAAAGATGTGAAAAATAACCATTTTAAGTACTTAGGAAATTGCATGCAAACTTGTACGCTGACTTATTTGGAAAGATAAATGTATTGGCAAGTTAGTCCATTAGAAGATCCACAGTGTGCACACGTTTGTATTTGGGGATTTTATGGAAAGAGCAAAGTATTCATTAAAAACTGAAAAAACTACTGTTGAAAATAGACAGAATAGTTGATTAGTAGATGAGCCCTGCCTTTGATCAGGCTAATAGCCAAACATAGATTTGGACTTTGGGGTGACCAGTCAGATTTCAAGGGGGGCCCATGCCACCCTGCAGGTGTAAATCTACAGGTCTATCTCAGGTCTACTTTCCTCCTACCTTCTGACCTCCATCAGTCAGAAGAGTTCAGGGACTTATAATCTTTGACCCTGCAGGACCTCTTTTTTACCGTCTGTTCCAAAAGTCAGAACTAAACTGGAAAAAAGGCGTTTCAGTTTGCTGCTCCCTACGTTGAACGAATCTTTAAGACTTAACGAGCGTCTCTGATTGGGCGCTTATAAGAGGATGTTAAATGACTTGGAGGTGGACACATCTGGCTGTAGATGTTCTCCCTGAGGTGTTTGTGGCTGATCTCGACAAACATTTGCTGTTTAAATGTATCATTTGTTTCTTTTACTGTCTAATAATGTTATTTGTTTTTTTTGTAGATGTATGTGTGGATGCTCGTTGTTTGTTTGAAACTTTGCCATTCATGGCCAGGACACTCCTGAAGAAGATTTATTTTGGGGCTTTTTGTGCCTTTATCGTAAAGATAGGATGGTGAATAGAGTGATGAATCAGGGAGAAAGAGTGGGGAATGACGGAATCAAACCCAGGCCGTTCGCTTGGATGAGCCTCTGTACATGGGACGTGCACACTAACCACTAGGCTACTGGCACACCCATGGCCAGGACACTCTTGCAGAAGAGATTTCTAAGCATAACAAGAACTGGTTAAATAAAGTCTAAATGAATACTTGCTGGAACAGAAGATGTATCAGTATTGGAGATATTTAAGCCTTTAGTTTCTTTGTGTTTCATTTCAGGAGCTGTAAAAATAGGCAATGCTCCACTACTCCTTATAAGCCCACTATACATCCACTCTGCAGGAAGAGTGATGACATACGTTCTCTGTGATCTTTGCTCTGTAATCATCCAAGCGGACCAGTTTCAGGGTCAAATACCCCCAAGACACTCAGTGATGGCTGCCCAGATTATGAGACGAAATGTAAATAGAAGAATACTGCATTAGCCTTCTATATGGTTCATTATCCAAAGTCAACAATCAATCAACTTCAGTGCATCAACAACTCTGCAGGAACCAGACGTTCAGGGCAGGGTTCGATCCCCAGCTCCTGCAGCCACATGTCCGATGTGTCTTTGGGCAAGACACTTAACCCCAAGTTGCTCCCACTGCTGCATCAGCGACGTTTGGATATTTATGAATGGATTAGCTAATACTGATAGACTCTTTCCACAGCAGCCTCTACCATCAGTGTGTGAATGTGTAGGTGTGACCTGTGGAGTAAAGGTCGTCAGACGACTAGAAAAGCTCTCGCCAAGGTCAAGTCCATTTGCCATTCACATCAACACTCCATGTTTCCTGTAAATCTACTAATGTTTTTTGCCTTATCTTCAGCTTTAAGTGACTGAAAATGAACCAAATAAACAAATAGAGGGCACGAGACAAGCTTGAAAAGAAACAGGAAAAGACCAACGCTCTGTCTTCAGAAGAAATTTCTTGTTTTCCTGTCTTTTTTTTAAATAATCAAACTACCGTAATAATTATTAATTACTAATCCAGGTTACCTGGAATCATGGCCCCCTTATCCATATCTTCACAGTACCTAGATAATGTATTTGTCCTCTATATGACTGAATGATTTTATTTTGCATGACCTGATCTCCAACCAGCCCCTCTAACATTTCTCCTCCACCTTTTCTTCAAATTTCTGCAAACCACGCTCTGCATGTCGAGTCCATCTGCTGTCCTGGCACTTTTTTTAATTTTATTTTTAGCCGCTTGGGAAAAAAGGGGAAGCGAAACCTCTAACAGCAGCACGGAGGCGTTTAACAAATGAACCATGAAACTGCACAGCCTATTGATTTTACTTCCTTGACCCTATCTCCGGGCGAACAAAAAAATATTTACAAAAAACATATTCCGTCTGCATTTCATTACTTGGTCGTCATGGGGATGGGGAAATGACAGCATCCAATCAGCTGCAGGATTCCCCTTGGCCCCGCCCCTCCGCGCCGTCTATTTATATTATTGCGGCCGCAGATTTTTGACAGTTACTGTAGGAAAAGATGCAGCGCTTCAACTGCAGCTCGACCTGAATGAAAGCAGCTTCAAGTCTCGAGCAGTCTTTTGTTTTATTTGTTATCTTTTTTCCTACCAGTCATTGTCAGGCTGCATACCTTCAGATTTTAATACTGCGCAAAGCCGTGTCTTATTTCATTTAAAGCTGAGCTAACATTCACAATGACAGAAATGAACAACATGCCGGACGGTGACACGGCGGGTAAGGATGCAGTGCCGGCGGAGGAGAAGCGGCCAGAGGAGGAGGAGGAGGAGGAGGAGGAGAGGAAAGAGAACGGGGACAGCAAAGTGAGTCCCCCGGAGAAACCCACGGCTCCTGCTGCCGCTGCACCGGAGGAGGTCGAGTTCGTGCACCCTGAAGGCGGCTGGGGGTGGGTGGTGATGCTGGCTGCCATGTGGTGCAATGGCTCGGTGTTTGGGATCCAGAACGCCTTCGGTATACTCTTTTTGTCCCTCCTCCGGGAGTTTGGCTCCGAGAAAGATCAAGACCTCCGCTTCAGGACAGGTGAGTGGGGGGATGGGGAGTCGGGGGGGGGGGGGGGGGGAGAGAGTTAAATATATACATCTGTTCAATTTGAATATCTTCCTCGGTCGTTTTACTTTATATTTTATAAATACGGTAAATTAATGTCTCAGTGAGAGCGGCTGTAACGGTTACTTTTCAAAAAAGACGTTAAGTCGTTGAGTCAATGCTAACGGTAACCGGTGTTTGTGACCTCTGACCTCTGCACCGGTCGACCCCTCCACTCACTCTCATCGTGTCTCTTTTTCTCTCTTCTTTTAAACAACATTATGGGTCGTTATGTTGTAACTGTTCATACTGGAGCCTCATTTAGCTTACATCACCTATAGTGAGTAATATGTAGTTTCCTGCATTAAAGAACTACAACTCTGAACACAAGCAGCTGTGGTTACATGCTGACACAACTGTGAAGATGTGGTAAGCTTCTGTAGGGGCAAGGTGCTACTAGGGTGGTGTAACATTTTGTTTTGGCCTTACATTGTTTTTATTTATCTGTGGTTGTGTTTTCTGTCATAAACAGAGTGGAACAAAAGTGAAAGTTTTCAGTTTGTAGTTCCTGCATGCTGTCTGCAAACAATAGGAGTCAGAGAAAACCTGTGCTACATTATGAACTCTCCCACCTTTTTTTGGGTTTACCCCCCCACATTTTCCTCTACTGACTGTCACCTCTGGAGGTCTGGAGGGATCATGTGTTCTGTTGTACCAGACAGATTTTGGATTTAAGGCTTAAAGCGATACTGATATGGCGGCCAGTGTAGTGAATTCAAGTTGGAGTGAGTGTACAGTAATGGCTCTCAACTGGTCTAGCCTCAGGACTCACCACCCACCACCAACTCCTTAATGCGAAATTGCGTCCAAAATGTCATTAAAAATGGTGCAGTTTGGATCTTAGACGGTACAAAACATGTGACAGAACCAGAGACTGTAAATATTAAAGGACAGAGTCTGAGTGACATCATCCATCTGTTCCTGCAGAGTCCCATCCATGGTGGTCTCCATGCTCGAAATCCTTTCTCAGTCTAACTTTTAGTCAACCTAACAACAGACTGAGAGCTGGAGCTGAGGTGGGTTTTTTTTAAAAACTCTTTTTACAAACCGTTACATTGCTTCCGCTTGTCGATCAGGTCAGCTAACCAGACCTATTTCTTTTTTTAACCAGGCTGTAAACAAGTACATTTTTGCTTGAAAAAATTGGCTTTTTTGAATGGGTGTGTTTGTGACTTCCTGTGCTTCTTCAGCAAGCCTCAAGTGGACACTCGAGGAACTGCAGGATTTTGCACTTCAGCATCAGCTTAATCGTTCAACATCGGAGGTTGCTGCTTTGACAGAACAAAGTATCTAAACAAAACAAACAAGTTTAGACATCGCTTCATAGACTTTTTGACACATTCTTTTTCCAGGCACAGACTCTCGCGGCCAGCTAAAAAATTGTTTAACAACCAACTTTTGGGTCCCAACCCACCAGTTGAGAACCACTCACGTAGACCTTTTCTTATAAAGTTGCACATGAGTCTTAATGAAAGTAGTGGGGGTCTCAGAACAACACCACATGGGTGCAGGGTGGATAAATTCAGCTTTTGAGATAAGGAGCCTTTGAGGGTAAGGAGCTCGAGGTAGAGCTACTCATTGACACCAACAGGAACCAGCTGAGTTGGTTCAAGCATCTGATTAGCATTTCTCCTCAGCAGCTTCCACCGGAGATGTTCTCTGAGGAGAACCAGAGTAGACCCAGAGCTTTCTGGAGGGTTAATATAGCTCATATGGCCTAAGGGTCTCCATGATAAGACTAAGACAAGAGATGGATGGATCCTTTTGTAAATTGTCAACCATTCCTAGGGAACAGCCATACTGCTGTGCTATATGTGCTGCAGACAGAGAAGAGAAGACAAGCTACATGATGACAATGTTTAAACCAGCCCAAGCATTTTAATTAGACGTTCTACATAAGACGTTTTCATATGGGATTCATGCTGAAACAAACATTTGTGACAGGCCAATACTTACCAGATGCTATTGATGATATTTTCAAACGTAACTAGGTTGGCATGTGCAGCCGTTTTGTTTCATATACAAATTTCCAGAGGATTTCAGTTGAGCTGTTTCCTGTTTCTCACTTTCATAAAAAAGCGGTTTCTTGTCATGAGCAGGTTGTAGTAGATTGCAGATTGGCGAGGTACAGTCAGGGAACTTCCCCCCTGTGTGTGAAAGTGAGACAGAGAGATGATCTAACCCCATGAATAATGTCTCCATGTGGTTCTGCTGCGATTGTAACCACCTGTTGTTTGTGATGCTGTTTGGCAGATGAGTCTGTACGAGTTGAGCTGCATGTAGAACCCTTTTTTTTTGACTCCCTTAATTCAAACAGTTACCATTGTGTGTGGACTCAAAAGCTGCTTTAACAATGAGGGGATCCGTGTGTGACGTGGTAAAGGTTTAGTTTAACAGCTGCAATTTCTTCAGCTTCTTTACTGTCCTAGTTGTCTTCCTTAATGCCACCACCCAATACCCTTACCCACTGACCAGAGATCATCTGCAGTGTTGTCTTGATGAGTGCTGACTTCCCCCAAGTGAGGCTGACTACTACACAGCTGAAATGTGGGGGAGGGACATTCAAAGCTTTCTTTTTACAACTTTCAACGAGGGTGCAACTTCTATTTCTGTTTTCAAAAGACAACCGATAAAGGCATCCGTAAAGAAGCCACTTCTGTCTTCTGCAAGGCTCAACAACTGATTTTGTCTTTGGCTGTTTCTGGTTTCTAATTGACCTTTACCTTTACCTTACCATAAAAAGTAAATTACTGCAGAAATCCTTCCTGTTGTGTTGACTGTAGTACTCAGAATAAAACACTGAGCCTGTCAGATGGTGAAGACCAGCGTTAGTCTTGATTGCCTGTATTTAAATGAGGGAATACAAACAAGTAAAGGTTGTATTTATTGTTTTTTCCATTCGATAATCTCCAACAAAAGGAATATTTACATTACGAGGCATGCAGAGCAGTGGTATCCATACAACAGAACACACTGTGCCTGTGGAGTCGGTTCAGATTCAGCATGTTATGTAAGGAGTTAGGTCTCTGCAAACCTTTGAACGTGCATTCAGTCTCAACAGAGATGGTCTTGGCAGCTGCTCTGTTTTGGGTTTTACTGAAGTCTGAATTGGTCAGAACTTTTCATCGATGACCAGTATGTCCTGAGATCCTCTTACTGCTCACTTTGCTGTGTGTCAGATTGGCTTTTTGCCTCTCAGCTCTGTTTCCTCTCCTCTGATCGAATTTCTCAAAGAACACACATATTGAACTGAGGACTTTAGCTTTGTGTTGCTTCATTTTATGAGAAGGTGACATTCTTTGGAGTTGCTGGAGCCGGTAATGTTCTGGGTCCTAGCATGAGTTTTGTAAAGATAAATCAAGGAGCAGGCATGAACTGAAAGCTAATGTTCAGTTCTGGGCGAGAAGAAGTGTGAGGAGTAAGAAAATCTCCATACACTTCTGTATTATCGTCATTGTTTTCTAATCATAACCTTGGATTATTTGACCTCACTTTTCTGTTAGCATTACAAACAATTGATCTTTTTTTTTTTTTCTCCTATTACACTTTTCCTAAAATTAGATCAATGAATCTCAGTTTATTAAATCCTAACCATCATGACTGAACCAAAGTCTTAGATACACACAGCTCATACCTGCCCTATACTGAACCTGTTGACTCTCAGACCTCTTGTTGCCCCCAAAGAGCTGCTCTGGTCCGAGAGGGATCCTGTTTTCCACGTGCACATGCACATGCACATGCACGTTGGTGACCTGATATGCGTTTCCCTCTTGGTAAGGATTTTCATGAATTCATTCATCTTGATAATTTTGTGGATATATAATTTAAATCTGTCAACCATCTAAGGGTGATTCTTCTTCTAGGTCTGTGAAGCTGTTGTTTACATGTGTAAAGACGTCTTGGAGCAGCAGAGTTATATTTGGATTGGAGCCAAGTTTATGTTGTGAGCTGAAAGGGAAAGGTGATTCTCTGAGACTGAAATGTATATGTCTGACATTTACAAGTCAAGCTAATCATTTTTTCTAGCCTATTGGAAGTCTAACTAACGAATGGAAAGGAATTTGTAGGCTGTACCTTCTAACAGAATATATGCAGCACAAGATGAATACTTTGTCAACAATTTGTCAGCCATGTGTGTTCGTAACTGTTGTCTGACCCCGGCTGAATAAATTCTTAGATGATCCACAGTCTGTTTCATGATTACATCATTGAACATTTAATACAGAAACAACCCCCACATAACACTTCACTCTATTTGTGATAAACTATCAACTAGCGCTGTTATGTTCCTGCAAAGTTAGAGAAGAAGACTGCAAACTAGTAAACATGCATGCAAACACAGAAGGATTTGGTTACCGGTTCGAGCCCTGTGCTGACTTTTAAAACTCTACTTGTAATTTATTTTCTCATTAGTATGGTTGAGTTGTCTTCCCCCCTAACCTCTCACGGTGTGGGAACAGATTTTTCTGGTGCTCAAATCCAGTGTGAAGGCCGCATCATTTCCAGCTGTCGTCCTGCTTCAGTTTCTCCCACAGCCCTGCAGCATTTAGTGTAAGGACACCCAGGTTGAATGCCCAGGATTTGTTGTCCATGGGCTGGAGGATTGCTGTGTCTTGGACATTGAGTTTGTATGTTTCAAACACATCATAGCGTCTTTCAAATGTCTGTCAGGTTGTTTCTGTGTGACCTGTCAGCAGAAGATAAAAATCTTTCCTTTCTGTTGTGTGACATCATTACTTCGGTATGAACCCCTGCAACTTTTAGACATTTGGCTTTTCTCAGTTTTCTGCATGTGATAGGTCCAGACCATTGATGGACTTGTGACAATACCCCATAATGTAAAACAGAAGATAATACCAGCATCTCCGTTTTAAAATACACGTCTGCACAGGGAATAAGGAGACCTGACACTGAACACCAAGAGTTAAGATTTAAAGGCTTGTCCTAGTTTTGCTCTCTTGCTTTTCTGCAATGCAGAAATGCAATAACAGTGCATTTCCTGCTATGCCCTGTTTCCAACTCCTGACGTGAGCACACATTCATCAGCTTGTTTTTTTTTAAAGCTGTTTGCCTGTTCCCACAGAGGACTTGAAGTGTCACTTGAAACTAGACGGCTGTGCTCTGTGGCCAGTCTTCCTGTAGAAAGAGGAGGGGGGGACAGGCAGTAGTGGGCTGGTTGAGTGGTTTTTGAAGTTTGACACCGGGGTAAGAGGAAGTGCTAAGGGTGGTGGGAGGCAATGGGAGGGGTCCTTCTCCTTGACAGGCAGGATGAGAAGCCAAAGAGACTCAATAAAAACAACACGAGTCAACCTGTGGGACCCCTTCCCTTCTTAAGACTGTGTTAATTTTAAGACCAAGAGAAAACATTGGTGAAGTCCATTGGCTGTCATCACAACTTTGAAAATCTGAAAAAACTGAGTGATTCACTTGTGAGCTCTCATAATGATGTTTGATGGTTTTCATGTGACATCACACACTTACGGAACAGACATAAAGGGCTTTCCACCGCTGCACATGATGGTGAAGTTATTGGTCTCAGTTGCCAGCTTGATTTTTAAATGAAAGACACTTGTTGTTCAATGTGATGCACTGACCGACAAGGAGATGAACTCAGAACCCCACCTGAGAAACAAACCCCAGAGGGGAGGACACTGTTGAATACTGCTGTTAGACGCTGTGCTGTCCGTGTGAGGGAACAAAAGAACAAACTTTTCATCCTGACATCAAATAATGGCTTAACTTGATCAAAATATTCCTGCCTTTCACTCACATTACAGCCTCAGAACACTGACTGACAGTGACAGCTGGCATTATCTGATGCTATCATTAGACAACGTTAACTAGCAAGTGTTAACTAATGAGCACTCAACGATGCTTGGATGGTGAAGAATTTCTTGCTCCTCACACCAAACAGCAGCAGTATTTACAAAGCCACATCCAAATACATCAAGCTGTTGGCACTGTTGGCCCTTCAGCAAAGTTAGGGGAAGGATTCTCCATGGAGTAGTAAACATCAACAAAGGGAGGTTTTTGGCGAGGACTTTGCCCTTCTTAGCGATTGAAATAGTGTCGTATAAAAGTCGCAAGTGCCCAAAACTTACAGTGTAGCTTAACATCTCTGTTTTTCTGCGGTTGTCAAAGGTTGTAACCATGCGTCCTTTTGAAGATATGGAAAATGAACGAGCCGGTGCCACAGCTCCACAGTGTGTTCAATTGTGGCCGCTCCTTGCCTGAGCTCTTATTACTCTCCAAGCCACCGCGCCGGTCATGTGACTGAAAGCTACATAGCTTGACAAATAACCTGTTCTCTGTGTTTATCTTGTCGGCTCTCACTATCACGATTAGATCCACTCATGCATTATTTCACTAAGCTTTCGTCAAGACAGGGAATAAATCACATACACACATGTACACACACACACTGTTGTGGATGAAGAACTACACATTGTATCCTGGTTTAGGACTTGACCTCTCCTATCTGCACTCTCAGTTTATCTTAAGACATCAGCTTCCTGTCCCATGTCCACATTAACTCGGCAGCCTTTTGCCTATCCATCTGTTGTCTGCACATTTGGCTCTTCAGGGTAAAGGGAGTCACTGCCTGCTGGCTGGGTGACAAATGTTTCTGAGCACTAGAAGATTGTTTGTGTTTTTTAAAATGTATTTCTACTGCAGTATTTTTAAAATGTCTCCTTGACATGATTTGAGTTGTAGGTCATGTTTGGCACAAGTGGGATGTTATCTCCGACATGTTTGGGTCTGGCCCTCCTGCTCTTAAGATATGACAGTACTTTGGTCATAATAAGTCACTTATTAAAAAGATCTACAACGTCTGGAGTCTGCACACCAGTGGTAGAGTGGTGGAGAAGAGTTGTGTTTCAGTGTTATTGTGGTCAAGGAAGCTTTCAGTGAAAGTTTATAATGCTACATTGATTTGATTTCTTGATTCAGCCAACATGGCTGCAGCAGTTTGAATGGATATAATTAGAAGTTATGATCATGAAGACGTGGAGTAAATATACCACAGACATGAAGAGAGGAACCCAATCACTAGTTCTCTGTGTTTTATTTGCTCAGTAAAGTTCAGTGTTAGGCCCCGTGCCCACTTAGCGTTTTTCCTGGCAGGAAAGTGCTGGCTGTACGCTCGGAAGTGTTTGCATGAAGCGTTTGTGTGCTTAGAAAAAAAGTGCTGCACGTCCGTCCTGTCTCCATGACAACAGTCTGTTGACAACGGTCGCTGTATGACCGACACTGCTCTGTTACTTTTTACTGTTTGCTTTATATTTGAGACAGATTCATAGGTGGCAAAAATATAGGGAATATCATACATTTGGAAAAGAGTGCCAGTGACGTCAACAGCGCCTTTCTGAGAAGTCGAAAGATTTTCAACCTGAGAGATCGGAGCAGCCGCACAAAAAAGGCAGAGTGCTCAGAAGAAAAGACGCTGAACGCTGAGCTTTTTCTCCAGGTGACCTCTTTCTGCTGCGAACGCTCTCTACTCATTGAAAACTATTGAAAAAAGTTTCCTAGCGCTCAGAAAAAATGCTAGGTGGACACAGGGCCTCAGATAGTTCTATCCTTGGTTCTTTATGGAGATTCTGTAGCTATGAGAAAAAGCAGTCCTGGATGTTCCTCCTACTTTGTGTGACAGATATTCAGGCACACTGAAAACCAATCTGCACTGCCTGTGTTGTGAGACTCAATAGAGCACATGCCATTGAACATGTTGCAACATGCTGCTTCTTCTCATATGTTAACCCCCATGCTGTTTAAGCTGCATATGATATGAAACGTCTTTAACAACAAGAACAAAACACTTTTCCCCCTGTTACAAACGGGCATTTTGCACCGGGCTGTAAATAAATGTCTGTGAGTCTCATACTTAAATGATAACTTTGAACTATTAAAGAAGTGTTGGGGGAGTAGGTCTATTTACCTTAGCAAGGTCTCACAAATGTTTGTGTGAATGAATAATTCTGGTATTCTAAACCGGAACGGCACCAAATATTTTGGGGGTCGGTACAAAAACCTCTAGAATTGGTCCAGTTTCACAGCTTCAGGTGCCAGCTGCAGAACAGGCTGTCATAAACTTTAAGGGCAATAAAGGTAGTCCACTGAAGTGCTTGTTTTTGTTGTTCTGAGAGTGTTTTCACACCTCGCCTGCTCGGATCAAAGCAAAGATCTAGAGGTGTGAAACATTGAAGAAGCTGTGTGATCAGAGGACACGGGCAGTCTCTGCGTCTCTTTCTGACGTTTCAAAGTTTGCACAAGCACTTTGATAATATTTAGTTGACCTGTGGCACAACATGGCTCTGACTGTAGTGTGCATCCCTTCAGGGCACACGTTTTCAGACTGCTCCATGGATTTTAAAACATGGGTAAGATTTATAGTTTATGTGTCTTTGTGTTTCAATTTGTATATCCAGTAGCTCACTGTTGTTTAATTCCCTAACAGTCGAGCCTAGAGGAGATTTAAACATGAAAGAAAGTGGCCGACCTGAGCTTTAAAGCACATCTTTGTCAGCAGGATATCTGCTGGGGGGCTCAGACTCTAAGCAAGAATGAAGACAAAATATTTAAAGGACCAGAGACAGGAAAACCATCAGTAAAATACAGACAGTAAAATCACAGTTCTGTGAATGAAGTCTAAAATGGCTGTTTCTGATTTCAAGAAATGTGTCTCTTTTTCTGTTATGTCATCACAAACAGATTAAAGACATGCCCAGCTCTAAAAGATGAAACATGGAAGTCATTTATAAAAAGTTGGAACCCGGGCTCAAAGCTCTCACATGGCAGCTGTTGTCGTCTCTGGTGCCAAAGATAAGCTGCTCAAAACTGGGAAATTGGACATGGTAATCAACCAATCAGAGAGTGCGTTGCTGGGGCGGGGCCTGGACTGTCAGGTCAGTGGCCTTCACATCTGTGTTACAGGCTCTGGTTCCCGCCTTGTGGGAATACCAGATGGGGTTATTCCTGGGCCTGGTGCCATAAAAGCCACTTGCCTGCTGCCTATAAAGTGAGAGGAGCCAGAGACCTCTGCACCAAACACAGACTTTAGACTCCTTGATTGTGCTCTTTTGATCAATCTGAAGTAACCTGAGCTCATATGGTTGACTGCCGTTCGTGTCAATCAGAAGAAGTCATCTGAGCGTATTTTGGCTGAATAGTATTTCCTCTCAGTCAGCGGGAAAGCAAAACGAAGAGGAGGGAATGACACATGAAGCCGATGTTTTTGACCTGAACGTGAGACTGACTGTACAGTAAAGTTGAAAATATTGTTTCAGTATCACCGTCTGTGAGTGAGTGTGAGGTATGGCTGGGATCACTTTCAGGCACAGCAACAGGCTTTGCTGCAGCTCGACAGCTGATGTGCAGGTGGGTGGTCAGAGGTTGACCTCCCTCTGCCCACATAAGATAAATATTGCTCAAGTGTTGGACTGAAGAAGCAGAGTAGGGTTTTCTGGCACCACTGAACCAAAAAGCTGCGTGGAGAGTGAAAGGCTTTAAGAGGTCAGAAAGTCTGCAGCAACACTTGTAGTGTGAAGATCCACTTTGTTTATGACCCTGTTGGAGGCTCAAGTGTTGTGGACATAAATGTTAAAGAATTAGGGCTTGTTCACATTAGGCATGATGGCACAATTGCCCTCCCCTCTCCCACTGGTCTGCGTTTACATTAACAACATTGTTCTGTACCGGAGTTCACCTGTGTATGAACACAGTCGCGCGGCGCGGATATGGCGGTTTTTGAAGCGACAGCAGCTGTTTAGAATTATGTCACATAGCGGTTGAGCACGGTTGCGTTCACATCTCCCGTGAACCATCCATCGATTACACATGAATCATGCCCGAGAACACCTCTTCAAGCAATCTCGGGCACAGTACCCAAGTACGTTTGTGTTCACACTGATCACATGAACCAGACTTTGGGGTCTGGTACCCCCCCTAAACCACCCTCAGACCCAGTGCACCTCAGACTAAATGTTCAGTCTCCTTTATGATAGACATACTGATCTGCCATGTCATAATTCTTTTTAGCTCAATGCAACTTTCAATTTCACATTTTAATCAAACCTATTCCTTTTTTCTTTAATGTCCTAAAATGGTACAACCAAACAAAAGAACCACCGTACATTTAGTTAAAGCAGAGGTCCTAAGATTTAAAAACAGTGCAGAGAAAAGACAGAAGAAGAACCAAACCTGCGTCAGGAGATAGTTATTCCAGCATCCTTTTCATCTGGTCTTTACAATTACATATTTTTTTTTATTTAAAAAGACTCAAACACATGATGAATTAATGAATTAATTCATAACATTCGTAATAAAAATAAATAAAAGTACAATCAGAGACAAACCAAAGACTGATACAATTCATATTGTCATGAGCACACAGACGGTTAAAACAGCAGGTTACCTAATACATATTTAAATGTGACTTTTTCTAACTTGGTCAATCAAATATCGTTCACATTCTCATACAAGATCTTACATATGCATGCATTACATCAGCACATCATGGTAGAGTCGGTCGTGATGTAATCATTCTTTAGGTGAAGAAAATCTTGAATTGTCCTCCTTAATCTTTCAGATGAATGCCCGCTGTGTCTGCCGTTTTTTGACCACAAACATCCCTGTGTTTAAATGAGACGTTCATGTATGTCTCCATATTAGATTATGTATATGATCATTGGGTTAAGATGTCACGTGGCTGTTTCTGTGTGTCCTACAGACTCTAAAATAATAGTATTAGGAGCTCTAACAACTGGCCTGCTTCTGAGGCGTCTTGTACCATAAAAAAACAAAAAAAAGACCCAACATGGTTTGAATCCCTCCAACCAAACCTTGTATAGTTTTGAGCGTACAGTGGTTAATATTTGACCGTCTGTTTGATCTCAGGCGTGTGTGAACGTGAGCGTGAGTCTGGGTGAAGGTTGTTGGGAGATAAATCCAAGAGAAGGTAAACACGTTGGAAGCCGAACAGCACTTCAGAGGTAGCACGAGGACCAATTGTTTGGCCTCCTGCACATGACACGCATCATCAGGCCACACATGCTGTCGCCCGAGGGAGGGGCCGCAGAACACATGAGCGAGGGCAGAGCAGGGCACTTTGTGGTCACTATGACAACCCGGTTGATTGACAGGGAGGAATTACAGGGGCCGGCTGCTGCTGATGCTGGTTTGGTATTCATCTCAACACCAAACCATTGAGTTAATGCACAGAGTTATCAAACAGTCAATAAGATTTGATGGAGCTATTTCTAGAAGCAGCACGGTAGATTCTCTACATCGTGGTATTGAGTTTAAACCACTTGATTTAAACATTTAAAAATGTTATTGGAACATGTATTAGAGTTTTAGTGACAAATATGGACTAAACATTTTGGACTGTAGCAGCTCAGATTACTTAAAACCCTTCAATGAGGAAGTATTGATACGTGCATTTCCCTCTAAAAGCTCAACAGAATAGATTTGGAAAACCATTTTTTTAGTCGATGTTTGCAGTTAAAGGTACAATATGTAGAAATGTTTCAGAATTTTTACACTCAAATATCTAAATGAATAAAAGCAGACTAAACCTATGTTTTAAATGTTTTGTTGAGTACTTGAATTACCTCTAATATTTCCAAAAGTTATCAAAGCCAGAGAAATCTTTCATTTTATAGTTGTAACGGGATGTGTCGGGACAGAAAAGACAGTTTATCGTTGCCGTGGAAACACCTGATTCCAGGTTTCCCTGCAAGCCTCGAGTCTTGACGTCATCTTTTGTCATTGCTTTGATTGAGAGCCCCCCGGTGTGTTTAACTTTCTTCTGCATCCATGAACGCTGCTCATCAGAAAGCTCCTTATTGTGTTGAGTCTCTACAGACCAGAACAGAGCTCACCACCATTCATAATGTAAAGCAAACTATGAAGGCTCACTGACAGGATAACAAGATTCTGAAAAACATGATCAGTCCGGTCTTTTATGTGCCTGGACGTCCGCAACAACAGAGAACAAACATTGAAATCCTGTAGTTGTGTATCTGGATTTTATACCATGAGCTTTCTCCTTTCAGGGTTGCATGTGTGTCTATGCTCGATTAAGCAGTATGTCTTCCTCTTCTTCTTCTTCTTCTTTTTTAATGAATCATCACCAGACGTTTGAACTTCCCTTGCTGCAGCGTTTCAGACTGCACCAAGAGTTGAAAAACAAAGTTAGCATCTTGTAGTTTGAGCACAATAGAGATGGTAACTAACACATCTCCAATTTACAATGTTTGATCATTTCACCCTACATTCGCTGGATTTGTAGATCATTGTTTGCAAACTCCTTTTCACCTGTACAAATAGCAGATGTGTGAGATCCCTGAACAATTATTGCACTGCTCTCAAGCGGGTAAAAAAAACTATCATTGCAGGATTGATTGACTTTTCATGCAAGCTAGCAAGGAAAGGTTGTGGCTCAGTGGTAGAGTTGCTAATGGTCAACGTTCAGAGGAAGTTAGAGGTTATTGTGGTCTGATCTCTACTTATAAAAATGCTTTGTTGTGACTTTTCCATTCTCAGACTGAATGCAGAAACTAGTCAGGCAACCTATTCTTAAAACATTGAGTAAAGACTGTAAGAGAGGCGTATCCAAAGTGTGGCCTGCAGCCATGTCTATACTGTGAACTTACAATGGGGGTGGACAAAAAGTTCCCCCAATCAGGAACCAGCGTTGACTTGCCGCCCCTTCCTTCTTCCTCTGGCACAGAATACTACTCCCATTTAACATTTTCATTTGGACCTCTTCTGGAGAAGTCATTCCAAGCATGCATATGTTTTCTCTGTTTTATGCACAGACATAAATTACACTTGTGGCTGCCCCCCACCCCCCGACTTTTTGCAGAGTCATCAGACATAAGGTTTCACTTCCTGTGGTGTGAGGCCAGAAAACACATGAATGACAGGAGTTGGAACTTTGTATGCAGGCGTCCAAAATTTGACGATTCTCACTGCTTCTTCCCTGCCAAAGCCTGCAGTGGAGCAGCCCGGGGTAAATGGCTTCCAGCTGCGGTGAGCTGGAGAATCAGTCGGGGTTGGGATTCTTTATGGTCCACTCTGGCCCAGATGTGTATCTGCTGCACATTGAGGCCCTGAAGAGGTTTATGACTGGAGTCTTTGTAAATCAACAGCAGCAGCAGCAGCTGTAAAGTAATACTTAAACATCATTGGGGGTTCTACAGTTAGTCCATATAAGTCTGCAGTTTGTGAAAGGCCTGAAGTTTGAGCTGACAGTACTAGCAAGAATTCCCTCACAGCTTCCAGCTGAGAATAAGTCAAGCTTCACCTGAGGGACTTTACTTACTTCAGGGAATATTATTGTAGTCAAAGATGCCTTAGCTTTATCCGACTTGACAGAAACTGTGGACTTGTGCCAGTAACAATAATGCTACTAAACCAAGCGGCAACCTCCAGTGCTGAAAAATGAAGCCAAAGCAGACATGCAAAAGTCAGGAGGCTTGAGGCCCGCCTAATTTCCTCCAGATTCACTTTTTTAGATTTTGGTCGAAGTTGTCTTTAGGTTCTGACAGATATGAATAATTCATGTTCTCTGAAACAGGAACAAAGAAAATCTGTCATCTGTAGCAGTTGTAAGTCTGTAAAAACTTCAACCAATGTCTGTCATGAGGGACCAATCTGATGAACCAATCACACGCCTCCCTGTTTCCCTGCTCGCTCTCTACCCCCTGCGTGCATACAGAGTTTAAATTATATTGTGAGTTTACTTACTGCTGAATGAGACATGAGACGACGTAGTTTCTACACAATGTAAGAGATGAGCTGAAGTCCACTTTTGGAGCAGCGGCGCTCGAGCATGGCAGTGAGGGGCGGGGCTGTTGAGGGAGGCGGTGGGTGTAAATGGATCACTGATGTAATGCTTCTTTCAAAATCATGCTGGTCTTCGACAATTACCAACCCTGAATTTAATGTATGTCAGAATGTCTAAACTCATTCCTGTTGTCACATTGTCATAATAATCTAGTGAAGTGAATCCAATACGAGTGCTCTCTCCAGCACCAAACAAGAAGCAGCTAACTCAGATAGCGGACATGAAGAGACCTCTGTTGAGGACTGCTGACATTGTGCTGGGACTGAATATCACCAGGTAGGTAGAGATGCATGCAGTTAATAAAAAGGTGGCTGTGGATATGTAAAACTCTGAAGTAGTTGGAAGAAGGAAATGCCCGGCAGCTCTATTTCAGCTCCATAGTTTATTTTTGTTGATTTTTTTGTTGAAGGAAAGTTATCCCCGGTTATCCCCGGTAAATATCGGCTGAAGAAAACCATGAAATCTTATGGTGTGTGTCTTTAGATGTGAGACGATGTCACAGGCTTTAGCCTTAAAAGCCCGCTGTGGTTTGGTAGGAGTTACTTGCATTAGAAGGTGGCTTTTCTCACTTTGAAGTATGGTCAATAAAATCAGCTTTGAAGACTGGAGGTGGATTAACTGAGTTCAGTCTTTTGTAGTGTACCTCCTCCTGTCAGGGATTAATTATTTATAGTAATTGGTTGAAATTTGTAGAGAACTAATAACGGGGGCTTTCCAAAATAAGGCTCGACAGGATCAGTGTAACACCAAGGTGCACAGACATTTATTAAAAAAGAGGAAATCCTTGAAACTTAAAAATGAAACTCATGTTTTCCCTATCTTGCCTCCTGTTGCTCTCTGATACTCTGATCATAAGTAATACTGTAAGGGATTTGTTGCCATGTCGACACATGCATTGGCTTGCAGTACAAGCCAATGCAAGTTCAAAGTCAGGTTCAGTCCCGTTTAAGTCCAGACTTTACACCTTTGAAGAGCACATCCTTCATGTATCTTGGCAGGAGACGCAGATTTCCGAGCAGACAGAAGGAGTCAGTTGTGGAGGTGTTCCTGTGCTCGTGCAGTTTTTCTGCTGCTGCACTCCCCCTCTGGAGAAACGTTAGTAATGAGTCTCAGCTATGTACCAAACATGTCCAGCTTAACATAGACACAGCTTGTGAACCCATTAACCCGGCTGCTTGTTCTGCTTTGTGTTAGTAGAAGGAGAAGAGGTTCTCTTTTTTTTCTCAGGCTGAGTCATCTTGGTGGAAACAAAGCTCCTTCTGGATGTAAGCTGTGCTGCATCTCTTTGTTTTTTTGTCCTTCTTCTCTCTCTACATCCTGACCTCAGGGTCTAAAGTTCTGCTGCAGCAGTGAGCGGGAATCCTGTCCCGGTGAAGGACAACCAGAGGTCTGTGTTGATCTACCACTACCACTGGATCAGGAGGCTCTGTAGATGCTGACACACACTGACACAGCCCTGTCAACTCTCATACTCTATAAGATATATTATTTTATATAATACTGTTTAGGATCATTTTATGGTTGAGCTACAAGTTCCTCATGAACTCTGTCCTGTCCAATGCAGGGAGTTTTATAGTTTAAAATATTTTCAGCAGTAGCATCAGTGGATTTATTGAAATATACATATGATTAAATAACAGTTAAAGGTTTAGTCAGTAGAAATGTTCCTTGCTGCTTGTAAACACAACATTCAAACTAGGCCCCTCTTCCTGGACCTCCAGAAGCTCACACTCACTGCAGGACGTAGTGTGTCCGTTTACTACTTGCAACTTCTGCAAGCTACCGCATGCTAGCACAAGCTAACTACTTTTTCTACACAATGTCAGTCATATTTTGTGCAGTTAAACCCTTATGACTGACTGATCTGCCATTAAATCCATCCATGTGTGATCAGACACACAGTTCGTTATTTCAGGGCAGTTATCGCTGGTAGCTTCTGATAAGGACCTGTGTCTATTAAATCAGCTAAATCAACTTTAATATTTGCTTGTGGTTACACGCTACACACAATTCTTTGCTTGCTGAACATTGGTAGTCATGGACATCTCTTAGCAGTATTTACATAGAAGCTGTAGAGATAGAAGCCGTTGCATCTCCCTCTACAGCTGCCTGATAAAGCGTGCTATAAGGCTGCATGTTGATGTGGTGCTGCAGCGGGACATCTGGTGCTGTTTCTGGTTTGTTGGCAGTGAGAGCAGTTGATTTATTAACACCTTTCTAACCCTTTGTTTGGGTTTATTCCAGGGTAATAGACCCTAACAGAGGGCACAGTGGTCTCTGCTGTTAAATGAAGCTCGTCTTCAGTGTCAGTGTTGATAGAAAATGTCACATTTCCCGATTCTGAGAATGTACCACAGGGACAAGATGTTTATTTGAGTTAACCAGCCAAATGGTGTGTCACATCGCTGCAATATGAGCCAAGTGTGCCTGTCCATTAGCTTGTTCCATTACCTCTGGTTAATAGATAACTCTTCTACCCACTGCTTAATGCAAGCTTTCCAAATTTATTCTCAGAATGAACGCAGTCATCAGACGTCCATCGGGAACATGGTGTGCTTTACGCACTTGGTTTGAAACGATGTTCTCAGCCAGTGAGTGTTAACAACAGATACTTTAACCCTTAAAGGTACCATACATGGAAAGCTCAACTGATTTAAAGATTACAAAACGGTGAAGTACAAGGGTTGACATAAAGATACATTTGGCCCCTGGCTTCAGGATCACTGGCCCAGGAACATTACTTTCTTTTCTTTTTTCAAGGGGCTTTTTTTATGCCTTGATTAAGAGACAGGAAGGTAAATCGGGAGGAGAAAGAGAGAGAGTGGGGAATGATGTGCGGGAAAGGAGCCACAGGTCGGACTCAAACCTGGGCTGTCTGCTTCCCTGAACTTCAGCCTCTGTGCATGTCATTGTGCACTGACCACTAGGCTATAGGCGCCACCAGGAACATTTCTTATGATTTGAAAAATAACAGTCAAGAATTTACACGTCTGATTTATGTACACATCAGAAGCGAAGTACATAATCTTATCTTTACTCAACTTGTCCACTTATGTCTGCGTTGATCAGCGTGTTCCAGCCAACTATTTTTGAGGTTTATTTGGGGGATTTCTATGGACAGACATTGGACATGTTGCTGCAGGAGCTGGGGATCAAACCCCTGACCTTCGGGTTGAGAGACGACCGACTCAGTTGGAGAGCAAAACATTAACGGATGAAAGAGTTATAAAGTAACAGTTGATGAGAGCAGCGAGTGAGTGGCTGAAATAATTAGCTCAAAGTAACAAGTGAAGTCATTTGGCTTGAAGTGTTGAAGAGAAGAGGAAACAGTGACCTGAACCTTTTACATAAACAGTGGAACTAACTGAAAGTAAGGAACAGTTCAAACTGTCTGGTCACTTGTTGTAAGAGTTCTCATCAGCGTTGGTTTTGTTCTGGTTGGTGAGCAGGAGGCAGACTTTTCTGCAGTTTTCTCTGCTGTAGGTTCACTCATCGGGGTGACTGGGTTCAGGGCAGAGGATTTTTTTAACAAGGAATCTGTAACAAGGCAGACAGACTTCAGGCAACTCTGCCTCATCTGTCAGTGTCCAAGCTGGGCCTGCGGCTAACGCTGGATGTCACTGGGACAGAGAGAGGATCCTAATATTACATTTTTCAAGCTGGAATTCCTCTTTCTATGAAGCGTAAATGCTTTTAAACCGAGAGACCCGACAGATGAAACCAGAATAGCAAATTTCCTGTTGTCCCTGAGGGATCCTTTTCTCGTTTTCTGACATTTATTGCATTATGTAGCTTAAAAGTGAGCCGATATCCCCACAAATATGAGACCAGGCACAGTGGACCCCTGTGAATTTGACATTTTTCTGACTGCATTGTCTGGATTAGGTCCAGAGAGTTTATAAGCTCACACAGAGAAAGCAGAGAAAGGCATCCAGCCTAAATATAGGCTCCACGTCAAGTTTTTCACATGTGGAAATATGAATATGGACACTGCTGCAGCTATGAGGGATATGTCGGCTCTGTGTCCACTGAACATCTGTTGATCCTGGCAGCTCTGCTTTAACTCAAACATCAAGAGTGACACAGTTTGGCATTGTTTTAATGAGAAAGATAACTAACAAGCGTAAACACATAGTAATACATTTTAGTACAGCGGCATGGGTAATAGTGAGAGCAGCCCCGAATCGTCTGCTAAATATTGGATGGAGCATGTTGCCCCGTAGACGGCCGACATTTATGGTTAAAATGTAAAAAAAAAAAAAAAAAAGAAGAAGAAGCTTTGTATGGATTTTCTTAAAATGTGGTGAATATACCTTTGATACTTCCCTCACTTTGTGTGTGTAGGTCAAAGCTTTCTATTATCCAGTGTGATATCTCCACATTGACATGCAGACATTCATGTATTACAGAACATAAAGCAGGCCCAAATTTCTTTGAATACTGTAAAACTTATATTAACAGCCCATGCTTTTATTTGTGTCAGTCTATGACATGACCCTGTAATTATTTGGGACAGGCATCACTACCAGAGGGGCCTTTAATTATTGTATATTCAAATTAAACTTGTGCACCTCAAAGACTATAACATTTCATATTTACACCAGAAAGAATATTTAACTGTGTACACACCGGGGTTTTGTTTAAAAAATGTGAAATCACTCTTTTGATCTTGTTTTGTAAGACGGCCCATCCATGCATATACCTGCTTCACTTCTTTTTCCCCTTATTATCGATCTGCAGACTATTTCATTACTAAATGCACAGGGGGCTCTAATCGAGATAGCCGTTAATGTACTTCCAGGTTACTGGGCCCATAGAGGATGTGAACTTGGAGTCACTGATTTATAAACGTCTGTTTCTCAATGTAAGCTTATGGAGAAAAGTCATTTTTGGGCCCAATGACATCACAGGACGCTGCAGTACCAGGGTCAGCAACCATGTGAAGTTGGCTTTAACTGTTGGTTCACTTCCTGGTGGCTTGATGTACCAAAAAAATATGTGTTACAGCCATTTCCCCAAGTTTAACCCCGAGCAATTCAAACCTTTTATGAAGCAGTCTGTCATTAATAGGGTCTTGTTTTCAGCCAGGATGATATTCCCCTTTTTGGTTTTGATCTGATCAGTTAATCATTACAATGCAGGTGTCCTCTGTAGTCTGACATGAGATACGAGGCAGCTGGTTATATCAGAGTTAAGATAAATAAAAGTGTTGCAGGGTGTTTTTTAAGTTCAGCTCTGTTATGACGTAACAGGAGACTGTGTGTTGGTCTTCTGACAGCATCGGGGGGGGGGACTAACTCACACAGAAGAGTTTTACATTAATCATGTCAAAAACAGACAAAAAAAACAGCAGCTCGACAGTTTTCCTCTCACCTTCCCTCAGAGCTGGGAAAAACAACTGGCTTATCTTTCCGCTGTCTAATCATTCTCAGTCCTACCTGTGCTTGCCTCCTACACTATCTAGTATCTGATTTCTTTGGAGACCCGAAGTCCCTCAGGTTCTTGTTGCTGCCAAAACATGTCACTCACCGCAGGCTTACTCATCCTGCTAGTATAGGGTCAAAGAGCACTGCATGAGGCCTTGTGCTATTGTGTGTTTAGTCAGTGTTGTTGTTTTTCACATCTTTTAAAATAAGAAACAATATGTCAAAAGCTTTCACTTCTGTTCCTGGTTATGAGGCTTTTCAGAGCCACATGTAGTTTTCTCAGATTATGTGTGAGTCAGCCTGCAGGCATATCAACTCTATTCTCTTTTAACAACCCTTGAATGGCTTGTGTGAATTGCAGTAAATGTGTCCAGTGCAGCTGAACTTGCAGTGGAGGTCTGTACACTGCAGCATGTGACAGTGGTATTTAACCTTAGACTCACAGAGGACTGCTGAGCGTGCAGCAAACAAGTGCTGATGTTTCCTGTGGTGATGGTCAGAGCTTTATCTTCACTGACGTTTCTTAGAAGCTACATCCTCAGGCTAAGAATCAAACAATTATCACTTTGTTGTCTTGAAAAATCAAGAAGAGATTGTTCTTTAAAAACATTTTTTAGTTTTTAAGATTTAGGGCCTTTTATGCCTTTATCAGAGGGACAGGAGAATGGATAGAGTCAGAAACTAGTGGTGGGGAACGACATGCGGGAAAAGAGCTGCAGGTAGGATTCAAACCCAGGTCCCTGGCTTTGAGGACATGGGGTACACAGGCCTTTAAGCATCTGTACACAAACTAACCACTAGGGCCACCAGCGCCTCTGAACCATAAGACAAAAACCCTCAACACCCCCGAAGCCTCTTCTCTTCTAAACTCGAGACTGAATCCTCAGTTATGATGACGACATGATTTCACACAAATGTTGAACAGGATCAAATGCTGAGGGGATGATGGAAGGTCAGCCTAACCATGACATCATCATTATCACCTGTTCACACTTTTTTTTTTCTTATGAATGTCATATCTCTGCTGTCTGCAAAATGTAATGATCATTACATTTTTGGTTTATATGTCTGAGATAACATCCCCATCCTGAAATAGATTCAGATAATCGTCCTTCCCTCTACATGATTCACATATTTTTTGAATAAACAAGTTTGTCCTCTGTCCAGGCTGCAGTAACACTGTCATTCTTTGGGCCACACTGATGGATTTACAGATTCAGTCAGTAGAAATGTTCGTTGAAGTTTGTAAACACAACATTCAAACTGGGCCCCTCTCACACTCGCTGCAGGGCTCATAGCCAACAGAGGCGCACACTCACTGCAGGACGTAGTGTTTATGTTTACTGCTTGTACCTAAACTGCAAGCTAATGCCGCTAGCACAAGCTAACCGCCTGTGTTCTGCCTGTCCAACAGAAAGCAGACCAACTCCACGTCCATCACAAGGGTTACCCTCATTTTAGAACGAGCTTTATCCGCTCTGCGTTTTGCCCCTCTATGATATTTATATTTTTTCTCTTCTTTGTGCTTTGACTGCATGCGTCATATTCGTCTGGCTTGAATCGCGTCCAATCGCTTGATTGCATCCATTGTTATTGGACAGTCATTGGCTCTGGGAAACACACCAGCTCCCCCTGCACAGTTAGGTCAACCAAAACAAACCAGAACAGTAAGATCCAGTCAGAGGTCAGAGTCTCTGCAGACACAGTCACCACCACACATGTATGGAGGAACATAAGTGATTGTACGTCTATATTATATACTTGACAGAGGCCGTCTTAGTTTTCTCTCAGTTGTTTTTCATCTAGATTTGTACGACTGTGTTGTGGGAATATTTTTTTTTGGTGTGCCTTTGACAATGAACAATAAGAGGTGTTTGTTGTCTGGATGTTTCTCAGTCATTTCTGATTGTACACAGAGGAAGGTAAAATTAAATGTTACAGAATGTTTTCCCCACTTAGTGTTTTTACGGCTAAGTGTTTTCCTGATCACTCCTTCCTGCTTGATTTGTTTCCCTGCTGTTACAGGTTGTCATTTCCACTGTGTTCATGGAAACAAGCGCAATGTGTTTGTTACATCAACATCTGTAGTATTAATATCACACAACAGAGTCTTCCTGGAGACTGTTTTGTTTTTTGTCTAGGAGGTGATGAAGCTATGATCACTCTGGCTTACAGTTTGTTGTGTGACATTTTTTTCTGAATCTTTGTGTGTCTGTGTCTCCTGCAGCTTGGGTGGGCTCCCTCTCCATGGGGATGATCTTCTTCTGCTCCCCCATCGTCAGCGTCTTCACAGACGTCCTCGGCTGCAGAGTTACAGCAGTGGGTGGCGCTGCTGTCGGTCTGGTCGGCCTACTCGCCAGCTCCTTTGTCACGTAAGGAAGGAACTCAGCTTTACATTTCAAAATGATGTCACTTCATTACAACAGAAAATATGAGAGCTACTCTTACAACACTCAACAGATGATAACTACAGATTCAGATGATCCTCATTCTCTGTAGGTTTAAAGTGATTTGCACAAAGAATATGGATCTTCCTAAAATAAAATGTAATTGGAGCTTGTACAACACTTCTATTAACTCCTACACATTAAACACACAGCATGTAAATTCCACCACCAGGGGGCTCTCAATCAAAACGATGACCAAAGATGACTAAGGGGGAATCATGGGAGTGATTCTCTCTGCTATGACTCTCTAATGTAGAGAGAAGTTGTGTTTGACCTTGAGAATGAGATTTGACCACAATGTCAACTTCTGCCGAGGTCAGAATACTCAAAGGTCGTTTGTGTGTTTCAATGTTCAGTGTCTGATTGGGCGATCACAGAGTCACATGTGTCATGTGACCGACAGACATGACACAGTGGTACCCGACCAATCATCATGACCGACGTGATGACGTTGGAAGTTACAGTAAGAGGGGTGGGGCTACACAACACACAGAAAGAAGACTGTAAACAGAAAGAAACTGATGTTACCAGGGCTGGACAAACATTTCCGTGCAGAGCTCTGTTCTCTCATTGGTCAGCAGCACTGATGTGACAGAACACATTGTAGAAGGCAGAAAAAAATCAAACATGCTAGACTTTCTGTCAGGAGGTCGTGAGGCTCCCCAGATGAGTCCTTGTTAGCCATTTACTGTGACTCTCTACACTCATGATATGATCATGTTGCTATTGTTCAGTCTGACCTCGGCATTAGTTTCTGTTTCATAGCTCATCAGTTGAACCCCTTTATTTATTTACACTAGAAGAAGTTACCCAGCTGTTATGGTGTTCTGGAAAAATCAAGCCAATGGGGAATTGCAAATTCCTGCAGTTCCTCAAGTGTCCAACTGAGGCACATACACATAACTGGCAAAAAGCCATTTTTACAGCATAAATAAACATGTTTACAGCCTGGTTCAAAAGAACAAATAGGTCTGATTAGTTATTGTCAACACTGGCACACACTGTATGGGGGGGGGGGGGGGCATTTTTTTTTTAAACGGCTCTGTTTTGATGTTATGAAGGATACCCATAGTATCCATAGTAACGCATGTAGCCGACGTGATTGACAGGTGGCCGCGATGTAACGGTTTCTCAAAAGGCCTCAGCTCCAGCTCTCAGTCGTTAGGTTGACTGAAAGTTAGGGTGAGACAGCATTTCAAGCATGGAGACTGCTGCTGATGAGCCTCCAGAGCCCCCTGCAGGAACAGATGGCTGACGTATCTCATGCTTCATCCATTAAGTCTATTGGTGTGACGGGTGCTTTAACTTTTGCTGAGCAGTATATTTCATTTCAAGCTTCAACAAAAGGTCGCCTTTGCAGCTGTTTTGGGGGCATCCCATGATCTTCCTTAGCTGATTGTTACCCATCTTTGACAACTATGACACTTATTACAAAATGACCATGACGCTGGGGAAACTCCATCATCGGAGGAAGATCATGTGATGCAGCGGGAAGCTCCAGAGCAACTGTTAACGGTCCTTTTGTGGTGAGATGACTTTGTAAAAAAACCTGGTGTGTTCCTTGTTCAATCTATATTAAAATACCTTCATGGAGATGTATTTAATGTTTGTAAACTTATCATATAAACATAAGGAATAAGTGTTACTAAGTATGTTCTATAGTCGGGGACACTTCAGGGGGAGCAGATATTTTCAGAAACAAGGCGACACTCCTTGTAGTTTTCATTAGGACTCGGTTGGCAAGAGGTCCTGTACTTCACATCCCATCGTTAATCATTTCCTGGAATCCTCCATTGTCCACATGCGAGGAAACACTTGAGCTGTAATAACTGATCCAAAGAAAGTGGCTTGTGCTCCTCAAGCATTTCTCTGTCATCACTTTTAGGTGAGACAATGATAAAAACTCTTTGATTACTGCTTGTAAAGTGACTGACATCAGCACTTCACAAACACAAAGTGGGCCGGCCGACAGCTGACAGTGCAAACTACACAATATCTAAGTCATGTGATTTTATTGTTGGCAAGTTATACTCTGAAGCTGACACATTTATTTCACCACATCAGGACTCTGAAGCCACTTTGAATTACAACTCTGTAGTAACTCGGATCTTCACCACAACACATGAATCATTTCATTTCTTAATGTGCTACTTGTGCTCATTGTCACTCAAACCAGAACATTTTAGTAGTTTGTTGATTTGAGAAAATGGTGCAGCTGTTACAGACATTTTGACAGGCTTTACCTGAAGCTATCAAATATAAGCAACTCCAAGAGTTTGTAGCCATCAGCCATGCCCATCGATGACTTAAAATATAGTGCCCAAGGTTAATGCTTTATTCATGTGCTCCTCGGATGGCCCAAGTTTCTGAGTTGGGAAACCGTTCTTCAGACTTCAGTAAGTAATAAGCAACGGAGCAGTGATGGTCATACAGTGGTCATTGTCCACAGACTGTTGTCCTAGAGACAGGATTGGACATGCAGCAGTTTTCTTCAGGTGGACACTGTGCCTTAGACGAAAATGTTTTAGCCAAGAGTCAACCTTTATAGTTTTCATGAAGAGGAAAATGGGCAACAGAGACCAGAAATATGGTTGTAGTCTCAGGCTGTATACATGTTTTTTTCAAGATGAGCGTTTAACATGGGACTCTTCTAGGGTCGACTCACTTCTTGATACAGCCTCAAGTGGCTATTTGAGGAACTGCATCTATTTTTTTTTACACTTCCATGTTGACTTGCTTTTCAGGATGCGGCTTGGAAACACAGTCATGTGCGCTGTTGGTCAAAAGGTTGGGCAGTGATGTAACCTGTTATTGTTTGTCCTCACAGGTCCCTGGGCCCCATGTATTTCACCTATGGTTTTGTGTTTGCCTGCGGCTGCTCTTTCGCCTACCAGCCCAGCCTGGTCATCCTGGGCCATTACTTCAAGAAGCGCCTGGGCCTGGTGAACGGCATCGTGACAGCGGGCAGCAGTATCTTCACCATCACCCTCCCTTTCATTCTGTCACGCCTGCTGGAGGAGGTGGGCCTCCAGAACACCATGCGTGTCCTCTGCATCCTCATGTTTGTGCTGCTGCTGGCTGGCTTCACCTACAAGCCCCTGCTGCCTGTTCAACCCTCCCAAACCCGCACCAGCCGGTTTCCACCCATGAGCCAGATCTTCAACATCAACATCTGGAAGTCTTTGGGATATCGCATCTGGGCCTTCGGTATCCCTGCAGCCCTTTATGGCTACTATGTGCCGTATGTTCATCTGGTGAGTTCATGTTTTCCTTCATATTTCTTCCTTCCTCTGCCCCCTCAGTATGAATTTCATTTCACAGACCTTCACTCATACCACATATTCATATACTGATGACAAATAGCAACACGTAAACGCAAACAGGCAGATTCCATGATGTGATTTCCCAGAATTTGAATCCCATGTTGTGGATGTGAGGGAGGGGAAAGGACAAGAGGTTATCTAGGAAGCTTCAAACACACAAATATCAAACCACAGCCTTACAACTTGAGTTTTATAAATGTGAAAGATGATAGGAAGCCCAACCAGAATCATCCAGGGATGGGATGGAGTGTTAGCATGAAATAGTTTATGAGTCCTCCCGTGTACTTCAGTTAAATCACCATATTTGTAAGGTTTCCTCTGCCCATTGGGAAGGGCTAAGTAAAAAAGAAAACGGCTTGTTATTAGGCGGTTCTCCAGCCTCTGTTGAGCTGTGAGATAACAGCTAAACAAACAAAGAAAAGATTGAAATCAGAGCCTGAATGTCCCAAAAATCTAAATCCATCAACAAGATATACTGCTGCCTGTCTTGTCCTGGATGTTCTTGGGAAAGAGATATTTCATCTCAGCAAGTTTTTCCCCTATATATGGGCGTTTTCACATTGGGCTAGATTATTTCGTACCGTGAGTGATTTCTGAGACGCTGACAACGACCTTCTCATCAACCGCGCAGCTCAGAGGATGAAATGGACCCATGCTGCACGGATACAACTTTTTGAGGGCAACATGAGCCGTTTAGAATTTTGTCATAGAGCAGTCCACTTTCTTCCACGGTCCACTCGAGTACACATCGTGCCCGAGACCACCTATCAAGTGGACTCGGGCACGGTACCCGAGAACCGGATTTTGGGGTCAAGTGGACTCGGCTCTGGGCACGAGTCCCTGATGGGCAAAGTTTATTCTATTGTGACACCATGTAGGCATTGAATGAAAAAGCTGAAACTCTTATTCTGAGTGTTACTGTTTGCATGATGAAAGTGTTGATGTGACTTTATGACCCAAACTGTGAGTCATAGCAACATGAGTCCACATGAGAAACTTCAGCTGTGTGGTCCTGATGAATGTTACCTAATAAACCAGGAAGACGCTGTCTGCAGCTCTCCTTTCAGTCAAGGCACAGTTCTGTAAACAGGTGTCACTTTCCCTAAGTCCCGCTTTAGTTCGGCTGCAGGATGGGAAATGTGATTTTGGAGGAAACACAGTGTGGAGCTTGGAGGAGCTGTACGGACTCATAGGGTGTGTGTTTATTTGGTCACGATGAATCTGTTATTGGAAGGAGATCAGCCTGTCCCAGGGATCACTGCCTGTGTTTTCCCAACACCCGTGTCTGCTACTCAGACTCGGACACAACAGGGGCCCGGCTGCAGCCTCAGCATCAACACTGGCCTTATAGCCCCAGCAGCACCCGTCCTTCCCTAGAAACAAAGCCCAAACACCCAAACCCCCCCACTTCCTTAGCCCTGACCCTGTGACAAAAAAAAATACATGGGTCAAACAGCATGTTAATTTTGTCAGGAGGGGAGTCCTATCAGGCCCTGAAAAAGTTTTCATACTTCATACAGTAAAACCTCGGGAGAAGGGAATGCTTTGCAGCCAGCCAAAAAGAAAGGCATATGGATTAGGTTTTGCAAAACCTAATCCAGATGCAGCTGAAAGCAGAAAGTTAACGCATAAAGACAGAGCAGGTCGCAACAGTTTCAATCAAGTATGCAACAATAACACGCGTGCTACAACTCTTATATAAGTGAGTACGAAGAAAAAAGTCAAAAAACTCTCAGGTCTATTGACTGTCAAAGTCCTGCTCAGTCGATATGTCGACATCAGGTGTAAAGTGTCATCACACAGCTGTAAAGTCGATTAGTGTGTGTGTGTGTGTGTGTGTGTGTGTGTGTGTGTGTGTGTGTGTGTGTGTGTGTGTGTGTGTGTGTGTGTGTGTGTGTGTGTGTGTGTGTGTGTGTGTGTGTGTGTGTGTGTGTGTATATGTGTTCAGAGTTGTTGTCTGGATGAAATGTGTCCCTTTAAGAGCCCCACTGACACAGCTCTGTGTGTGTTGTACTATTTCCACATCAAGCGGTATGTATCAGAAGACTGAAGAGTAAAGTTCACACACACATGCACACACTTGGAGGTATTGCTGTTACGTGATAAGACGCTGGTATGTCTGTGTTTGCCCTGTTAGCAGCTTGATAAAAGGTGTGCTGTTCTCAAGGGCAGAGTGGTAAAAGAAAATGAATTTACTCCCTCTGCTTACTATTTACAAAAAGACCACATTGCTGTCCTTAGAGAGCATTAGCAGCAGACAGAACGGTACATTAAATGAGGAAGAAACCTCTGTGTTAAACTGAGCTCGTTTCAGAGTGTTTAATGAGGAGCTCCTGCAGGGCTGCGGTGTGCGGGCTGTAGGAGTGCTGGATGTTTAATGACCACATAACAGGGAGAGCGGAGAGAGTGTGGTGTGGTGTGGTGCAGCGTGAGGCTCGGAAAGGGAAACTTAACACTCAAACACACTATAAAAAAGCAGGTTGTAAAGGTTGTATTAATGATGCTCTGAACTGTAAATAAGTTTTTCTTAGGTCTGTATTTAAATGAGTAAAGAACATCTTGTTCATTTGAGCAGATTTTTGTCACAGCAGCAGAGCACGTGTTGCATTAAACATGGATAAAGGATCTCTCCCTCTTTTTAAAAATTCTGTTCAAAGATTTGTGGTCATGCATTTCATTGGATGTGAGTGGTCTACTTATTACTTCAGCGGACACATTGGATTTAATCATCTGAGTGACATTTGCAAAAGTGATGAAACAATGCACTAAAGTTCAACCTGTTAGCAGAAAGCATTAAGACATGTCTGTTTGTTAAGGTTGCCATCAACTCCCTGAAGCTTTAACCTGTGAAGCTCTGTAGCTCACTTTATTGTGTTGCTGTTGAAGCGTCCCATGCGCTAAGGCTCCTCCAGGCGGGCTGCATGGTTTTGCGTCCAACCTGTTGCTCCTCTCCTGCATGTTGTTCCCCACTCTCTCGCTCCCCAGTTTCTGGCTCTGGCCACAGTCCTGTCTCCAACTTAAGGCATAAAAAGCCCCAAAATAATAAGTAGAGTGTGCATCAGTCAGCCACTGTACAGTGTAGCGATCCAAATGCTAAAGCCACTCCTAAAACACCTGAAATTGTGCGACTTACTGTAACACTGGTTACAGTTCCTAGCCGGGTTATTTCTGAATCAGTTAAATAGACATTTTAATTATGTTTTACTGACTAGTTCTAAAGTATAAAAAAAAACCTCAGAACATAATGAAAACTGAGAACAGCAGGTAAACTAATTGATTTGCTAAGTATGCTAATGTTAGCAGTGCTAGCACTGCCAGCCTTCAATTGTCCCTGCAGGTGAACGTCCACATGCTCCGGTCGATATGACACTTTAACCTGACACAGGCTACATCGACTTAATATCCGTTTCAGAGGTCAAAATACTGACAAACCGCAGCACTGCTCCTACGAGATGCTATCCGTGCACTGAGCTTGTTTGCATTCTGGTTGTAGAGCGAGGAGAGCAGGTACACTAACCGCAGCTACAGCCAGTCTGGGGCTACAACCCCGGCTAGTGGCGGGTGGCTGCGCTGCAGTTTGAGCACGACATCTGACCGTCCAAAGAGAGAGCCAAAATATTCTGAATACGTTTAACTGACTATAACTCTGGAGCCAAATATGGAGGGTGATGACATTTAACCGTTTAGTCGACTAAGTGTGCACATCCCTCGGTTACAGAGACTGGTTGGCATTGTAGCGCAGTCCATTAGGTGAAGCTATAAGGGACTGTAGTTAGACCACAGAAACACAGAGAGCCACAGCTTCCACCTGTAACTCTCTGAGTAGTTTTGGACAGGGTGCAGTAATCTTTCCAAGCATTGACCCCCCCCTGTGTAACCCAGGCCGCTTCAGCACGGAGGACGCTTTGTTTTTCCTGTTTTTTATTTGTAACGCATAAACACGTGACACAGCACCGACCTACAACCTCACAGGAAGCCTCGAATACATAACAAACTGATTGATGCAGCGCGTGAATGAGTCAGAGAGTTCAATAGGGAATGTCTGCTCACATAATACACTAGTCTTTACCCAGCTGGTCACGATGACATGAGGGACAGGCCTCTATGGATTTCCTCCTCATGGGCTCTGTCCAGCCATCCACGCCGCAGGGGGGGGACTCTCTCTATCTGAGTAGACACATCTTATCTACGTGCAGTAGCTATGTGAGCCCTTTGCTTCCTTGGACTCACATGTCAGCCATGTTATCTTGAGTCTTGGCTGCATGATCTACTTGACCTGAGTACAGTGGTCAACTCCTGCAGTGATTCTGCCAACATGTTGCACCACAGTGGATTCCTGCAGTGGAAAACACAACCATCTCCTCATTAACAGATAGATAGATAGATAGATAGATAGATAGATACAGAAAGATAAACATGCATTATAATAAGTTTAAAGAGAGGGGGTGTAAACAGCAGCTAGTAATATCTGCTGACTGTAATTATGATTATTATTAAGAGTTTAAATAGTAAATGACCACATAAAAGAAACCACAAACTAAACAGTTAATAGGGAGATCAGGAGCCTGAATTATTAAAGAACCGAGTCATTAGATTAGATTTGTACAGCTGTTTTTACACACACACACACACACACACACACACACACACACACACACACACACACACACACACAGGTGGCTAATGGATCAATTACTGTGCGCTAAAATAAAAACTCAACCATAAACACAAAACAGCAACTGACAATAAATGCTCCTTCACTTCTCTGTAAATCATCGACTCACAGACTCGGCCTGGGCGATATAACGATAACGATGATAATAGCGGTATCACTTCTCTCAGCGTTTTCCAGCAGCATGCTCTGTGCTCATGATTGTGAAATGTTCCTCTGTTCAAGTAGAGTTTATCATGTTCTGACAGAGAGAATAATCTTCAACTTTCACTCAGGAGTAAACAGCAGTAAAATATATCGTGATAATTATTGACTGATATGAACTTTTTTATAACATTTTTAGTCAAATCGCCCAGTCAGACTGTATTTTTTTACGCCTTTTATACAAAACATGTGACACAAAGAGCTGTGCATACATCAATAAAACAATATGAACAGGGGTGCGCGGCTGGTGGCGCAGTGGCAGGGCGCTCATCCCATGTGTTGAGACTCTCATCTCAAGCAGTAGGCCCAGGTTCACTTCAACCCATGGCCCCTTTCCGCATGTCATTCCCTGCTCTCTCTCCCTGGTTTCCAACTCTATCCACTGTCCTCTCTCTGAATTAAAGGCACGAAAAAGCCCAAAATAAATCTTTAAAAAAAACAAAAAAACAATATGAGCAGCCCCCAGCCCACTATCACACAAAACTGAGGTGGAAAAGCTTCATGACATCCGGGGCCTAGCATAGCCTAGCGATATGTTGCTCGCCCCATGTAAGGAGGCTAAAGTCTGAATCAAAGGGGTCTCGAATCCTTAAAAAAAGAAAGGAAAAAAAAAAAAGGGTTTCATGAACTCTGAATGAAGAAACTCAGGAGTCAGGATGACAACGTGTTTTATTTCACGACAAGACGACAATACAACAGAGACAAATGAGATAACAGAGCCATGAAAAAGAATCCAGGGAAATGGAATTGAGTACGAGGATTCAGGTTAAAGGGTAAAAATGAACTTAGAAACTAAATAAAGTGATTTAGATAAAATAAGATCCAATCAAAAGAGACTAAACACACACGTCTGGAGTTTACTTTAACAATATTGACATCCTGAGCGTTATCATTTATTATCTCAGATGACTGAAGAGATGTCTGAACGCTGATGATTATCAGGAGGTGATTTGTTTAATACTAACGGGGCCTGATCGAAAGCAATAGAAAAAAAGGCTTTTGGGCATTTCAGCTCACGCAGTCTGTAAAAAGTGATTAATATTTAAAAACAGCCTTGATTTGATTATCTGACTCATCCGACCTTAATTAAGAATCATCAGATGACTTTTACTTTGACAGCATTTCCAGATGTATTTCATTCAGTGACCCTGATGAAGGCCACAAGCCGACACACCTCAGTCTAATGAAGTCGATCTTTAAACTACCAGTGTTGCTCGAGCTTTTTTGACCTCTTCACATTTTTTTTTATTTGCAACGCTTCTAAATGATGTTGCTGCTGTAACCGATGTCAATAAAGACAATTCACTTTAGGTGGCTGTGGCTCAGTTGGTAGAGTCAGTCGTAACTCAACCGGAAGGTTGGGGGGGATAGATCCCAGCTCCTGCAGCTACATGTCCGATTTGTCCTCGGACAAGACACTTAACCCCAAGTTACTCCCACTGCCTCGTTGGTGGTGTATGAATGTGTATAACTGGATTAGTTAATACTGATGGTCTCTTTACATAGCAGTCTCTACCATCAGTGTGTGAATGTTTAGGTGTGACCTGTGGTGTAAAAGCACTTTGAGTAGTCAGAAGACTAGAAACGCGCTACACAAGCTCAAGTCCATTTACCATTTACTTGCAATATCACGCCATTGTACGCTCTAAAAGTTGATTTCAGTAGGAGGGTTTGTGAAGGAGGATGACTTGCACGTGGGATGATAAAGAACAAAGCAGGGTGGGATGAAAGGGGTCGATTGTGGAGGGATGAGCTGGGGTCGAAAGGGGTCGTAATTTTTCTGGAGCCATCAGTAACCCAGGGGTTCGAGACTCAGGGTCGGTCGCGGGACTCAATGAACGATTAACATCCCAAAGAGAGGGAGAGAGGAGGAGAATATGGTGTGGACAGGAGGGCTGTGAAAACAAAGGTAAATGTGAGAAACAGAGCCAGAGTTAAACAGGAAGAAGAGGCCGGTCCTGTTTCTATAATCTTAATGTTCCTAATTAGTTGATTTAATTAAGCCCATCAGTGTGATGTATAAGAAGCATTCAGTACTCTCAGGGGACTTTGAACGTTTCCTGCTCCATCGTCAAGTTGCTGCCAGTGGTGTTTTTCTGACGCATCTCTCCCCTCCAATGAGGAAGTAGTCCTCTGTATCTGCAGTGCAACGGTTTGGAGATAAATCTCTGCTTCCTATTCGGACTCTGCAGGACGCGAGCACACATTCACATGTGCAGAGCATGTGATGCGATACAAGCGTGTTCCTGTTATCATGCTTGCATTGTTTCAAAGCTGAGATGCATCGTCCTAGAGGCTTGGGATGCCTTTAATTAGTGGCATAACGCTCGTCCTCCCTCAAACAGCTTACAGCCTCTTATCTTAATGAACACAGAGTGAGTAGTGATAGCAACATGTTAACATCTCAAACAGAACTGTCAGACACATCTTTCTGATGCAAACGGCCTCAACAGATGTGTGAATGAAAAAGTTCCTCTGCTGATTAGTGTCATTACCCTCTGCTTCCTACTGTAAATGTGGGATTCCCCTTATGGGGGGGCACACAGAGCACTGTGTGAAGAGACAATAAATCATCCAGAGGTCGTTGCAGATGGATGTGTGACCTGCACAATGGTTTGTGTGGGGTCAGGGGGGGTAGAAGCAGCAGACAGACAGACTTTTGAGAAGGACCGCTGCAGCCTGCCTGGAGGTAGAACTAGATGGCAGAGCTCCACACAGACAGCAGGCCCTCTTTTTTTTCTCCCTCTCTCTCAAACTGTGGGCCTCACAGATTGCAGCTTTGGGGAAAGCAGAGACAGAGTTACAACACGCACATCTGGACTGACTTTTCTTACAGTCAGAAGGAGAAAACTAGTGGCAGCAAAAAGTAAAGACAAATGAGGAATGCTGAAATATGACCACGCTGCACAACACTGCTGATGATGATGAGTAGACTGTGAGAAATGATACAGTACAGAGTTCATCATTAAACTATCCTCGACACTGACAAACATTTGAAAAGCACAATACACTCCCAGGCATGTGAAGTTTTTAAAGATATATGTAAACCTCCTCCTCACTTTCCACTGTGCATCCTTTTCAACAAGGCCCTAAGTCTCTAACTCTTATCCTCTGCCGCCCCTCGGTGGTGGACTACTGCCAAACTCCATTTGAGCTGCTTTGTCGGCAGCGCATGAATGTGTGAGTGGGATTATTTCATTCTGATGGTCTCTTTACACAGCAGCCTCTACCATCAGTGTGTGAATGTGTAGGTGTGACCTGTAGTGTGAAAGAGCTTTGAGCAGTCAGAAGGCTAGAAAAAATATATACAAGTCCACCAATGATGATGATGGTTTTGATGTTGACAATGACGTTATTTAGGATGGTTTGATGCTGATCAGATCTCTAAAGAACAGCTGATGATGTTGTTGATGACCTGTGTGTCTGATCAGACGTTTGTTGTTGAACTTCCTGACGTTGTTTCCTCCTCACTAGATCCTTGCTTGTGTTGTTCTTACTCTCTGATGTTCGTCGCTTTGGATAAAAGCGTCTGCTAAATGAATTTTCAGAACTGTAATCTGGTTACCTGCTGTGTCTCCGTCTCTGCATTTCTAACATTCTGTATTCCTGAGTGTAAAAGCCAAATCAGTGGGGCGCTGGTGGTGCAGTGGTTAGTGCGCACGCCCCATGTATGGAGGCTGTAGTCCTCAAGGCGGACGGCCCAGGCTCGGTTATAGCCTGTGGCTCCTTTCCCGCATGTCATTCCCCACTCTCTCTCTCCCTGGCTATCCACTGTTATATCTCTCTATTAAAGACACAAAAAGCCCAAAAATAAATCTTTAGAAAATAATAAAAAAAAAGCCAAATCAGAGCCATGACTCATCTGTGTTCATCTGCTTCCTTCATCACTCCACAGATGAAACATGTGGAGGAGCGTTTCGGGGAAGACACCAGTAAAGAAGTTCTGCTCATGTGCATCGGCATCACGTCGTGTGTGGGCCGCCTCATCTTCGGCATTGTGGCAGACTACGTTCACGGGGTCAACAAAGTTTACCTGCAGGTGAGTACTGTTTGAGTGAAGTGACGTCAGCAGGAGTAGCTGCTCTGTCGATCACCAACCAAAATATGTCCCATGAATGCATTAGATTTCTTATATCTCCTTTTTCTTCTGAAGATGCTCTTAATGGTTTCAACATTTGTTTAACAAACACAACTATAGATTAGAGCCAGCTGATAATATCGGTGACCATCTCGTCTTTTTTATATATCTTATCCACAAGAGTTTTATAACTGCATATGAGGGATTAAAGCAATAAATATGTATATCTGTATCTATCTTTACAGATCGAACACAGATCTATGAAAGATATTTGCAGATATATCCGTTGCCGTTTTGTTTGCTCTCCCCAATATCGATATCGGCCCTAAAATTCCCATATCGGTCGGCCCTAGATATATATGAAAAAAAAACAACAGACCAACTTCAGATCAAAGTTTTACATATTAGTAAAAGTTATAACTCGTTGTTATGTAAACAATCTCAGGGTCATATTTGTGTCTTGAGCAATGCATGTCCAATGTTTCTACATTTGAGTTATTATGAGTCAGTTTTTATCATTATGTCGATTTCCTGTACTTTCCCTCTCTGTGGTTTACGAGAAGGCCTTCTCACCGTAAACAATAGGACATGGGGCGAGAAAGCCCGAGCCACCCAAGCCCTTCCAGAGAGGGGGCGTGGTCAAACACAGCTCATTTACATATTTAAAGGTACAGACACAGAAACAGCCTGTTCTGAGCAGGGCTGAAATAGAGGGGTTTATAGGCATGATAAGTGACCTCTAAGATCAGCTGTAAGCTAATTAGCTTCTTAGCTGCTGCATATTAAACAACATACATCCGTCAGTCAAACCTAGAGCTGACACCTAGCTTAAATCTTCTTAGACAACTAGGAACATTTTGATGACTTTGTACTTCCTCCTTAAAAAGTGCATTGAAACACATTGGACTTCAGTGATGACTAAGAGTGATTTCATCTGGCTTTTCCTCTTTCATGAAACCATTTGACCTCTGAAAACTGTGAGACAGCATGTACATCTTGTGATACTAAAACTCACACTTCCCTTTGTCTTGAAGGAAAATGAAACTTAATAAGTAAACATTTGAAGCCCGGTTTTGACGTGAGTACTCTGTGCAGGTCTCCTCCTTCTTCGTCATCGGCCTCATGTCCATGATGATCCCTCTGTGCAACATCTTCGGTGGTCTGATCGCCGTGTGCTTGCTGATGGGGCTGTTCGACGGCTGCTTCATCTGCATCATGGCCCCCATCGCCTTCGAGCTGGTCGGGGCAAACAACGTGTCCCAGGCCATCGGCTTCCTGCTGGGCCTGATGTCTGTGCCCATGACTGCTGGGCCTCCCATCGCAGGTGAGACAGGAAGTGTCTCAATACTGAGAACGCTCTGAATGTGCCTCTGATGTCAATATAAAACATCTTAAAGTCATACTGAATACCTTAAACTTTCAACTAGGGAGGAGAAACAGAGACATCATTCTCTACCAGGGTCGTCATGATTAAGAGTTTTAAACTTCCATTTGACCATACTAATGAAAATCAAATCATCTCATGTTTCGATACCACAGCAACCTTTACTGTGTCCTTTATCGTTTTTATTGACACAAACTTCAAGCAAATTCCTGAACACAGTCTACATTAGTTAAATACAATGACACACATAGCTATATAAATAAATCAGAAGCACAGGTCACATGTTCAGTGGTCTGTTTACCGGCTGTTCTCCGATATCAGAAGAAGAAATCCTCTTGAAACACATCCCCGCAGCATCCTCCTAAAGCTCTCAGGGCCTGATTTACTAAAGGTCTTAAAACGTGTGCAAACTTGATACCACCAGCAAAAAATTTGCTATCTGATCTACTAACAGCGTGCAGTGAGGATTGCGTCTTTCAAATGAGCAAAACAACATGCATTGTCCATTTAGTACGTTTGCCTTAATGAATATACAATATGGGGCGTTTCTGCCCTAACGCGCAAAATACTGGGAGGAGAAAATGCAAACAAGTTAAGTTAGTACACACATTGCGATTTACCAAACCTGACAAAAATTGCGGTGATTGTGAATTTAACACCTTTGAAAAGAACGTGCTAATCCAGGAGACCAGTGTTACGCACAACAGACTGCTGTTATTGTAGTGAGGAGGAGACATAGGCACAACAAAAGAAGGCATACAGATCGCATTTTTCCCCACGTGTTTACATGTTTCAAATGGCATGCATTTATTTTTTAATTTTATTCAATATTCTAATCGTTAAGGAAGAGAAACACCATGATTAAACTACAGGCTATTGTTGCCATATATAAAAAAAAAAACTGAACATTCACAGCCTCTGAATTCTATAGAATTTCAACATTGACATTTATTTCTTCCTATTTCCCTCTTTTCACCAACATTACATTTTAAACTGGGGATTTCCTTTTTCTTGGGTCGTGTGTCTCTACCCCAGCTTGCGCTCCTTTCCATAGTGCACTCGTCACCTCCCTCTAAAGCCCGCTGCTGCTACTCTGTAGGACGCTTGGATTGGGGTACCTCACCACTGTTTGTACCCCCGTCTTCGATACCTTTTTCCAGGGCATTTATGTCCGATCAGACACAGCGCTGGCCAGCTGTCTGGTGCGCAACAACAGCGAGTGTAGAGCGCCCGGTCCACAGAGGACGCAGTGCGCACCTCCTGCGCAATGTATGACACTTCATTCTTAAGATTAAGGGAATAAAAGAGAGGCCCTGTTTAATGCTGATGTTTTCTTATAACCAAAATTTTCTTTGTAATATTCAAATTTATCTCCTATAACTTAAAAGTATTGTGCGTTTATTTGCCTCTCCCACTAATACCTATTTTGCGCTTGCAGTCATCCTGCTTTCTGTTCAAACTATCCGTGATGTAAACCAGTAGAACACGCAAAAACCTAACTTAAATAGTTCCGCCTCCACAAGGTTTACACCTGTTGTCATTCACACAAATTTTCTTAGTAGATCACCCGCAAAACGCCCACCAACCAAACGTGCAAACTTTTGGAGTGAACACGCAATTTAAAACTCTTTAATTGGGAGCTTAGTAAATCTGGCCCTCAGTGTCTGCCGAGAGACGACTGAAGACGACTGAAGAGTCTCTCTCTAGTGTTTTTTTCCACACCTTACACTGTACTTATTTAGATTATAATGTACAGATGTCACTAGGTTTATTCACTGTTCTCTAATGTCAGTCAGACCTGACAGAGTTCAGTTGTTATTAGAACACCAAGTACAGCTTAGAGAGTGTCAACTGTTTTTCCTGATACCTGTAAGGCTGTTTGGTAGACTTGTTGTCTGCTCCAGTGTTATAGACGTCACAGTTTAGTCTAGGTGGGTCAATGTGACACGACCCTGATAATGGTAATGTCTTTTAGGATATATGCGATGCCTTTCGAAAAGTTCTGCAGATGTGATTGAGCAAGACACGAGAACAGAATTGTGATGTTGAATCATGTCTCCTCATGAGTATTCTTCTTATGTATAAACTTTCATCAACGTAAGCCATCCGAGTCAACTGAATCTTATTGTGTGGAGTCAAGTCTTAGTAATTTCCTCAACAATCAGGGCCACGTTCTGTACGCTGAAGGTCATATTTGATGTGAAAAGCCTGACCTCTTAGAAACTAGCCTGACAGTAAGTGAAGCTGTGTTGAGGAGCATCAGCTCATCATGTGAGCATCATGTGCAGAGGGGTTCTGTCTGAAACACAATGAGGACCTTTTCATTTCAAAGAGATGCAGGTCATCAAACAGCTCAGCATCCTGGTCATGGAGAAACTGTAGAACTGTAGAAACTACTTGATGAAGATGTTGACTCCTTCCTGTTCTAGTTTTAGTCCGACCGGGTTTAGCTTGCTTTATGTAGCCTAAGCTGCTATAGGCCTAAACTGCTATAGGCTTAGGCCTATAGCAGTTTAGGCCTATAGCAGCTACTAGGAGCTGGTCCAAGCCTGACCCAGTACTAACTATGAGCTTATCTACTCTTAAAGGTACAGAGTGTGTCTGCCTCTCGGAGCCTGGAGGATTACAAAGGAGAGGGGCCTGATAGCTGAAGGCTCTACCTCCCATAACAAGACCACATCTCCACCAGTCCAACGTGTGTGATAAATTTTGTCCTTCTCTCTGTCTGTAGGCTTCCTGAGGGACAGACTGGGCAGCTACGACGTGGCCTTCTACCTGGCAGGCATCCCCCCGCTCATCGGAGGCGCCGTGCTGTGTCTGATACCCTGGGTGGAGACCAGGCGCAGACGGCAGGAGATGGAGGCGGCGGCTCTGAGCAAGGACCAAGGCGTCACCGAGAAGATGATGGAGAACGAGAAAGCTCAGGGAGACGCGGCGCCGTGCAAAACAGGAGAGTCCGTCCTCTAAGTGTCCCACTGAACAGACTGAAAGAGAGACACGGGAGGTCAGAGACTTCTGAGGACTGAGGTTCAGTTTGTGTGTTATTTTTTGAAGATTGTAACGGCGGCCCTTCAGTAGAAGCATGCCTGAATATGCCAAAGTGATGAAACATATCAGACAGATTCGTAGGTTGAACTTTAACATGAATGTGATGGAGAAGAACTATGCATTCAGTTGTTTTAATCCAAATGAATTGATAGTGCAGCAGCCGAACTTGAAGTTAAAATGGAAAGAGTGGAATCTGCACATTTTAACACAAGGGAAAGAAGGCGTGCTGTGCTTCGTATTAATGCAACACTTTCAGATTGCACTCTTAAGGTAGACTATCATTCTCTGTGATCCGTTTTGAAAGGCTTAAATGTAGACATATAAAGACCACATCCAATTACACCAAAGGTGAGCTGCTGCTGGTTCAATCAATATCTCCGTTTCTTGTCATTGTGAAGATTTTCTTTTGAAAGCTGCCGTCTGTGATGTGTCCCCTCAGACGGGCCCCTCCTCTTAACACGGCCTTGATTTGTTCCAAATGTTGTAAATATCGAGGGTAATGCAAAGGGACGTATTGTACGTGTGACGTCAGAGAGGCGCTCTGAGGGATCCTTTTAAGTGTTGTGAATCGTCCGAGCTGTGAACGTGCTCGGACACCTCAAGGGAAGCAGCTTTTAGCACAAACATTTGACATCTCAAGACCAGCAGCTCTGTATCTGAACAATCTGAGCTCGACCTGAGCGGCTCCAATACCAGCGAGCTCCAGGTTCACTCTGGTCCTCGTTTGATTGTTAACTTGAGAATCGTTTGTTAGACTTAAACAAAGTATAAACTGGAATGATAGGGACCTGAAGGAGACAGCTGCTTTATTACAGAACCCCTGTCATTTTTAAGGGGTCTCATATACATTCACATTTAAGGTCTTTATGATTTAAGTTTATATTTTGCTTGCATTGTGCACATTCCTTTATTTACACAGGGAGTCAATCGAGTGTGTGTCTGCAGGGTTAAAGCTGCTCTGACTCATCAAATCCTGCTCCTGTCAAACCTCAGCAGTGTTTATTAGTTGTATCTTTAAAGGACAAGTTCCACTTTTTGAGAGCTTATTTGCATCGTGCCAAAACTTAGATAAATAACATCCCGGTCTTAAATCTGTGTGTTCAAAAACAAAACCACAGCTATTATCTTAGTTAGCGTAGCACTCATATCGCTAAAGTAGAGGCGATATATAAGCCTATCACAGATATAGTCAAGCATATGTGCATATGTTGTGCCAATATAGAAAATGTTGTTTGGGGTCTCACGGCATAACTCGTCCAGTTGAGTGTAGACAAAGTCCAGTGTTTAAAGGTCTCATATTCTCCTCCTCTTCAACCAGTTTAAATAAGTCTCAGAGCTCCTCAAAACATGTGTGTGAAGTTTCTTGTTCTAAATCCACTCTGATCCTGTATTTGATCATGTCTATAAACCCCTCTATTTCAGCCCTGCTCAGAACAGGCTGTTTCTGTGTCTGTACCTTTAAATATGTAAATGAGCTGTGTCTGACCACACCCCCTCTCTGGAAGGGCTTGGGTGTCTCATGTTTCTTGCTCAATGCCCTATAGTTTACGGTGAGAAGGCAGACTCAGAGGTCAGAACAAACTCCTAGCTGTGGGAGTGTCACCCACCTGGGGGAGGGGTTACTGCCCTTTGTGATGTCATGAAGGGAAGTCTCCAAACGGCCTGTTTGAGCACACATTTTCTGAAAAGTGGAGCAGGCAGAGGATGGACTTTTCACATCATTGGGGGGTTTGTAGAGAGACTAGAGACACATATTAGTGTTAGAGGAATATGGAGAAATGTTTTTTAAATAACATGTGACCTTTACAATCAGGCAGCACACACTAAACTCAAATCTAAGCAAGTGTACTTATCTAATTTCTAGTCAACAATATCTCATTAGAGTTAATATAAGCCACACTCACCTGACAAGTCCAGATGAAAAATCTTATAGTAAGATATTAGAAGCCAAAAATAAGTCCTGCTCTGATTGTCATAACTGAAAAATAAAATCAGCCAATGTGGCGAGCTCACTTTGCGTGTTGAGGCTCAAGAAGTGAGTCAATATATCTCATTAGACACTTTTAGAAACTTATTACAAACAATTCAGGCTTTGATTTTTTGTGTGTGTCTTTATTTTAGAGACAGGAACCACACTAACCACCAGGCTACCAGTGCCCTCAAGCTTCATTCTTTATATCTTGGAATAAAAAGTTTATCTGGCTTGTCAGGTGAATGTGGTTTAAACAGAAGTGTGCTGTTATTAGATAATAAACTTTCAGCGCAGAATCAAAGAAACTCTCACGATGTCAAACCTTCAGTGGCGTTTTAAAAGGACGACCGATATAACCGAGGTCATTGAGAAAGCTAACAGTATCCTAGCATACAAAAAAAGAAAACATAAGAATATCTAATTATCATTATAGGAAGTTTTTACAGTGTAATCTGGACACTAGCTCAGGATGTTGATTAATCACATTTAAACGTTGTGTTGAAGCCTGCTCGTTGACCACAGTGTCGACATGAAGCAGTGTTTTTAAAAGGAGCAGAGCAGAAGTGGGAGGTTGTGTTTGGAGTCACTCTCTGCTCGTTGAATCTGCTCCTGTATTTTCTGCAAGTGTCATCAAACCTGCGTTTACTCACCTGGACTGAAACCTGTGACGCCTCCTTGTTTATCAAAGAACGTGAAGCTTGACTCGCTCAGAGTCATCAAACATTACAAACACAGAGCAGCTGCTTGGATGACCTTTGAAAAGGACCAAAATAACAGAATACCAGTGCATACGTACTCATCGATATACGACTATATAGACACTGAGCGACAGTCTCTTATCCTCTCTTGTAATCAGAGTACATGACTTTGACCAATCATTGACAATCAGTCCAGTGCTGTCAGGGTTGATTATTAAACTCTGCACCCTGAGTTCATGTTTTCATATTTTATTTATTTTGTAGTGTTTTAAGTGTCGTGCTGTAATTGAAGGAATGATTTCATTAAGACCAAAAAAACCAAAATGTACTGAAATGAAAAAATGGCTGAAAGTGTCTTGATGCTGTTTTTAGTCTGCTGCCACACAGGAAGTGTCGTCCCAACATGTCTGGAGGTGAGTTTGCTCAGAGAAACAATTGAGTGTCCACGACATTTCCTCTGCAGACGTGTGACACTCTACCTCAGATGAGCTTAACCCCCCCTCTCCCCCCCACCTGGAGCATCACAGTGCCCATGTTCCCCCATGTGAGGAAGTCAAATAAAACACAAATAAACTGACAAGTCTTACACAGTGATCGAGCTCTGCTCCTCAATAATTCACCACAAATGCCTTCTTTTTAATTCAACTGTGACAATTGTCAGCAGCGTTTACATCCTCCTCCTCTCCTAATATGAATATTCTAGTGATGAAATCCCAGCCGCTGTCTATGCATACCTTCTTTGTTTGTAATTGCATGACTGTTTAGTTTTTCCTTTCACCAATGAGAGCCTGGAGTAATGTCTGGACAAAGACATTACTTAATTTGTACCTCTGAACTTTGATTGTAAACCTCTTTGCTATACGAGCATTAAAATTTCATATCTAATCATTTCCTTTTTTTTTTTTTTTAACTAATGTAATTCTCTTACTGCCGTGTAAACACTTCTTTACGATGACCTGGGACATCCAAAGAGACATTTAGAGAAAAAAAAAGCCAAACGTATCGCATGACTTGTTTTCGTTTTGAGACGACTTTAAGGCACACAGTCTGAACTTCTGTCTTAAAGCGAACAGGACGCCTCCATTTCAAATCTGCTTTATTGGTAATTTGCTCTTAATCTTTGGCCTCATTTTTAAAATCTATGTATTCAAATGTTTGCATTTGTTTTGTGTTTGCTGCAAATTCAGATGAAGATTTATTTCTGTAAAGCTTTGCTGTAAGAAAACAATTTTCTTACTGACTTTAAATCCGCTTTTATGTTGCATAAATTGTGTCCTGCTTTCTGTTCACTTATTGCCTTGTGGTGTTTTATTTATAATCCAGCATCAACCTCCGGGGTTGAAACATGAAGTGAGGTGCAGAAGTGCAAAATCATGCAGTTCCTTGAGTGTCCACTAGAGAACTGGCTGCAGAAGCAACATGAAGTCACATACACAAAAACTGTTTTTACAGTAGAAATACATGTTTCCAGTCTGGTTCAAAAAAACAAATAGGTGTGATTAGCTCATGTCTTGATCGACACTCACTGTACAGGGAGGGATTTTTTGATGACTCATCCGTTTGGATTCAATAAAGGATAAGAGTTATTCACAATAAGGCGTGTAGCTGACCTGATTGACAGGTGGGTGCAGTGAACGGTTTGTCAAGAGGTTCAAAACCCGCCTCAGCTCCAGCTCTCAGTCTGTTGTTAGGTTGACTGAAAGTTAGTCTGAGACAGCATTTCCAGCATGGAGACCACCATTGATGAGACTCCAGCGCCCCCTGCAGGAACAGATGGATTATGTCACATTAGTACTGAACTACACATGTCATGTAGAGTTAGGTAAACATAAATCACTTTTGAAGGCTGGCACAGCGTGTCGTCGCTGAGTTACGACCTTAAAGATATTTCATGAACAAGCTCTAATCATTTTTATGGCTCCATGGTGAAAGGTAGTGTTTGTACTTCAATGATGGTTCAAAGGTTTAAGAGATGTTCCTGAGTTGTAAACCAAACACAGACAGTAGAGTTTATCACAGTAAACATGGCGGTCAGCTCAGGGCTAAACGTGATGCTTCACCGTCTCTCACAAGCTCATGACCTCTCTCCACTCATATCTGGGAGGTTAAAAGACTTGTGTTTCCTGAGTTCAGGCTGCCTCAGGAATCTTTCCCTTGCTCTGTGTCCAGTCACATGATATATATCAGGTTCATATCAGGCGTCACGGTGGTTCTTACCGCTTAAGGAGGGGCGGGGTTTGTCATCAGACTGAAAAGAAGTGCTGCCTGGTGGGGGCGGGGGGGGGTGAACTCCAGTCCAAGGACACATCAGACAGGAGCAGGGGATTGAACCCCGACCTTCCAGGTCCTGTACAGCCATCCTGTAATTCATTTAAACTCCAAGTGAACAAAATGTTTTTTCAGCATTATAAAATGTGCTTATCCCTCCCAAACATATAATGAACCTTAAGTGACACAAAGACAACACATAGATGTTTTTATATGGATTATTTACATCCATGCTCGCAGGAGTGTTGGTACATTGTGAAGCTAATCAAGTGTGAGAGCACGAGTCAAAACTATTACAGCTTTTAAACTCCCTGAAACACACAAATATGAACACCTGCATGATGAGTCTGAATCAACAAATAAAGGGTCATTTACGAGGATGTAAAGTCTAAAATAACTGCAGTTATATATACTAGTAGTAGAACAACATCAGTGGGGACTTTTCACATCATGTATCCCTCCTCCTGCTCAGTCAGGAGCTCTAAATACTTTTAATGAACATTTACAGCTGACAAAGTTTTTCTTTATTCATCATCTCAAACCTCAGAATCAAACCTCAGACTCTGATGTCACTGGTTTTATCATCACATTCATTTCTTATAACACACAATGTTCATTCTAAAGAGGAGCTGCTCTGTGGTTACCATGGACACCAACAGTAGAATAAAATGTTTAGGTTGCTTAGCAACAGTCTAGTTTGAGTTGGTGGAGTTAAACATTAATCTGTTGTTGATTTTTACTCTTGTTGAATAAAAGTAATATCACAGTGGAGGTGGAGATGTTGATCTGGATATCAGCACTGATGTGATTCACGTAGTAAACAAACACACAAACAAATATTGTAATATTATAATAATAATATAATAATAATATCCCCTTTAATATTTGTTATGATGTTATGATATATTATTTGTACCGTTATAAACGTATTATAATTTGTTGTAGTATTTCGTAGGCCTACAGTCTTACAGTCCCCTCTCTCGTGATTGGTTGTTTTTATTACGCTGACCTTTCTGCTTCCAAACACTAGAGGTCGCAGTTTCCTCTTTGTGCTGACGTAGTGGCGATCACTTCCTGTTTGCCCGGTTTGCCCCGAACCAGGCAACAAATTGAGAGAAGAGGTGTCACTCTGCTCTGGATTTGGGAAACCAAGAACGATAACTTCGTGCAGGTATTTAGGTTAAAAACAGGAAAAGGGTAACAGTACGTAGAAGATAGATTTCTACATTTGTCTATCTAATTATTAGTATAATATTTAAAGCGATGGCACCATTTTTAATTGATGCTAATGAATAAAAACCCTGATTTACTTACATACCTTGTATTATTCTATTACTGTATTTTTTTCTCCCTTTATTTAACTGATTACTTAGTTTTTACTTAGATTTTTAACTTCTTTTTATTTTTGATAATTATATTCCTGTTTCTTGAGCTGTTGTGACAAAACAATTTCCCCCATAGGGAATCAATAAAGTTTATCTTTATCTTTATCTTTATTTGGTTTATGTATTTATTTTATGGATATTTTATAGTATAGAAAAATACAGATATATACAATAAAATATGGGTAACGAGAACAAATCCTATTCAACATAGGACATGATACAGTTAAAGTGACCATGCATCAGTGTTGACATTTATGGTTCTCAATAATAAATCATTTTTGAACATTATATTTAACTGAATGATCACATGTTGACTCTCTAATTGAGTGCTGTATTAAATTCAGGATGTGATGCAGGTATAGTCCTGTTAAACCTTTCTGATATCAGCAGATATAGTTTAAACATGCGTTCATCTTCTGTTTTAGAACAATACTAGTATTGCTATTTGTATCAATAAAGTAAAAATAAACGTTTCAGTCCTTGACAACACTGCTGATAGACAATGACTGAAACTTTGCTGCTGTTATTATTCACCTTTCTGCACTGTAGCTCCTATTTTTATATATATTTTTTTACCACTTTATCTTGCATCCATCTCAGCCTGTGGACTTTCTTTTTTGGGCTTTTAAGCCCAGTGGAGTTGGTGTGCGGGTATCTCTTCTGCAATTTTTCAATATTTTCTCCAGTAACTTTTTTGATACCCTGAGTATGCACAGTCTCACACTTCCTGACATTCTTTACAGGGGAGGAGAAAGGGGGTGACCGAGGCTACCCTAGAAATCAAATTGGCCAGCCCAAAATCCTGAACTATTATTGGCTGTATGCCTTAATAGAGGCAGGCCTTTTGTTCAAATCAACTATTGTGGATGTGGTTCAACAGGCTGCTGTTAGCTTCCTTTGCATTTCAGTGTAACATTTTTCATTTGATTGGTATTTTAAATAGTAGATTTGGACATAGGGAGCAGTTTTCGGTGGGTCACAAATGTGTGGCTGGAAAAATATGGTCTAGTGTCAAATAGTTTTTTATTGGTTTTGTTCCGTTTCTTTGTTCTGTCACGTTTGCTGCACGATTTTTCATCTGATGGTTGAAAAAAAATTAACTGGGTCGATATTTGGGTCGCAGTGTTTTTACAAGGAGTGGATGCTGAGGCTTTACCAGCTGAATTAAATTGATTGAATTGATTTGATTCCTTTATTTTGAACATGTAAATAAAATAAATAAATAAATAAAAATGCTGTAATTAAAAAAATATGCAGAAAACAAATAAAATAAATACACAACATAAGAAAGAAAATTCATCGTCCTTTATTTGCTCTTACATGCCTGGAAAGGAGTAGGAAGAAGTAAAAATGTATCTAATCCTACCGCTTTTAACTCAGTGTAATAGGTATTAATTATACAATAGTAGGCTATATAATATGATATAATATAATATAATATAAAATAATTACTTGTATGCCATTATCTAATAATCTAAATATGTAATTAATTACACCAATAATTCATATTCCCATCACCATAATAGAACTATGTACAGTGTACCATCACCAATACTATCAATACAAAACCAGCAAACTAATACGTTTTGTCACTTTATTTTGGAGATAGAAAGAGTAAATACTTTTCATTCATGTGACTGTGTCCATTCCTATCACTTCCTGTCTCCCCTGCAGAAGTCAGGGGCCCTGATTCAGCCACCCCAGGCTAAGTCCCTGATTCTTTATTACTGACTCCCCTTGATACACCGAGTGAGCTTTCTGGTTAATAGACGATCTTTGCAAACGTCAAGCAGTCATACAGTCGCTGTTAGCATATGGAGGGTCTCCGCGGCTGCAGCGGCTGGTACCCTCTCTCTACCTGAACCGTCCAGGTGCTTTAATGATGACCGACTTCCTTTGAACGCCTCAGCCGCTAAAACTACAAACAGGAAGCGTGAACAGGACGGCAGGAGGCCAATTAAAGCGCTGACAGTTGTCATTTGTCGTCGGGCTGGAGGCAGTCTGACGGCGCAACACCCAAACCTGCAGCTGCAACAGACGTAGGAGTGATACAGGTAGTGAGACAGGTAGTGATACAGGTAGTGATACAGGTAGTGAGACAGGTAGTGATACAGGTAGTGAGACAGGTAGTGAGACAGGTGATAAAGGTAGTGACAGGTATGTCTTCCTCCGCCGTGAAAAAGAAACACGTTCGGTTCGCCAGCATGGAGGAGGACGAAGACGACGTCGACGACAACGACGAGCAGGAGGAGGAGGAGGAGGACACCCTGTTTGACAAGAGGAAGGACACCGGGAGGGGGCTCAGGAGTGTGCTGAAGGCGGCCAAGAGGTCGAGCAAAGCGGGATGCGACGCCCGGGTGGAGGTGGTCGGAGGAGGAGGAGGAGGAGGAGGAGGAGGAGGAGGAGGAGGAGGAGCGTGTGGGCGCTGGATGGTCACCCTGGCTCTCTGTGCATCTTTCCTGGGCTTGGTAATCTAACACAGAGACTGAGGAGTTTACTAACAGCTGCAGACATGTCCCTCACTTAACAACTACGAGCTGTGTAATAATTCAAATCTCCAGCTGGCAAAACAAACACCTGTTTATGCTCAAGGAATTAGTTTATAATCTTTGTGAAGTCAGATGATTGCATGAAAAAAGAATGCATTAATTCAGCTGTTTGTGTGGTTTAAGGTCTAAGCCTACTAGGTGTTTAGAAAAGACCTAAAATGCAAAATGTATTCAGTCAAGCCTTTAAAACTTAAAACCAGTGAGTTGTTAATGTATTAAAGGTGATGTTGTAACATCCTGTACAGACAGGATTTACATGGCTGGAAAACTTGCTCTTCAACCCACCAGATCAGATTAATGAAGTCCATCAGTGTACACCTGTGGCTTGTGTACCTGCTTTCTTCTGTGGCGGTTATGCTTCTTCCTCAATTTGCTTTGAGGAAGCTTAACACACACACACACACACACACACACACACACACACACACACACACACACACACACACACACACACACACACACACACACACACACACACACACACACACACACACACACACACACACACACACATCCTGGTTTTCAGAGCTCTTCTGTGTTTATTCAGGGATAAGACCGTGTAAGACAAGGCAGAGGTAAAGTTAAGTGAGCAGATTTCCGCATTATGATAACTCGTGCTCCAAACACATATAAATAAATACCTGTGAGGGGTGGAGGGAGATCTGTGCAGTGACTCCACTCTCTCTTGTTTTGTTTCAGGGGATGAGCATCTCGGTTCTGGGCCCCACGTTCGAGGACCTGGCTGTGAACGTGAAGAAGAACATCAGCAACATTTCCTACATCTTCGTCGGCCGCTCTGCAGGTTACATCGGCGGGTCGCTTTTAGGAGGCATTCTCTTCGACTGCATGAACCCCCACCTCCTGCTAGGTAACCCCCTTTTTTAAAAAAAAGGTGCTGCTGGAGACGAGTCTCAGCTTCACACTTTACCGTCTCTGTGTTGTTATGACAAAGATGTCATCAGATTTTCAACCTGCTGTGACTAAAGATGTTGTAAGTCATGGTAACCACCTGTTGCTAGGTGTGTTAGCTTGTTTTAAATCACAGTTTCACATATTATTAAAGACATAATAAGGTTTTCTCTTTGTCCTTCAGGCTTGTCCATGCTCATCACAGCGTTTGGGATGTGTGCCATCCCGTTCTGCAAACAGGCTCTGATCCTCACCGGCCTCATGTCCAGCATCGGGATGTCCATGGGGGTTTTGGATACAGGTGAGATATCACCTAATGCGCTTTCAGGACAGCCTAGGGAGCGCTAAAGATCTCAGGGGAGGGGGGGGGGGGGGGGCGCCAGGCTTTGACTGCTCTGAGGTTGTCAAAATAAGATTTGCACATTATGAACTAAAATCCTGATTAAACACTGATTGGATCGTTGAAAGAAAAGCTCTCTTGGTGTGAACATGTGTTTTCTGTTGGGATTTTATTAGGCCTGTCCCGACTAAGGATTTCTATAGTCGAGCCTGATTGGTCAGATTTGTCCCGTCGTCCACATTCAACCATCACAGCAGCCAACATCTACACATCTGTCAGACCACCGACAAACAAACAACCTGATTTAACTTACCATTTGAAAATAATCCACCAAACTGAGTCTCATTGAAATCCATTAAAAGATTAAATCCAGAACGATCCACTGAAATGTTCACTGAAAAAACTCAGCTACTCCGCTGACCTTTTGATGACACTTCATAACAGCCTTTACTAGCCAATGAGAGCCTTAGTTGAAAGGAGGTCCCTCCCCCCTGTTCTGACGTCTGACATCTCCTGTAGCCAATCAAATCCTCTAATCATGGACATGCTGCTTCTATCATCGTCGAGTTCCACCTCTAGAGTTTATCAATGAAAATGTTTAACATTAATGTTGATTTTTAAAAGCAATGGATCTTTTTTTTTTCCTTCTGTGTGGATCCTGGGGGGGGGGGGTCAGCTCAGATACAAGTCGGGGGCTCCGAGGTAAAGTTTGAGAACCTCTGACCTAATGATTAAGAAAAAATATAACAAGAGAAACATCCCTCTATGTGAATAAGAAGTCTGTTTACAGATGATAGCTGACTCACTTTGACTTATTATATTTTTATATCCTTCTTATGATCTATAAATGAAGATCTTCTGACATCACAGTAAACCTTTTAGAGGAATCTCTCTCGTGTACATTTCAAACTCAGACCACTTACCATACACTGCATTCCTCTGAGGTGAGCTGGTTTCAGGTTCCTGCTGAAGTTCTGGTTCACTGGGAAACCCGTTGTCACTTGTTTCACCTGGTCGCTCCTGTTTCTGTTTCCTGCTCTGATAAGTCAGATAAGGTCCGTCGTAGTTTTGACACGTCAGCCGTTTTTCTTGTGGGGCGTTTACACAAACAAGGACACTGCAGAAAATTACATTCTCATTACCCTTTATCAACGCCACACTCACCTGAAGAAGCCAGAAGAAAACATTATTTGATTATTTGTCATTTTAAAGAGGAGATGTCTAATATATATTTTTTCAAGACACTTATGTAAGCTCAGTGGTTCTCAAACTTTTCACAATGAATCCCACCACAGAAAATATTTGCTGACCATTATGGCCGACACTGAAATACAGTAGCATTGAAGGGCTGTGCTTATACACTTCCTGTATACATCCTGATATTCATATTATTCATTATTGACTCGTACTCTGTTACATTCCAAAAGAACACAAACTGGAGTCATATGTCGCCGCACCTTTACTTTCTAATGTTTCCTGTTTGGAGCCACAAATGCAAAAATATTTTAACTGGCATATTTTCTTCCTCTGCTTGCCATCACAGCTTTGCGTGTCAACCGTTTGATTTGAACATCTTTTATTTAAAAAATAAAATAAAAATCATGGACTCCCAGTGTACCACAAGGAGGATCCCGTGTACCACAGTTTGAGAATAAATGGATCAGTTATTTATTTTTTTTAAGATTTATTTTTTGGCTTTTTGTGCCTTTTAATGTAGAGATAGGACAGTGGATAGAGTCTGAAATCAGAGAGAGAGAGAGTGAGGAATGACATGCAGGAAAGGAGCCACAGGTCGGAGTGGAACCCGGGCCGCCTACTTGGAGGACTATAGCCTCCATACATGGGACGCATGCACTAACCACTAACCATAGCAGCCTCTACCATCAGGGTGTGAATGTATGAAAACACTGAGTAAGAAGACTAGAGAAGAACGATACAAGTTCAAGTCCATTTACCATTTAAACATGTGCATGCTGCATAGACAGATATTTTTACTTCTTATAAGTAAGTCATGCCTGTTTTAGTCTCATCTTGAAATAAGATGTTGATGGACATGTCAGGTGAATAATCAGTGTTATAATGACATGAATACACTGGATGAGATCAGAGTTTAGTCAGTGCAGACGTTTGAACCTGGAGTGAGCAACATGACTAATGAGCAAGCTGTTTGTCCTCTTCATCATTTAGATAAAAAACTCTGAATGAATCAAAAGAGTGAAAACTGTTGTTTTTTATATTTTGCTTGACGGTTGCGTCCTCCTTCCCTTCAGGCGGTAACGTCCTCATCCTGAACACGTGGGGCGAGCAGGCCGGCCCTCACATGCAGGCCCTGCACTTCAGCTTCGCCGCCGGGGCCTTTGCGTCGCCGATCATCGCCAAGCTGGTATTCGGGCCCGGAGCGGCGTCCGACAACTCCACGCCTCCCGTCGCCACAGAGCGGACGACCAAAGCCCCCGAGCCTCACACGCTCATCCGCTACGTCCACAGCAGGACCAGCACCCTCAAGTCCATGTGGGCCTACATCGTGATCGGCTGCTTCGTCTTCCTCGTCTCCTTCCTCTTCTTCGTCCTGTTCGCCCGCGGCAGCAGGACGCACGAGAAAGCTCGCACTAAGTCGGGAAAGCCCCTGGTGGCCAAACATCACACTGCGCTCATCGTCCTGCTCTTCTTCTTCTTCTTCGGTTACGTGGGCGCCGAGGTAGCTTACGGCTCCTTTATCTTCACCTTCGCCAAGGACTACGCCCGCATGCCTCAGGCGCAGGCGGCCGGGCTCAACTCGCTCTTCTGGGCGACCTTTGCGGCCTGTCGGGGTCTGGCGATCTTCTTCGCGGCCTGCGTGTACCCGGCCACCATGATCCTGCTCAGCCTGGTGGGCTCCACCGTGTCCTCGCTGCTCCTCTGCCTCTTCAGCAAAGAGCACGCCGCGCTGTGGCTGTGCACCGGTCTGTACGGCGCGTCCATGGCGACCACCTTCCCCAGCGGCATCTCCTGGGTGGAGCAGTACACCACGGTGACTGGACACACGGCGTCGGCCTTTGTGGTGGGCGCGGCGCTGGGCGAGATGGTGCTGCCCGCCCTCGTGGGTTTCCTGCTGGGGAAGTTCCCGGAGCAGCCGCTGCTCATGTACCTGTCGCTCGTCACCGCCACCTTCACCTCCATCCTGTTCCCCGTCATGTACAAGCTGGCTTCAGCCCCCAGTGGCCAGAGTAGGAAACCCCGCGCCAGAGGCCGGCCGGACACGGACGACAGCGAGTTCCGTCAGGCGCTGCTGGACTCAGGAGCCAACGAGGAAGAAGAGGAAGAAGAGGAGGAGGACAACGAGGCGGATCAGTGGAACGACGCAGACTTTGAGGTCATCGAGATGGACGACGCATCGAGTCTCATCAGTTCACCAAGCAAGGCGTCCTCGCCCCCTGACGTCACAAGCTCCGCCTCCTCCAGCTCCCAGCTGACGGAGCCTGTAGGAGGATTCTCTGACACGGTGTCTCTGGTGGGAGACTCGCCCAGACGCAAACTGCTGCTCTCTCTGGACAGAGAGAAGAGAGACTGAGACCTGAAGGTTTACCGTGCAGCGACGACCGACCTGAGACCGACACCTGTGCAGCCCACTGACCACTGGTGTGTGGACTGGTTTGACTGATTCTAATGATTATTATTTCATTCAGTCTGTGTCGGCCCCTTTTCTCCTTCACAGTGAGGTCAGAGGTCAGTGAGGTGTCATGGCTGGGAGGATTCAGTGCCTTGCTCGAGGACATATTGAACCAGGGACCGTCATCCTCCTCCTCTTCATCATCTTCATCATCTCGCCTCCCTGCTGCCAAAAACAGATGTTTTAAACATGTGGTTTCATAAACAGGAGACGTGTGTCATGATGTAAGATCTGAATGAATTTATTTTCTTGTTGCACTTTTGTAAAGATCAGTTTTTGTTTGTTTGTTTGTTTGTTTGTTTTAGGCTGAAACCAACTTTGAGTTTTGTCAGGTGAATCGTTTTCTAACCTACGAGTCTCATTTATGATGCAACTTAAAAAAAAAGATTCTTCATTAAGCTGCAGCTGTTGGCCAGATGTTCATCCATTCTCTAGAGCTGTTTTCACATCTGCACTCCTGAAAACTTGTGGATCATTTCAGGAGGACTGATTCTGACATTCCTGACCTGGTTGTTCACATGAACCTCACAGCAGGAGACTATCTCTTTCAGACAGGAGAGGGTGGGGGTGGGGGTGGGGGTGGGGGTGGGGGTGGGGGTCTCCTGAGGTAAAAAGAAGAGTCCTCTGTACGACGCTATAATGAGAACATCTGAGATGGTAGCGGTGGTGTGCACTGACTCCACTGGCTCGAGGTGAATTCTCCTGATAATATCCTGCTGTGTTCTCACATCAGCAGTACATGGAATCTGTCAGGAGAAACTCCAGGTGAAGTCAGAGGGAAAAATGTTGATGTTTGCATTCACACATGCAGCTCGTCCTGAGTTTTCTCAAAGTGTTTTTTTATTTAATTTAACCAGGTTGGTCTTTTTGAAAGGAGACCTGGCAAATGCAGGCAGCAGCAAAAACACAAAGTTACAAAGTACAATTTACAAGACACAATATTGTGGATTAATAGACCCATCTATGAGTCATATCTGGAAGTCCGTTGTTCAAACAGTCAAGCTACATTGACACCCTATAGAATCTGCTTCCATGTCTTTTTATTTTAATATTTGAGTAAGAACTGTCATTCTGACTACATCGAATCTCAATGAACCAAATGAAGGAGTCTAATCAGATATCATCTGTTATTGGCAGCTCCATTTGTCTGGAAAATCTCCAAACGGCCTGTTTGAGCACATTTTCTGAAAGGTAGAGTAGACAAAAGACGGAGAGGATGAACTTTTCTCATCATTGGGGGGTTTGTAGACTGACTAGAGACACATTTTAGAGTCAGAAAAACATGAAGTGATACACTTTACATTATGTGTTGCTCTGTTTGTGAGAGGAGACTTGTGCAGGCTCTGGGTGAAGAAATGTTCAGGTTATATCTGAGACTGTGTTGCTCAGTGTGAACGATGACGCAGCTTTCTAAAGCGCTTCATCAGCTGACAGAATCCAACGGGGCAGTGTGAGTGTTTGTCGTGTACTGTGATGTGTGCTCGTCTCGTCTTGTTTTTCAAAATGAATCATGGACAGAAGACGTTTTAATACATTGACTTTTTATTATATCAATCTGAAACCTCCACCCACAGCAATGTTCATTAAAAACAAACCAAAAGCACCGCCTTCATCTTTATTATCTTTACATTTATACAAACACACCGGCTCTGTGTGCGGCTGTGAGGGGGGGGGACTGAAGGTCGCCTCTGATGACGCGTCCTTTTTTTTTTTTTTTTTGTTTGCACAGAAAATTGGAAACAAACACAAACCCATAGAAGCACAAAGAAATAAAAGACTTCATGATATAAATTATCAAAATACAGTATTGCAACAGTCCCAGATGTTTTTAAAAACTGAAATGGTTTCCAGTACGAACACTCGATAAGAGCGCTGTGTCAAATCTGCAGGAGGAGAAACATAGATCTGACTGCGTTAGTTTGTTTAAACACTGATGATGCACAGTGAGAGGATGGATGGAGCTATACAAGATTATTTACAAAGAGAGAGAGACCGCAGTGGATATAAAACTGGTGAAAAGTCAATTAGTGGTTTTGATTGTTTGTCTTGAAGAAGCTCCTCAAAAGACGATGACTTCAAACTGTTCAACGAGTCTGTCGCTGCCTCACTGCAAACGTCAGCTTCACTCAGCCAAAAACAGCTCAATGAGATGGCAGCGAACAAGCATGAGGACAAACACACGCCCCAGGAGGAGTGAGGAGGAGGAGAGGAGGGGGGAGGACGGGGGGCACAACTCCCCCACAGGAGGAGAAATACTGAATAACAAACAACATTTAGCAGACAGAATGAGGGTTCAATCAAAGCACCATTTCAGACATTTACAACCAAGTGGACGATGAAACACAGGGTGTAAAGAGGGGTCAGGGGGGGTCGGGGCAGACATTAGCACCAAATCAGGAGAGCTCCAGAGTTCAGGAGCCAATCAGAACTGCTCCAGCAGCTGTCGGAGGTAGGGCGCCTTGCAGAGCTGTCTGTTGACCCGGGACAACTTGTAGAGGACGGGACAGTCGAGAGACACGCAGGGAACCTGACGCTCTGCACAGCCGCTGCAGTTCCTGCAGATCTACACACACACACACACACACACACACACACACACACACACACACACACACACACACACACACACACACACACACACACACACACACACACACACACACACACACACACACACACACACACACACACACACACACACACACACACACACACACACACACACACACACACATCGGACATTGGTTACATTGGACATTATCCAATAAGAGAACCTGCCCTGACCTCACCTGAGACAATCAGAGATGAAAGTGAAAAATATTCTAGACATCCAGCTTTATTCTTGAAATGTGAAACGAGATGATTTCCCACTCCTCGTCTTCTTCCTCTCTCTCTGTCTGTCTGTAAAACTCTCCAGTGAAGAGTGACAGCACAGTGTCTTTATTTTTATGACTCGGTGTGAGCAAAGACAACACAGAGCAAATGATTGTTGGACACAACTGATGATTAATCAACTGTTTGTTTTTCTTCTTCTGCGTCTGAGGGACAGAAAGGAGCAGCTCCAACCTCACAGGGTTCAAATCCAGAAGGTTCTTTATTTGATCTACCTCAGCGTGTTCTTGTAGAGAGAGCTGCTTTGAGATTCAAGAGTTTACTTTTTGTTTCAGTTCAAACATGGGCTGTATTTTTACACACTGTGGAGTCCCAACGACTCAAAGGTCTGTTAAAGAAGAAATATGTAACTCTGACACCTAGTCTTCAAACTGGGTACTGCAGGCCAAATTCTAAACACTGGAGAGAGCTTTCATAATGACTCCAGCTGACTTCTACAGGCTGATGATGTTTCAAGGGAAACATGTTTGAACAAAGTCTGTCACTGAGTGTGCTTGTTGTTGTTGTTGCCACTGACAGGATGTGATTGTTACTCTAACAACATTTTAGCCTGGAGTAAACACCTTCTTATTATTATTAACAGCATCACAAAATAATCAGAACAGAGAAACAGCTGCTCTACTCCTCATCACTTTGTTTTTTTCTTCTTCTGTGTAATAGTGCAGGTTAATTAATCGAGTTTCAAGTATGATTCTGATTTTCTCTTCCCACGATCATGAAAACAGGATGATTGAGGTTAAAGGATTACTGTGCCGCATGTCGTTGTGGGCACAGGTTTTGTGACGTGGGTAAATGTTTAAAGTGTTAGATGTTATATTTTGTTAACTAAGTGAATCCTTTTCTTTCTTTTTTTCAAGTTATATTATTGGGCCGTTTGCCTTCATTAGAGAGGACAGCTGAAGAGAGACAGGAAGTGTGGGGAGGAGAGAGAGGGGGAGATGACACAAAGCAAAGGGCAGAGGTTGGATTCTAACCTACGGCTGCTGTGAAGAGGACTCCATACACGGGGAGTGTGACATACCCGCTAGGCCATCTGTCATACCGAGTTCCTTCTTTTCACTTATTTGTTTTCAAAGTGTTCAGAGAGGATAAGTGCGATAAATTCCTGTGATGCAGATTTTGTCAAATCAACGAGTAATCCAGTTTAATCATCCTGATCTCAAAAATCTGTGAAAAATAATGGCGGATTAGAATTTTTGCCACGATGGAGCAGTCCTAATAAATACTGTGAAGCATGCTGATTGACCAAAGTGAGAAAACAACACAAAGTGACATCTGAGCTCTGGTATGAAATGTTTATATCTACTGAGACGTGTTTTCAAGATGCTAAACGTACATCCTTCAGATCTTTGATTTCTTTCTTTCTGTATCATTTATTATAATTCTCCTCTCAGAGACGTTTCATCGTAGTATGAACCGGCTGCATCACTGACTTTCCTTCTCTTGTTTTCTGTACGGATACTTTGATCAGATGGTAGCTTTTATTTTTGAGCTTTTTATGCTTTTAGATAGAGAGAGAGAGAAAGAGAGAGAAAGAGAGAGAGGGAGCGATAGAGAGGGAGAGAAATAGAGAGAGAGGGAGAGAAATAGAGAGAAATAGAGAGAGAGAGAGACAGAGAGCGAGACAGAGAAGATAGAGAGAGAAAGAGAGAGAGAGAGAGGGAGAGTAGAGAAAGAGCGAAAGAGAGAGAGAGAAAGAGAGAGCGAGCGAGAGAGAAAGATAGAGAGGGAGAGAGAGAGGGAGAGAGAGAGAAATAGAGACAGAGAGAGGGAGAGAGAGAAATAGAGACAGAGAGAGGGAGAGAGAGAGGAAGAGAGAGAGAGACAGACAGAGAGAAAGAGAGAGGGAGAGAGGGAGAGAAAGAGAGAAATAGAGAGAGAGACAGAGAGCGAGACAGAGAAGATAGAGAGAGAAAGAGAGAGAGGGAGAGAGATAGAGAAAGAGAGAGCGAGCGAGCGAGAAAGATAGAGAGGGAAAGAGAGAGAGAGAGAGAGAGAGCAAGAGTGGGGGATGACATGCACAAGAAAAGCCCCAGGTCTGATTCCCTGGGCCGTCTGCTTTGAGGACTACAGTCTCTGTACATGGGGCGAGCACACTAACCACTAAGGCTAGCAGCGCTCTGATCAGACATAATGACACAGAATGATCTCATCTTACATCTCAGACTGATACTTAGAGAAACGACTACTTTAAAGCATAATTATGAAGCTTACAGAAAGTGATGTGGAGGTCTTAAATCTTCCACAAGAAAGAAACCCTCCTTTATGTTTTCCTTCAGTACTTCAGTTCTTAAATGAATTATATTTTATAGTCAACGATTCTGACAGAGCTGTGTTGAAGGAGCTTTTTATTAAGAAACGGTTTGGATCTTTATTTCTGGTCTCACCTTCAGCAGCTGCTCCTGCTGACTCTCCCACTGTCTCATGTCCTGGTAGAGCGTGACAGCGACTCGCTGAGGCTCAGCACGGCACCGCGAGCACACGCCCAGCTGGGTCAGCTCGTCACACACGGGGCAGTGAAGCGTGGTGAAGTACTGCGAGATGGTTCCCTTCCTCCCTGCCTCCTCTCCCCCCACGGCAGAGGAGCAGGACGCCTTCTGGACCTGAGGGAAACACACATGAAGACAGACCCTGTTTATGTCTGATAGCTGGAGGAAACTGTATGGTCATTTATCCTTTAGCTGTTTTCAGTTCCACCAGCAGGGGGCGTGGGAGCTCTGTTTGAATTAAACTTCAGTGTTGACACAAAGACTGAGGCAGCTCTGCAGCTGGATGAGGCTCACTCCATCCTCAGCAGGAAGCAGGAGAGATTTTCTCCTCATCCTTTGTTCTCTCCCCACTCAACAAAAGTCTACTTTTATTTTGGCGGGAAGGAAAACAACAAACCAATCCACCGTGTTGCTCCACTCAGCTGCGAGCGGCTCGGTCATGGCCGGAAGGAAATGAATCCTCTAAACTCATTGAGAGTCAAACCTTACTCATTTTTAAATCACTCTGTGATTGATATAAAAACTGAGTTATTTGCTTTATCTGCTGCTCCTCTCCTGACATGAGCATCAAACCCATCTCCGGCTCACCCTGGGCAGCTCCTGGTACCAGCTGAACACGTCCACGCCGATCAGCTGGAACATGCGGGCCAGCGGCGGCAGGATCTGCTTGGTGATGTAGTATGTGGCGTTGAGGCGGAGGCCCGGGTCCTGGAGCACCTCCATGGGCCGCCGCACCAGCTGGATGAGGGGCACGCCCGGCAGCCCATACACCACCACGTAGGGCACCCGCTCGCCCACCCGTGGCTCCAGACGACGGTCGTATGCCATCATACGCCTGAAAAAAACAAAAACGGGTTCAGAGCAGAACGGGAGCTCGGATGAAACTTATTTAAACGAGTTCTCATCAAACAAAAACTCTTTCATCATCATGATGAATTGAGAAACATCAGGAATCAGCCCGCCTGATAAAACACCACATGAACCTGCATGCTGCTCATGAATGAGGCTGAATATTTCCCTCTGAAATCAGATTTTTTTTTCTTCTTTATCCATTAAGAGCTCGGTTGCTTGGCAACAGACTCAGGTACAGTATATATGCGGGCGAGTGCAGCCAGACAATGAGCACTGTGGGGAAGGAGTAATTGGATTCACACTGACTACTGTAACTGTAGCTGACAGGAAGCTCTGTCTCACTCTGCTGCACGCACGCACGCACGCACGCACGCACGCACGCACGCACGCACGCACGCACGCACGCACGCACGCACGCACGCACGCACGCACGCACGCACGCACGCACGCACTGTGGACAGATGCAGGATTGAAGTGTTTTCCATCCAACATAAAGTAAGGGCAGTAGGTAAGTGTGTGTCACTAGTGTGAACGCTCTGATTCCTGCACAAGCACGGTATACTAACTTAGCCCTGGTTAGTGTGGAAGAGGTGAGCTCCGGCACAGAACAGTTCATGCACAGGTTTACAACGTGGACATGAAGTGTAATCCATCCCAGACTCCATTATGAGTGTTCTGTTTCTGACTCAAAATGAGTCACAAAGTCAGTAAAGTAGCTGTCATATCCTCCTGCTGCTGCGTTCTCACATCGGACGCGCTGCAGAAAGAATAGTAGCAGGAGAAAACTGAGTGAAACATGTGCAGCTCCTCCTGCAGATAAAGCCCGTACTGAATTAGGAAAAAGGGCGTTCAAGTATGCTGCTCCCTCTTCTTGGAATCGGTTGCAAGATACTCTAAATCTTTGGGATCTGATTTCCTTGAATGTTTTTAAAGGTCGTCTTAATGATCTGGAGGCAGAAATATCTGACTGTAGATGTTTTAGATAACTCATATTGCCCTTTTTGATCGCTTTGTTGCTGATGACTTATGACAGATTCTGATGAATGGTTCTTTTTGTGATTCTTGTATTTGTGTATTTTATGTCTGAAACCCTGTAAATTGTGCTGCTGCCTGTGTTGGCCAGGACGCTCTTGTAAAAGACATTTTTAATCTCAATGAGACTTTTTCCTGGTTAAATAAAATAAAAAATAAAATAAAAATAATAATATCAGGAGTTTTCTGCAGGTGTGAAAACTATCTGATTGGTTTCATGTTTTGCCAACAGGAATGAATAATAATGAATCTCTATAGATCCTTTAAAGAGGAGGGCAGAAGTGTTGAGAGTTAAGTCAAAACATTGAACCTTCAGTGTATCAGAAAACATACTTCTAACAATGATAGATGAGAGCTGCATTTATCGCCACATTTCAACCACACACACACACACACACACACACACACACACACACACACACACACACACACACACACACACACACACACACACACACACACACACACACACACACACACACACACACACACACACACACACACACACACACACACACACACACACACACACACACACACACACACACACACACACACACACACACACACACACACACACACACACACACACACACACACACACACCTGGTGAGCTCAAGGGCAGGCACGCAGGCTCCAGGTCGATACGAGCCGCTGCCCCGGTACTCCTTGGCAAAGGTCAGGTCCTGCATGCTGGCCCGGCCGTCCAGAACCTTCACACACTGACGCTGCACGAACTGCTTGACCTGGCTGATGTCCCGCGTCTCAAACAGCAGCTTGATGGAGCGCTCCAGGATCTGAAGATGTCAGGGGGAGAGAGAGAGAGAGAGAGAGAGAGAGAAAGAGTGAACGAGGGTGTATCAGAGAGAAGAAATGTCGCCCTGCAGCAGGGTTCATGTGAAGTATCACTAAAGAAGAGGTAATGACTGCTCTAATCTTGTGATTATGAGATATGAACTTGAGAAATCACAGAATTCACACTCAGATTTTATCAGCATGGAGACACAGAAGCAGCCGTGTGCCTCTTCTCTGAGTGACACGTGTGAAGCCGTCTGAGTAAACGAGAGCGGGAAGAAAAGCTGGCGTTGCTGTGATTGGTGGAGAGTGGAGCGAAACGGGAGGGAGGGAGGGTTGGTTTGCCTGTTACCTTGGAAACAGCAGGGCAGCCGTCGCGCCGCACCGTCTCGATCCCTTTGGCATCAAACACCGGCTCCTTCTGGTCAAGAGTCTCGTACATGTAGCCTACGTAGCGCTTCTTTGTCTGCAGCACGCAGGGCAGGTACACCTGGACACACACACACACACACACACACACACACACACACAAATGATTACCTCTGTCTTAACACATCCAACTGAAGGATCAAATTGGCAGAGAATGACACAAATCCAAGTCATGTTGAACAGATATCAGAGAGGTGTGTGTGTGTGTGTGTGTGTGTGTGTGTGTGTGTGTGTGTGTGTGTGTGTGTGTGTGTGTGTGTGTGTAAGCACTACCTTCTCAAACTTGAGCTTGACAGGTTTGGGGTTGGTCGCCGTCACCGCCTCTGCGATCTCGTTGCCGATCTTGAATGCCTGCTCTTTGGTGGCTCCCTTCAGCAAAACAAACATGCTGCAGAGACACAAACAAACAAACAAACAAACAAACAAAGTCACCTTGTGCTGCATGTTTCCATCTATTCACTCCTAAAGGGCCGCTTTCTCTACAATCCACAGTTTGAATCTTCAGTTAGAAAGATGAGCTGACTCTCAATCTTTGTGCTTCTGTAATATGACAACCTGGACAGGAAGTCAGATGAGGAAACACACAAAGCATCCGGTTAATGACCGCGTCGCACACAGAATATATGATGACTGAGGGTTAGAGCAAAGAGTTTGTAGGACACGCCCACCTGGAAGCGCACTCAAAATATATCCTGTGACTGCAAACAGAGCTGGCCAATCGGAGGAGAGCGGGCATGTGAGGAGGGCGGGCCTTAAAGAGACAGCAGCTGAAATCAGGGATTTTACTGACGCCTGTATCAGATAAATAAGGAGGTTTTTTTGAGCTACACATCTCATAATGCTACTTAATAGGTGTCCCAGAGTGACCTCATTAATGGTGAACATTGGTATAACAGATCTCCTGATAATAACAGATAATAACAATAAACTGTAAAAATAGAAACGCCATGTGAGCTTCAACCCTCATTCATTCAGAGGTCATTAATAAATAAACGTATTTGTGCTGAGAGTTTTTTTGCTGACTTCTTCCTGACTCTCATAATGAACAGAGATCTTCTCCTTCTTAGATTCATTTTGTTTCATTTAAAAAGAGCCAAACAGAAGCTCACACTCACATCATCCAAACACAACAGGAACACAAACACCAAATGACGACGTGAAAAGCAGCAGTCTCAGCTTCGTCTTTTTTTTAACCGAGGAATTAATGAGTCCCTCGGAGCGAGTAGTCAAAACAATAAAACTTTTAATTTGATGTTAAGATGTTGGAGCTCTGCGAGATCACAGTGTAGGTGGGAACTGGAGCGCTCACATCTGTAACAAAGTAGTGACTCATCAACAGAAACTGAGAAACAGAGAGCAGTTTGTAGCTTCAGGCTCAGAAAAGTCTGTTTCACTCATTAGGAACACGTTCGACTGATGAGGATGCAGCAATGACACCATAAGCTGGTTTTCCAATCTATGTTTGTGCACTGGTTGGTCATAGGACATAAATGTCACTCCCCCCTGCCACTGGCTCGAGGTGAATTCTCCTGATTATATCCTGCTGTGTTCTCTCATCAACTCACTCTGAATTGCTGCTGAAAAAACATTGTCAGGAGGAACTCCAGGTGAAGTCAGAGTGAAACATCTGTCTGTTTGCGTTCACACACATCTCCTCCTGGAGTTATCAGGAGTGTTTCAGCAGTTTTCTGCAAAGCGTGAACTTCCTGTACGACAGGATGCAGAGAGGACATCAGCTCACCTGTCTGTGTCTCCATAAACAACACGCGCTCCCCATTTCTTGGTGTCGTTGACCAGCTTGATGGCTCTCTCCAGGGTCTCTCTGGCTTTGTGGACGATGCTGTCTCCGACCTGGAAACAATCAACGAGAACGAGCATGAACAACAACAACAAGATCTAAAGGTGACTGTTGAACTTTTATAGTTGGGACATCGCAGAGACGGGCCTTTGTAATCTTAGGTTATTCAGATACCGTGATATATCGTTGTATGATTATCTTACAATACACTGATTATAACAGTATCACTGTACTGATATCCAGGGACATATATCACGCATCGGAGCAACACAGCCGGACAGGTTGAGTGCAGAAACAAAGGAATTCCCGCAGTAATTCTATATTACACTCGCAACAGCGCAAGGTTAACACGGTGGATGTGGCATAAAACCATTATAAAAAACCTTTAAAACACATAAACACACACACATGGTAAATGGACTTGAGCTTGTATCGTTCTTTTCTAGTCTTCTGATGAAGCAGCAGGATAAACTTGGGGTTAAATGTCTTGCTCAAGGACACATTTGGCATGTGGCTTCAGGAGCTGGGGATCAAACCCCTGACCTTCTAGGTGAAAGGCAAAGACTAAAAACTTTGCAGCCTTCAAAGCTAATTTTTCAGCTGTAAACTGGACCCTTCCTCATGATCTAAACACCTTATTCATGTTTGAACAACATAACCTCTCTTCTAGAAGAAATCATTTTTATTATAAGGGAAACCAGGGTGTGGAACGGTTGAGATCAACTAAACTTCAATATGTGATGTCATGAGTACACTCAGCCACAGACAAATATGTTCATCATTTCTATCACAAACACAACACTGCTGCCTCGGTCCCTCGCTGTCTAAACTACGTTTGGAGGGATTTAGCCGAGCCCTGTGTTAGCTTTACTCTTCCTCACAGCGCAGACAGCTGATGGTGACCTCTGATGACCTTACCTCCACGCTGGGCATGCGTCCAGAGTAGTTGGCGGCGGTGTAGCCGAAGGTGACGTTGGCGATGAGCTTGAGGCCGAGCTGCCGGGCGTCCAGCAGCCTCATCAGGGCTTTGTCCTGCTTGTAGGTTTTCATCGACTGCTTCACCATGATCCTCGTGTTCAGGATCTCCTCCAGCATGCAGGGCAGGACTCCTTTACGCACTGAGGACTGGACACAAAGAACAGAGAGGTCAACACACACTGATCCTGGACCAGTTTAAAGTTTGATTCAGATCTCTAGACAGCAGAGCATGAAGAGGAAACGTTCTGCTGATACACTTTGCCTTCCCAGCAGCTAATGACTCTTCATAAATCTGCTGAAGGACTCTGGGAGAGGATTCACACTCAGGGCGAGTGTTCTCACATCACGCTCGACATGTGCGAGGTGAAAACTCATCAGAGAGGAGGGCTCGCGAGACGCCGTACCTTGACGAAGGCGACACCGTTGGGTGACACGGTGATGTCATTGCGGAGTTGGTAGAGGAGCTCGGGAGGAACCCGCAGGGAGGTGCAGCCGAACCGGAACTCATCAGGCCTGAAACAGAGACAGGAGGAGTGTGAGTTTCTGTGCTGATCGTACTCCTGAAATATATTTATGCTAACCTCAGGGTCTTAGTAACTTAGAGGTGATATTTTAAAATCACGTAAATACATTTAAAGTAGAAAAAGAACAGGAGTAAAAAAAAAAAAAGGGCAACAATGGAGGACATCCAGCAGAGGTTTGCACCTCCCGAGGTCGTCGGAGCTACACGCTGACATTAGTCACACAAAACAAAAATGACTCTTGAAATGACTCTCTGGATATTAGCAGGATATTTAAACATGGTGTGTTATTGCTGTAACACAAGAAGTGATGATTCTTTCGACCAATCAACAGACTGCATTGTGTCTAGCTCCACCCTTCAGGCTCGGATCGGTAAACTCTGCACCCCAACAGACGGGTAGCACAAAGTAGGATGGAAAGGATCGATTATTTCTGTACAATTCCAAACTTTTGATGGTGGAAACGCCAATAAATGCGTTCTGATCTGATCTGAATGGAGCCGGACCGCTTGGTGGAAAATGGGGCTTTAGATATCAGTTCATGTTGGATCTGAAGAGAGTCAGATGTTTAAAATAAAACAAGCCTGCCTGAGTATAAAACGAGCACTTTTAATGCACAAAGTTTGATTTGGTCAAAGAGGTCAACTTTATTAACAAATTAGACTGACATGTTTCGGCTTGTGGCCTTCATCCACGTCTACCCCGAGACAGTGTTTGTATTGTTATTTGCTGTTTTTATATATTTTTTAATAATTTTGCAGTTTGCACCCTGGTTTGGAGAGAAACTATTTTTCTGTATGTCCAGTACGTACGGCTAAATTAACAATAAAGATTTAGTTTTGACTTTCTGCTCCCAGCTGAGGAAAAATCTCAAACCTGTTTTACCTCTCAGCCATTTTGAGTCATGTGAAAGTATGGCCCAGGTTTGAGTGTACCTGGATTTCCCAAAAGAAATAACATTATATAATTAAAAGACAAACACTTTGATAAGGCGTCACTCATCGGCCTGCTTCATGTTAGAGGGTTTCTTATAAACTCTTTGAAATGTTCAGAGGTTCCAGGAGAGGAACTGTCATCCACCCTGAAGCTGATCTGGATTTAATTTTATTTCCTTCCCATTTGAAACCGAAGAGCAGGAAGCTACTTTTCTCTTTATTCTTTAACCTTGAAAAAGTCGACATATGCGTGTCGGAAAAAGACGTGTTCATGGCCCCTGCTGTTGCTATGCAACTACAGCCATCCTGGTGATAATGAGTGAGAAACACTCCTCAGCTCCGTCAATACAAACTTCAGCCCTGCTGCTCTGAGCTGTGAACAACATGCAGATATCTGTGTGTGTGTGTGTGTGTGTGAACAACATGCCGAGATCTGTGTGTGTGTGTGTGTGTGTGTGTGTGTGTGTGTGTCTGTTCCATTAGTAATAAAGCAGCGCAGGAAGTGGGAAGCGGACTCTCCTGGCAGACATGCGACCTTGGCAGGCTAAAGTGGGCGTGTCCTTACGTTCCCTGGCTCTCCACGTGGCCCAGGCAGGTGGAGTAGCAGTAGTTGTAAGCGATGACGATGGAGGGGTACAGCGACTGAAAGTCCAGCACGATCACCGAGTTGCTGTAGAAGCGAGACTCGGGCTCCATCACCAGGGGAATGCACTGCGGCGCCCGTGCCTGAGCTCGCTGCTGGACGCTGGGTGTCACAGGGATGTAGTTCAGCGGCTTGGCCACACGGAGCATCATGGACTCGACACGGTACTGGAGGAACAGGAAGTTATAACAGGAAGGTTATTGCTGCTGCTGATCTATATCTATATTTCTATGTGCATGATACTGAAATAATCTTTATTAAGTCATGAAGCAGAGTAGTGATGAAGTCATGAAGGAGGGGTCGTTTTGATCAGCTGACTTTAACCACCTGTGACCTCTAGCAGCATTAAGACGACAGCACAGACACACATGGACCAATCAGAGAGTCAGAAACTGGTGTGTGTGTTGGTACCTGTGATCCTCGGGTCAGAACGTGGAAGAACTGAATCCCGAACACTCGGGCCAGCTCGCTGGTCCTGCCGATGATGTCATGCTGCTGAAGGAGCTGCATGGTGCCACGCACACGGCTCACGTAGTGGTCCACCATCTTCCACCTAACACACACACACACACACACACACACACACACACACACACACACACACACACACACACACACACACACACACACACACACACACACACACACACACACACACACACACACACACACACACACACACACACACACACACACACACACACACACACACACACACACACACACACACACACACACACACACACACACACACACACACACACACACACACAGTCATTTATTGTTAGACTTTAATAAATGAGTTCTTCAAAGGTCAGACCAACCCAAAGGTCAGGGGTCGTACAAACTTAACGCTGTGCTGGAGTGTGATTTAAAAAGTAAGCAGTTGACACGTCTGTGTGAGTGTGTGTCTGGTTTTAACCTGTAGAGGTCGGTGTTGTGGTCGAACCAGTCAGACAGAGTGCGAGGGCTGTACATGGGGAAGCGCTGGTGGAGCACGTGGAAGGCGACGTTCTCAAAGCTGTAGTTGTTCAACGTCACCTGAAAGAGAAAAAGAAAAAACACATATCTCAGAGCCTTTCCTCCAGACGTTTAACATTTAACGCTCTCTTTTTGGGTTTTAGAGGAAAGACATTTATTTTAGAGTGTCATGATGTATAATTTGTAAAACGCTGTCGAGAACATGAAATATCAACGCTTTACGACTCGTGTCTGTGTGAGAGACCGCGTTTTTACTCGATCTTGTCTCGGTCTAGGACTGGTAGGACTCCGTATTTTAATACAGGACCTGTGAGACCACCGCTGAGAGTCATTACTGTGATTAGAAGGGAAACGAATAATTTTATTTATATCCCCCGGTTATGGCCGCAACCTTCCCCGTGTTACGGTCTAAGTGAGTGACACGTCAGCTGCAGACATGAGGATTTGATTTATATTGATGGTCTTGGTCTTAACTCGGTCTGTACTGTCACTCTAATGTGATCGAGTACAGCAGGTAAAATGCTGCAGACGTTTCTTCCCGTTGGCCACCGACTTAAGCAATCTGCTCCCAGAGTTTAGGTACCTTTTCATCATTTAAACTACTTCATAAACGGGCTGAGGTTTAACAACACCAGAACTCTCAAGTCAAACTAGTTCAGTGTAACATGTTTGAGATATAAAGAGGTTTTATTTAATATTTGACTTAATATTAGGAGGAAAGATTCCCTGTGCAGCATGAAAGCAGAGGAGAGCGAAAGAACAGAGAGGAAGTAAAACACTGAAACATTCAGACAGATGTGACAGTGTGTGTGTGTGTGTGTGTGTGTGTGTGTGTGTGTGTGTGTGTGTGTGTGTGTGTGTGTGTGTGTGTGTGTGTGTGTGTGTGTGTGTGTGTAGGAGGGGTGGAGGTCACATCAGGACACCTGCCTCAGTTTTCATCACCCTCCACAGGTTGAGGGTGATGCGCCCAATGATGCTGATCTCAGTCATGGTGTCGGCTCCGTACTCGTCCCTGTCTGCGCTGAAGCGGTTCTCTTTGGAGTTACCTGAGGACACGGACAGAGCCAGACAGACAGCCTATTACAGACGAGGAGGAGTAGGAGGAGGAGGAGGAGGAGGAGGAGGGGAGCAGCCAGAGACTCTCCATTCAACTGATAAACACACACACACAGGGAAAGACCCAAACACATTCTCTTTCATACAGACACAAAGTGGGACACAAAATAAAATCCTCTCAGAGTCAGTGGGACTCTCTGACATCAGCAGCTGCTCTTAAACTGTCACGTTCAATAACGCGCCAATGATTACTGTAGAAAATCCTGCACATGTGCAATAAGCGACTACGAGCTTGACAATTAGAATGGGTCAATGTATGGATTGACCCTGATGTGGGACAGGAAGCTGACCAGCAGCTGAGGTTCAATGTATGGATCACAGGTAGAATGAGCTCAACAAAGCACACTGTGTTTTATTTGTTTTTTTACATACAAGCTTGAAGAGAAAGCGAGGTAAATTAGTTATTTTAGTTACACAATCAGATGTTTGTTTAGTTAACAAACATCTCTGGGGTTTCATTTAACCTGGAAGTCTCATTCAGCGTAATTTGACAATCGTAATCTCGACAGCGTAATCTCGTCAATCCTCCATCGGCTTCCCCAAGTCCAAACGACCCAGTAGTGAAATATCTTAAAGCCAGACACACCTGAAGCAGAGTGTGAACTGTGATAAACACAATGTTAATTTGGTGTTGATCATGTATTCACCTCCCGGTGGTGGTCCATTCAAAACATGTTTACCGTACATAACATGGTAAAAGAGAAATACAAGTTAACACAGAGGGGGCTCCGTTTCTGTTGGTGTCATGCTGCAAGTCCTTTGCTAGCAGGTCGGTGATCCTGTCTATCTCCGCTTGTGGAAAGTGAAAGTGGGAGTATGAAGTCATCACACAGTCTGACGCCTCCTCATCCTCCAAGATATCCCACCTCTTAAAAACGATGCGCCATGGAAACCGGATTTTATGGAGGACTACTACTACCTCCTAGGAGTGAGGTGTAAGATCTAAGTTTTACCTTCTGCGTACATTGGAACTACCTCATCTTAATCTAAGGTTAAATTAGAATTTACGTTTAAGCTAGTCTACGTTTCACATTACGCATAGCTGCTACATAGAATGTTTTGCAGCACTCTGACTCCAAGACAAATCTCCCCAAGGGCTCAATAAAGTCTATGGTATGGAATGGTTAGTTCAGGAAAAGATTTTAGCTTGAGGCTCAAACACATGAACTCTGACAATAGACTAGATGTACCTGGCACTCGCGACAGCTGCTGACACAGATTCACTTCGAGCGCCGAGGCCCGTTGGAGGAGGTAAGACCAGGAGTGCATCTGGACCTCATACCCCACCAAGATGTCCGGGTCGAACCTGACCACACACACACACACACACACACACACACACACACACACACACACACACACACACACACACACACACACACACACACACACACACACACACACACACACACACACACACACACACACACACACACACACACACACACACACACACACACACACACACACACACACACACACACACACACACACACACACACACACACACACACACACACACACACACACACACACACGTCAGTAGTGGTCGACGTAAAAGGGCTTGTTTTTAATTGGAGCACAAAAAGCACTTTTTTTTTTTTTTTTTTAAAGAGCAGAAGCTCACTCACTGAAACACACACACATACACACCTCCTCATGATGGCGATCAGCTCCTGAAAAAGCGCCTTCTCATCTGTGGCGTACGTCACCTGCAGCCCTGAGACACCTGACCTGACCAGCAGGGGCGCTGTTCCTCTGTGACCTGATGAGGGCAAATGGGGAATATTTTTTTTTGAAGATAGAGAGTTTAAGAGAGTACACAGGAAAAAAAAGAATAAAAGCAGTGATGAAAACATAATGATATATAATGCATCAAATACAGCTACCAGTCTAAACAAAGACACTGATGAGAAGACGATGACTAATGTAACACTCTATTCACTTTTCATCATCAGTGATGCTGAGATTAACTGAGCTGTCACCTTGGTTACGGCTCTGATGGTCTTTCTCCACCACGATGGCCCCGGTCAGCTGGGTGCTGTCCTCGTCGGGCAGCGGAGCATCTGAACTGAGGCAGTAGAATAAGGCACATATGGGGTCAAACTCAGGGTCGGCCTCGAGGTCACGTCTGGTTCTTGCATGGAGCTCCATGCCCATGAGTGTTAGGTGCTGGACCTGAAACACAAGGTGTGTCAGAAGAGAAATTAAAACTACAACAAAGATTTTAAAGTAGTATGCAACACTGATACCTAGTGTTTAAAATGGGTACCCGCCCCCTCCTCTCTAGAGTCGTTGCTCACACAGGTCACCATGTGGTGGACACTGAAGCTTCAGTGTTTATCCAGCTCTGCATGGGTCTGTAAACCTTTCTGTGTTCTAACCTCATTTTTCAAAAGCATCTCCAATATTGATCCTAGTTTGAGCACGTTTCTGCTCGTGGAGCTTCTTAGAAACATGCAGAGGCTTTTTAGGTCGGGTACAATCACTTGTATCTGAACCACTTCTCTTGACCGCTTCCATCACTGCAACACCTGTTGGTTTGGTTTGCAAACCGAGGGGCGTCCAAAACGGCCGTGTGGGGGTGCCTTAAAAGCGCCTACCTTCTCTGGTCCAAACAAATCCAGAGCATTCAGGAGCAGAATCTGAAGTTAGAAGGAGGACATACTGGCTGCTGCATTGTTGTCAGAGAAGCCAGCACTTCAACATAGCATGTTTCCTGTCTGATCATATAGTAAGCTCACTTCATCATCTCATTCAGTACATATCTCACATGTTGATCCTTAAATGCTTGGATTTCATTGTAAAGGTGACATTATTTACAAAAGAAGAAGGCTGAAGCACATTTATTGAGTTATTAAAAGTTAGAATTCGAAATCTGCTCAATCAAACTTCTGAAGGAAGGCTGGCATGTGAGTGTGATGCGGCTGACCTCGTGCAGAGCTTTGGCCTCCTGCAGGTTCTGCATGCTGACTCTGAAGCCGTAAGAGTTGGCTATGCTGGGTCCTTCGATCTGAGAAGTATCTTTCTTTGGCACGTTCAAAGCAGCAAACTGGTTCTGTGAATGACAAAGGAAAGCAAAGAGAAAGACTTTAGCCAAAGGTCCCAAAGGGCTTCACATCAACACATACAGAAATAAAGACAGAACAAAGGGGCGGCTCGTGCACAGACCTGCCTGATCACAGAACGTAGGCATGTCTTTTTTTTTTTTACAGAGGTTTTCCTCCTCCCTTTAAAAAAAATAATCCCGTCCACACACACACTAAATTCAACGCTGTCCTCGAAATGTGAAGTTTTCTCGCCATTCCTCTGCAGTGACCTTTTAATTTTTCAAAGTGTTCCCACCACATCCATTCAGGCGTCTCTGCTCATCAGCATAGTGGGAGAGTAACTGTGTTTGTATGTGTGAGCATGTAAAAAGTCCAGTTAGCAATGTTAACACCAGCACTAGTTTGGTTACGTCTGCCATCGCACTAATCTCATGGAAACTAAAGTGACAGCGTCGTACAAGATCTGAGAACGGGGCGCCCAGCGTGACGTTACAAGTCCAAAACACATTTTGTGTGCAAAAGGAAAACACAAAAAAAATACACGTTTTCAAAATACATGCCTACATGTGGACTAGGCCTAAACATCATCATATTAGCTATTGCTGCATGTCTTCTAATGAGTCTGTGGGGCCGACAGCAGGTGTTAAGGTGAGCGGGTTAGTGAATACAGGTGGATGAGTTCTGACAAATATTCAGGGCTTTAAAATCATTGAATGCAGTCTGACCTTCATCTGTGTGTCCAGTAACACTCTTCTCAGTGGGTCCGCTTGGCTCCTCCTCCTCTGCTGGAGTCTCTGAGAAATGGGATTCTCTGCAGCAGGGAAAACAAACAGAGATGAGTTTAGTAAACAATGAATGTTAAAACACATGCAGAAGGATTTCCCAGGATGGAAATATTATTCAGCTGTGATAAATTATAAATCTGTGCATCAATTGTCTATATTAAAGTTTGCATATAGAAGACACAGATCAGCAGTTTTCTTACCCTCAGATATGGGCGTGCTGCACACCGGCTCCAGATCTTCCTTGCTTCTCCGCCTTCTTCTTAAAAATGGGGTGCTGTGAAGAGGGAGGGGACTGGTCCTCCCCTCGTCCTTGTTACTGACATGGATGAGTGAGGGACTGAGATTCTCCCCCTGTCTCTCTGCAGAGTTAGAAATCTGAGGTGACTGTGGTTCTGGAGAGTTCTGCTTGTTGTTGCCGGGCTGGTCTGGTCCTGAGGGGCTGGGCTGACAGGACTGCTGCCAGGGAGGCAGCTCGGGGGACTCTGGTGAGGTGGCTTTATTATCGTCCTCGTCATCTTTTTCTCCAACTTCCTGCTCAATCTCTGCTCCAGCGTCTTCAGAAACCGGACTCACCTCTGTGGACGTACACTGAGAGTCTGTGTTCCTCAGGGGAGATATGATTAAGGACAGGTTACGCTTCTTCCTCCTTTGGGTCCTGACGCTGGAGAGTCTCTCGCACAGCTCCAGCTTCACCGTGGGGGGCTCCGTTCTCTCCTGGTGTCCCTCCTCATCCAGCCCTTTCTTCTGCAGATCTGCGTCTCGTCTCCCTTTCCGTAAACTTTCATACTGCCTCCTCGCTTCCAGCCACAGGTTGACTCGCTCTCGGCTGGGTGGGTTTTTGCAGGGCAGGAGGATGACCTTCTTGTCGCCGCCAGAGGACGAGCTTGGCTCCGTCTGCTCTCGTCTCGCCTCCGAGGCCTCGGCCCCCCGAGCTTGTGAAGATGAGTTAATAGCGGCGGCCGGGTGTGTCATGGCTGAGAAGGCCGTCTTCCAGAAATGGAGGCCTTCTAGAGACAGGTCTCCACTGAACTCTGCCAGCTCCTTAGCCAGCCTGGTGTTCACAGTGAGCTTGCGGCCGCCAACCTCCCTGGAGAGAGGAACGGGGAATGTGATTAACTGACTTATTTACATTTTTAATTACTGCCATTCATCAAGACTTCAAAGGGGCACAGATATGCAAAATCCAGTTATTTGCATGGATCGAATGGTATTAAACTGGATTATATGACTATATTGACACATTTCAGTTTTGCAATATATACTTTATGTCTATTATTCTTTATTAGTATGACAGTTTCACTAAAATTAGATGTAAATAAAAGCCCTTGTAAAGAGGGACTTGCATATACAGTTCATTATGTGCATTATGTCATGCATGATGTCACTTGAGTCATTATTAGTTCAGCTCATGGGGCTCATAGTCTTACATTGGTTTCCCTGGTGCATCAGAGGGGTCGCTGCAGAACGGCTCCTGGAAGGTGGCCTCTGACATCTCAAGGTCGAGTAAGGTGCTGAGGATCTCCTCCCGGCTTGGAGGGGACATGAGGGGTTTGAGAATGTGGGCTCCGCCTCCTGCCCCCCGCAGCAGCTGACTGGCTCTCACCTGGGATAAAGAGCTGATGGAGCGTGGAGAGCTACTGGGCGTGGTAGACGTCAGTCCGTCGATGCTCTCCAGAAGCTCCCCTGTGGGAGAGCCATCATGGTCGACGAATGAGGCGGAGCTCAAAGGCAAAGGCAGGACGGGGTCGAAGACGGAAAAGAGCAGCTCTTTTCTCTCACAGTGGAAGTCTTGAAAGGGGCTGAGTGTGTGGGCTTTACCTAAAGAGAAGTCCCACTCTCTACTTTTTATCTTGTCTGAGTCGAGGAATGTGAGGTGATTGGGGACGGACTCGCCGTTCTCAGGTCTGTCAAAGAGGTCCGGGGTGACGGGCCGAGGTTTGGTGGAGTCCGAGTCTCTTCTTAGCTCCTCCTCAGAACCTAAGAGCTTCTTCTCTACGCCCAGAGCCTGAGCCGATATGGCATCCTGGCTGACATCGCTCAAGAACTTTGCAGGTAAATGTTTATCAGTCAGGACAAACTGACTGCCGCTGTAGGGGGCGGAGAACTCTGTCTGATCGATGGCATTGATATCAAAGTTGTAGTTATGGGGGAGCTCTGGGGACAAGCTGTCCTCTATGAAGGTGCAGCTGTCCATGCCCGGCTCTGACAGGAAGACGGGGCAGTCATCAGACACATTGTCTTCCTGCTTCACCGACGCATTGGGCTGGGAGTTGCTCACCTTGCCTTTCCGGATTCTTGGCTTTTTATCCTTGGGAGTGGTGGATTTTGGGGCCCGGGGTTTCCGAGGAGTGGTGGAGGGAGCTCTTCTGGATTTTGTCGCTTTAGCTGCTGGATCTAGAAGAGCTGTGGCCTGAGCAAGGGCAGTGGAGCGGCTGGTTGTACCCACCACCTGAAGAGGAAGGGCCTGACCCTGCTGCCTCCTCTGGAGAAGCTGCTTGAGGACGGCCAAGCCAGAGGGGGTCTCAGAGAGGGTGGGGATCTCCCCGTTCTTAGGACCTGAGTGTGGGGATGCTAATGCTAGTTTACTACCATCCAGTAATAAACGACCAGCGGGAGGAGACAGAGGAGCCGTGCACTCCTGTGAAGCCTCTGATTTCACAACAGTGGTCTGGCAACCTTTCTGCTTGAGCTTGGCTGGTTCTGAATGGCTCTGGTTGACCTCCATGATGGAGGTCTCACAGTCCTCAACCTTTGGTACTACAGACTGGGCTGCAGGGTTAGAGTCTGATAAAGGAGCCGTCTGGGAACTGTCCCTGCTTTTGCTTTCTGTGCCCCCCGGCTGTTGAAATGGAGGGAGCTCTTGAGAGGAACTCTCAGACAGAGGCACGTCGTCCCCTGGAAACAGAAGCTGGGAGCCATCTTTACTTGAATCATGGCCCTTTGGTTCCTCACATTTCTTTTTGCGAGGCTTTCTTGGTCTTGTAGTGGTTGAACAATGGTTGACAGAAACTTCGGCTACATCTTTAGTTTTCTTGTTCTGCCTGGGAGCAGCTCTACTTCGCCTCGGCTTTCCCTTTTTGGGTTCCTCTTCCCCCGGGGGATTGGGGGCAGTCTTGATTACCTTCCTTTTAGTGTCTGTGACTTTCTTAGGTTTGGCAGTTTGATGCCTCCTTCGTGCTCCTTTGGTCGGAGACACCGGGCCTTGTGTGTGAAAAGCAGAACTGAGACATGGATCACTGAGCGGGTCGATCAGTTGATCTGAACTGCCGGGTTCCATGAGAGGGTCGCTTGGGGACCAACATCGAGGTGGGGTTGAATCTATTGGGCTTTGGGATCTATCAGAGAGGTAACCCAACTCTACCATGACATCAGTGTACTCAACGCCATGGTCATCTGCTAGCTCACAGTAACATGGCCGAGGAGGCGGTAGAGAGGGTAGAACTGGGCCTCTCTGACAGCCTCTGATCTTTTTGACTCGTTCTCGCTGTCTGACCTGAGGTGTGTACGGTTTTCCGACCGTTTTCTTATTGGTGGAGTTAACCTTTCCCTTTCTTTTGGGGTGTTTCTTGACCTTCGGCTCTGCGATGGGAAACTTCACAGCCGTGGATTCTGGCACCTTGGGCCAGAAATCCTTCAGAGGGGCAAATTTACTGTACTGCTCCAGCTTGTCTGGCGTCAACAAGACCACCTGCTCCTCTACATTCAACTTGGACATCTTCACCAGCATGTTTTTCTGCCCTTTGAACCTGTTGATGATGATATACTTGATGATGATCGGCGGCTCCTTCTTGCGCCGTTTCTGGTATTTGACCTCCTGCCCACCGGAGACATCAGAGACATCGGAGTCCTTGAGTTGTTCTTTGGAGGCCGGGTGTTTAGAGCGAGTGGCAGCTGAGTGTTCTCCATCCTCACCGTCGAAGAGCATCTTCCGTTTGGTCCTCAGGGTGTATTTACTCCCGGGCAGGGAAGAAGGCTTTGTACAGGTGACTTTGGCAGACAGATCTTGCAAGGGGCTTAGCGTCTCCTCTTTAGGTTCCTCAGAAACACTGGGAGCAGTGGTGGCCGGGGGTTCTGACTGGGAGTCGGTCTGCTCCATTACAGATCCCTCTTCTTGTTCTGTCTCCTGCTTTGCAATCAACAACTCCACCTCCATCGTTGGCCCATTCTTAATAGGCTCAGCCTCGATTCCTGGCTGAACCCCCACATCAGGCATCTCTGTGTCTGGAGTCTCTGGACAGGCAGATGTTTTTGAGGCGAGGCCAGTACTAACCTGGCTCTCAGAGGTAGAGCTTACAACACCTGTGTTTACTTTAGTCCTCAACCCTACCAGTCCCAACCTTTTTTTATTCAATTTCATCCTCTGCCTGCGTGGTTGAGCCTGTTCCAGCTCGCTGCAGGGCTCCGCCAGCTTTTTGCCCCCAGCTTTCTTCCTAGTGAGGCAGTTCGAGAGGATGACGCTGGGGAAGAACTTGTAGTGTGCTTCCTGCTGGGCTCCTATTGTCCTCTCCGTCTTGTTTTCCTGATAGTCCTCATACCTGATTTTGAGTTCACCAACATCTCCCTCCTCGCTGTCCTGGTCCATTTCTTCCTCCCGGGGGTCGAGGAACTCATCCTCGTCCTCTATGGGCGACGGGGAGGAGGAGATGTTCATCAGGATGGGGCTCTTTCGGTCCTTCTGGCTCAGTTCCAGCTCGGTCTTTGCTGAGCAGTTTCTCAGCTCGGAGTAACAGAGGGAGAACGTCCTGTGGTTTTGCAGGATGGACAAACAGTTCTTTTCTACATTCTTCATGCTGCCGTACTTCTTCCTGTTTTTGGTGACATTTCCGTTACCAAATGTGAAACTTTCTAGATCTGTCTTTTCCAAAGCTATGGAGGTTTGCTTGTCAAAGGTGTACAGGGGTCGTATGTCCTCTTGGTCTACGCAGATGGGAGACGCTTCAGGATGACCGGCTATCTTGCAGGGGATGGGGTGTTTGACTGGCGGGATGTAGGGGATTTCTTTATTGACCCTAAACCCTGTTGAACATTCACTGCTGCTGTCCTGGATGCTCTTTGATTGAAAGTGCTTGTCAAGTGGTTGCTCCGTGTCCAGCACGTGACCAGGTCTGTGTTCAGGGTGCTTGCACTCCAGAAGGATCTTCGCTGAGGAAGGTGGCTCCAGGTGGACTGTCTCCCCGGGGAAGGGGTTTCTCTTCCCGAGCATCTTTTCTGTGACTACGAGAGATGATTGTGACCTGGAGCCGCTGTCTGTTAAAGATGAATCTACAGATACAACAAAAGAAAAAAGAAGCATCTTAATGAGAGCTGCAAGCAGCAAGATAAAGCTATTTCTCTTTTAAAGGTCACATATTCTCCTCCTCTTCAACCAGTTTCAGAGCTCCTCAAAACATGTCTGTGAAGTTTCTTGTTCTAAATCCACTTTGATCCTGTATTTGATCATGTCTATAAGCCCCTCTATTTCAGCCCTGCTCAGAACAGGCTGTTTCTGTGTCTGTACCTTTAAATATGTAAATGAGCTGTGTCTGACCACGCCCCCCTCTCTGGAAGGGCTTGGGTGTCTCAGTCTTTCTTGCTCCACATACTATTGTTTACAGTGAGAAGGCAGACTCAGAGGGCAGAACAAACACCTAGCTGTGGGAGTGTCACCCACCTGGGGGAGGGGTTACTGCCCTTTGTGATGTCATGAAGGGAAGATCTCCAAACGGCCTGTTTGAGCACACATTTACTGAAAAGTGGAGCAGGCAAAAGACGGAGAGGATGGACTTTTCTCATCGTTGGTGGGTTTTAGACCGACTAGGGACACATATTAGTGTTAGAGAAACATGGTGAAGTGTATTTTAGCATAATATATGACCTTTAAAACATGAGGCTAATTCCACTGTAGACAAAATACACACATGATGACCAGGAGAGAAGTTCTTCACTTCCTCTTTGTAAAAGACTCTGCCTTCACAGCCACGGTAAAATGTATTCAGAGCTAATTTATAATACCACAGGAAATCAATTAGAGTCCTAGCTTCTAGCTCCAGATTAAATCACGGCTCCCTCATAATCGAATTAGATCAAACGGCAACAAACTAGCTTCAACACAAACAGTTGTTGTGCAGCTGCCGTCAGATCGCTGGTCCGATATCCTTGATGGAACATGAACCAGCAGGGAGGGAAAGATAAGCATCAAAGCAGACTGACACTCAAGTGCTGTCTCAGCAGGTCTCAGCGTGAGGCGACTCACCGCTGCTCTCGTCTGCAGCGCCGTCAAGCTGCGGGATGGACAGGTTGGCGAACAGAGAGTTATTCCCGCTCCAGTCCATGTCTTCGTCAGAGGACTCCTGCTGCTCGTCACTGAAGCCTTCCTCTGGCTCCTTCACACCGAGTCTGCATGCACAGGAAAGACGGATGCACAGATTAAACTAAGCCCAGACAACGCTACTGTGAACACGACTGCAGACTGCATTGTACACTCTTATTGTTATTCTCATATACTAATCATTTTTCAGTAACGTGCCCAACACTGCTGTTAACTGATTTGTTATTTACGACCATATTGGACCTGATACTGATATTAGATCAGATCTGATCCCATCCCAAGGATTCTGAAATCATTATACAGAGAGGATTGACGTATACCTTCATATTAATCTTTTTTTAAACACATTAACCATCAAATCGTCTGATCTTCTAATGACGTTGTTTTTCTGATATTTTTTTTAATTCATATTATATCAAATGTCAATGAAGGGGGGGAAAAAAAACATGAAAATGTGCACTCCATACAAACTAACGGATCATTTTCTCATTGTCATGATTTAAACTTCTGGTCAGTGGACACAAACTTGCCTCTGTGAGGATGAGCTCTCCGTAGGCTCTTTGTCCCACCGCTGTGACATCATCACACTGAGCTCGGCCTCCTCCCTCTCCAGCTCTGGCTCCGCCTCTTCCTCGTCACTGTTGCAGTTGTAGCTCCGAGCGCCAGTAAGTGACTGAGACTGTGAGTTCTGCCTGACGGGGGTCCTGCGGAAACCGTCGTCCTCCAGGCCAGCCAGCAGGTCAATGATGGCGTGGTCTTGGCTGCTGTCTGCAGTCCCCCCAAAAAAAAACAACAAACAGAAAACATTACATCAAAAAGCTGAATATATTAACGCTCAAAAACATTTGAACCCTCGTCTTTCTTTTTTTTTTTTTTTTGTACTTTATTTTTCACTTTTGTTTTACAAGAAACACAGAACAAGTGAGGACTAGGGCAAGACAGTATAAATAAGATCAACTACAAGAATGTAAAAGGCACAGGTACAGTACATAATGGATGGTACATTCTAATGAAAAAAGATATATTTACGATTCTTTATCTTTGTATAAATCCCATTTTCTCCAATATTCTTCTCCCTTCTCCTTTTGAAGTCACAGGACAAAATAAAGCTGATGGAATTCACAATGTTTCTCAAGAGTCTCATGGTAGGAGGGTTCCTCTGAAGCCAACATTTAGTAATAGCTTTTTTACTTGCCACCATAAGAATCTTTAAAAGGTATATGTCCTTTTTACCAAGACCTTTCTTTTTTCTTTTAATTGTAAAAGCCCGTATTATTTCTGAAAAGTGGAGCAGGCAAAAGACAGAGAGGATGTGACTTTTCTTGAACAGAACATTTGGGGGGGGGTTGGTAAACAGACTAGCGACACATTTTACCCAGAAAGTTTCACAAGATATGTGTGCATTGTGTGTCAGGTCAGTGCTCTGTGCAGGCTGAATTTACAGAGTGCAGCCAAAGCAGCACTGCAGACAGCTGGAGTCTCGAGACCAAGAAGTTCCCGTGGTCATTTCAGAACCAGCACAAGATAATAAGATGAGTACGGCTATTGTTCCCAACCGTGTTTCATTTTTGAAAATATAACCGGATGTTTTAATGTTGTTTGGTTGTCTGACTTCCTGTCCGGCTCAATCTGCACTGTACTCTGACTAAAACGCAGAGCAGCGGAGTCAGTAGCTGCTCACACATTGACTGAAGTGAAATAAGCTCTGATCCAGTGACAGACCAGACACGCATCTGGTTGAAAAATCATGGTAAAGTCTATTTTGCCCTTATATGAGAAAATAACTTAAGCATATATTGTATAAATCAGGTGGGTTTTTTTTGTGGGGGGGGACTAAAACCCACTCTAATAAAATCCACCTGTTACTCCTTAAGCATGCTGGCTTGGTCCCTCATTGTCATTTTCATTCAGTATAAGTCAAGAAAAAAAATCAAAATAAATGAACGAAAGGACAACAAATGAGTCAGCCAGGAGGTTTTTTATTGAGCGAGGGAGCTCACATACCTAACAGTGTGGAGTGGTTGGATGTCTGGGACAGAGGGAGGAAGGTCTGACTGTTCTCCAGGAGACTCAAGATGGCCTCCTCATCCACGACGGCCTCCTCTGGGATCTTTCCACTGCTCCTGATGGAAGATTCTTGGACGAGAAGAGAAGCGCGCTGTTAGCATCACATGTAACACCTCAGACAGACCTTTACGGAGATAATCTGAGAAGACAGGTTCATCAACACACACACACACGGCAGAACAACAGGGACTCTACAGTGATTCATGAGGTCAGTGTGTGTGTGTGTGTGTGTGTTGCTCCTGTCCCTGGCAGCTACGATGCTCCGGTGTGGGACTTGGCAGACAGAGTGCCAGCAGATTAGGCTAATGCTAATCACCGAGTGCCACACTTTAAAACCCTGTACACAGCTGGAGCCAAGAAAAATGTCACTTTTAACAGCTACCTCTCCAGCCGGCCACACAGTCACAGGAGCAGGGACATTTAAAGAGGAGGAAAACAAATGCAGCTTACAGTTTAAAATGCTTTCTGATTCATAAATTATGACAAAAGGAAGAAATGGGAAACATGGATAGTAGCCACAGCATTTTTTTTATCTGCTATAAACACCAACGTGGTGATTATATTTGAGATAAAAATCTCAACTACACTTCAGCACAAGCTGCACATGTTTTGAGTTGTAGATTTTCCTTACCTGGCTGCCAATCCCTGTGCACCTCCACAGCATTAGCCAGCGTGCACGGCAGTTCCTCAGAGGTCAGGAGGTCAGAATGAAGACTAAGATCGCCAGGGAAGTCCTCCTGATCATCTCCATCACCAACAGACAAACTCTGAGTCCTGAGCAGGTAAAGACACAGATCGTTTGTTTTTTTATCATGATAATGACAGCTTAAATCAGACTTTTTATACCTGGGCATTGTTTGATAACACTAGAGGATGCTGGGAAAAACAAACAACAAATGAAGCCACAACATTTAAGTAACCTGTGATCAGCAGTTTAAGCTCTGAATAAACGGTCTGTCTCCACCAACCCATCCTTCTATGACTCATTTATCAAAAACAACAAACATCAGAGAGGAAGTACAAGACAAGAGAGGATCTAGAGAGGAGGAGACAACGTCAGGAAGTGCAAACAAACATATTTTAGTCTGATCGGACACACAGGAACTGACAGGAAGTAACCAGAGGCCGAGCACTTATTTTATAATTAATGCCAATATATCATCATCGACAACATCGACAGCTGTACTTGAGATGTCTAATCACTGTCAGCATCAAAACTACAGCCAGACCGATTAATCTCCGACATTTTGGGATAAAAGCGTCTTTACTTCCTGTTTGTCTGTTCATTGTTAGCGTTTGAATTATATGATTTCTGAGGGATCAGAGGGAACTGAAATCAGCACAGTCACTTTGTTCATGACTTTAAACTCTTATCTTGTCGGTGCTACATTTATCTCGTCAGAGTCTGCACTATCTTTAGCCACCGCGTCAGCTAGCTGGCTATGAGACTGCACTTTTTGAGCTACGGTCCTAGATCTGGCTGACATCTTCGAGAGAGGGAGGAACCTGTGGCACGCATGGACATTGTTGCATTAGCTTGGTGGAAGGATAAGAAGTTAACCACGAAGTAAAACTTTGTAAATGTAATTATTGGCATCACGGAATGAGAGCCCAGCAAAAGACATCTGACAGCTAGAAAGCATCCCGTCTGGATTATAATATAATACCTCCTCGTTCAGGAGGAAGGACAGGCAACCTGAAGCTGCTTGGAGGCATCAGGAGCTAACAGATCAGGCCCAAGCATCAGCTGTATATCCACGGCATTACATCTGCAGGGAACTGATGGAGTCATTTTCCCTTTATGAGCATGAGCAGCCAGCGCTGTGAGCTTGGCATTTACCTGAATCAGAAAGCAGAGGACCTTCTGGTGTCTGCCCTCATGCCGTCATGTTTCATTAGCGTCTCTTTACTGCGGGTCTCAATCAGGGGAAGAGCTCTGTTTACACTCTGTCTGTACACAAAGGTGCTGTGTGTGTGGTCGGCTTCACGTGTGTGGAGAGAGTCTTTAGTCTGGCCAGTGTGTGTGTGTGTGTGTGTGTGTGTGTGTGTGTGTGTGTGTGTGTGTGTGTGTGTGTGTGTGTGTGTGTGTGTGTGTGTGTGTGTGTGTGTGTGTGTGTGTGTGTGTGTGTGTGTGTGTGTGAATGTCGGAGAGGGAATATGAATGGAAAATGGGCAGGCGGCCAACTTTGGCTTTGTTTCCCTCCAGATCGCTCAGAGCAACAAGCTGCCTATCACGCTCCCTCACCCATGCTGCCCGGCTGCATCGCCTAGCAACCCACCACTTAGTGACTCTGAAATATTGAAATGTAGACCAGGCTGGCGGCCGTCACTCGAGAGTGGAACAGATTTCACAGAAACCTTTTTTTTCCCCCTAGGTTTACTTCCCACAATGTGCCAGACCATCGAATATAAAAAATGCCTTCAAAAGGTTTTGAATACACTCCCCTGTTAATTCAAGGAGTCAATAAAAGCACAGGCTGCATGAAAGCAAGGACTTCTGTGTGGATCGATGAGTGAAGCTGCACAGATTCTGAGCCATTGCTCAAAAGAAAGTCTGTCCTATTGTTGAGAGACAATAAAAAAACAACACCTGAGACACACAGGTGCTGCACAATCCTCACACTGCACTTCCTCCAAACAAAGTAGAGATGTGCTGCCAAGCTCCGCCACTTTAACATAAACTATTATTAATTCTGTCAGCTCCATCAATAAAAAGACTTGGACAGTGTTAAAGGAGCGATATGTAACTGTGGCACCTAGTGTTTAAAACAGGTACAGCAGTCCAAATTCTAAACATTATAGAGAGCTGTCTCCCCCCGCCCCCTCCTCTCTAGAGTCAATGCTCACGCAGGTCACCATGTGGTGGACACTGTAGCTTCAGTGTTTATCCAGCTCTGCATGGGTCTGTAAACCTTTCTGTGTTTTAACCTCTCTCCATTTTTCAAAATCATCTCCAACATTGATCCTAGTTTGAGCACGTTTCTGCTCGTGGAGCTTATTAGAAACATGCAGAGGCTTTTTAGGTCGGGTACAATCACTTCTATCTGAACCACTTCTCTTGACCGCTTCCATCACTGCAACACCTGTTGACCTGATAACTGGTCTCATATCTGACAAACTGAGGGGCGTCCAAAACGGCCGTGTGGGGGTGCCTTAAAAGCGCCTACCTTCTCTGGTCCAAACAAATCCAGAGCATTCAGGAGCAGAATCTAAAGTTAGAAGGAGGACATACTGGCTGCTGCATTGTTGTCAGAGAAGCCAGCACTTCAACATAGCATGTTTCCTTAATGTCTGATCATATCATTTCATTTCATTCTAACAGATTGGTCCATGAGTCACTTTAAAACTTAAATAAACTAAAGGTTTCTCTGTCCTAACTGAGAAATTCAACCTGTTGAATTGTGAATGATTTCCAGAGCTGATGATCAAACATCTGAAATCAATGGGTTATTTTTTATGCCTTTACTCAGTAAGCATCCAGCTGCCTCTCCAGCCTCTGATGTCGGTTTGACAGTGAGCAAAATTTTCCTGCAGCCTGGTTGTCGTTCAGAGACGTTACTCTGTGGAGCCGTGTGAGGAAAAGGCCTCTGGAGAGTCAGCGTGCACGTGCCACTGTCTGCCTGTCTCTTAATTAGTCTGCTATCTTAACGACTTTAGAGGCGACGAGGGAGAGAGGGAGGGAGGCTGGCAGGCGTCGGGAGATTACTGCAGCGATTAACACATTTCTCTTCCATGCCACGCCCCCTCGCTGAAGGGGAGTCTGAGTAGGGTGAAATAGAAAGAGTCCGTCAAACAGAAGCTTTTGTGTTTGGAGTGGTACAGTTAAGGGATGGATAGATAGATGTACCTTCCCACTTCTTGTGATGATTCAAAACTATGCAGTGAGCACACCAACGTGATAAAATCCTGAGAAATAAATGATCCTGCCAAATGTTGAGTGGTCTCTGTCTTCTTAACAACTCATTTTGTGGTCTAAAGAAGTCGTTTTGGATAATTTTGTTTTTCAGGATTCTAAAAATAAAGACAGAAAAAGTGCCTGCTCCACTTTTCAGAAAATATGTGCTCAAACAGGCCATTTGGATATTTTCCCTTCATGACATCACAAAGGGCAGTAGCCCCTCCCCCAGGTGGGTGACACTCCCACAGCTAAGTGTTTGTTCTGCCCTCTGAGTCTGACTTCTCACCGTAAACAATAGGACATGAAGCGAGAAAGCCCGAGACACCCAAGTCCTTCCAGAAGAAGAGGATAATATGTGACCTTTAAGGAAACATGCCATGTTGAAGTGCTAACTACCACTACCAGCGTTGTGTTTCAGCTGCAGAGTGAGGAAAGACCCAGAATCTGAAGGATGGTGTGAAAACATACTTAATTATTCTGTGAATCACAAAATCTTCTTCAAAATGCATTTAATGTGTGTTCCCCCACTGTTCAGTATCAAATGAGCCATGGCGTGCTGGGTTAAAAGAATAAGTGTGTTTATAAATAGTACTGAAGATGTTTTTGTGAAGCAAAAGGAAGACTGTAAAACACATTAATGAGAAAATGAGAAATTTCCAACAAAGCCTTGAGCGCTGAGTGAGTCCTTGAGAATCAGCGTTGTGCATATCAGAGTAAAAGAAAGCAGCCACACAGGCAGTGATAGACTGTGTGAGTATTTAAAGAGGGGGGACTGAGGCAGGGAGGCAGGCTCACCCACCACACTTCCTCCCCTCTCCTCTGCTCCTGTCTCACATCAGAGGTTCGTGAATAGGAGCCATCTGGATCTGATACAAGGCTGCCGAGCTGACTGTACTTTTATTTATAACAGGAAATGCCTGTACATTGTGGGAGTAGCAGGAGGAGGGTGTGGAAGGGAGGGGGTTCTTTCCTTCCCCTATTTCTTCACTAGGCCTGCCCCCGCCCCCCCCCCCCCCTCACTACATCTGTTTTTGTTTCACTTTCTCCATCCTTGCTTCCTATGTCTTAAACCCGCAGCTTTAACTACCTCCACCTCTCAGAGCTTTAGTTAATGAAATGATAAAGGTATCTTTACCGACATCAGAGGCTGGAGAGGCAGCTGGATGCTTACTGAGTAAAGGCATAAAAAATAATCCATTGATTTCAGATGTTTGATCATCAGCTCTGGAAATCATTCACAATTCAACAGGTTGAATTTCTCAGTTAGGACAGAGAAACCTTTAGTTTATTTAAGTTTTAAAGTGACTCATGGACCAATCTGTTAGAATGAAATGAAATGATATGATCAGACATTAATGAAACATGCTATGTTGAAGTGCTGGCTTCTCTGACAACAATGCAGCAGCCAGTATGTCCTCCTTCTAACTTTAGATTCTGCTCCTGAATGCTCTGGATTTGTTTGGACCAGAGAAGGTAGGTGGTTTTAAGGCACCCCCACACGGCCGTTTTGGACACCCCTCAGTTTACCAGATATGAGAGCAGTTATCAGGTCAACAGGTGTTGCAGTGATGGAAGCGGACAAGAGAAGTGGTTCAGATAGAAGTGATTGTACCCGACCTAAAAAGCCTCTGCATGTTTCTAATAAGCTCCACGAGCAGAAACGTGCTCAAACTAGGATCAATGTTGGAGATGATTTTGAAAAATGGAGAGAGGTTAGAACACAGAAAGGTTTACAGACCCATGCAGAGCTGGATAAACACTGAAGCTACAGTGTCCACCACATGGCAACGGGGGGGGGGAGCTCTCTCCAATGTTTTGAATTTGGACTGCAATACCCATTTTAAACACTAGGTGTCAGAGTTACATATTGCTCTTTAAAACAGTTTTAGTATCTTAAGCCCTGTTTCAAGACATTTCATAGTCTCTCCAATCAAAGCTGTGCACAAGTTTTGTTTGAATATAATGAAAGGCCTGTCTTGTTCTGACGTTTGTCCCAAACAAAGGCAGTGTCATTTCATGGACTGAAGGAAACACAAGCCTGGGCTACTAATAGAAGTTTTACGGTAGCTCCATTTATCAGAATTTGGTGCTTTTAACAACACATAAGTTATAATGTGCTCATCTCAAAGCATAAAAAAGAAAACTAACAAGTCTGAAGAACAAACTGATGGACCGAGCTGTGAAACATTTGACGTGATACAATAACATAACTAAGCTGAGAACAAAGACTAGGAAGAGGAAGAAAAATATTGACATGAGGTTGTTAGACATGGGGTGAACTGAGGACTGACTGGCAGCATCTTGTGCTCATATTCAAACACTGTTTCTCTGCCAGCTGCTCAGACCTTCCTCATTGTCCGCTGATGACTTTCAGATCTAGTACGTCCTGAAACATCTGCCCAGTCCCGTCACTCCCGCCCCAAACTGTCAAGCCGACAATAGATCAAAAGGAAAGACGAAGGACTTACACGTCAAACTCGTTCTCCTTCAGAATCTCCTTGAATCTCCTCATGAAGATTTGCTCGCTCTCGGTTGAAGTGACACTCCCTCGATCTGTAAAAACATCACACAGACTTTTTCAATAAAGCAGTTTTTTATTTATAGTGCTGGGAACTGTCAGACTGAATGAAAAGAGTGTTTCCAGGCGTCACATTCTTGGCTCTAATGAAAACATTTTGGTCAGTAATCAGGGTTAAGGGCGCTTGTTGTTTCTGTGGAGTCTTAATCACAACACTAAAACTGGACAGATGAAGTTAAACACACCAGAGCTGTTTGGAAAGTTTCTGTGATTCAAAGTGAAATCTCTGTGAGATCCGGGACAGTTTCTTTTCCTCTCTGTAAACTTCTCAGAGCTGGGAACTCAGAATATCTGTACGTCGGTCTTGACATACAGAAGCAAACACATTGTGATGAACAACACAGCAGATCAGATCATCTGTCACTTTGTTTCCATGACATCTCAGAGGGTATATTTTTTGTGGTGAAAAGATTAAGTCATGTCACCAGTCACACATCATTAGCTCTTTTTGGACTGCCGTTGACACTCAGCCACTTCACATCTTTATACATTTATTTTGATTCTGCAACAGTGTGAATATATTGGTGTCCCAGTCTGTGAATTCTCATTTCTGTTCAGCATCTCAGCAGTCACACACACACGCACTCCCCCCCGCTGTCTCTGCTGATCCTGTCTCACCCCTGTAACGCCCTCTGTTACTACCTCTAAATACAGCACAGAGGGGGGATCACTTCATCCCACCATTACGCCTCCACGACATTCACATTGAAGGAGAAATGTCACAGGGCCGTAAGTATCGTGGCTTAAAAAGGCAGCCTGAGATGGCAGTAGTGACATTTTGTAAAATTGATGATTCTCTGAGTGTGTGGTCATGGAAAACGTCAGTACTGTCTTCCACGTGAACAGTGCTTAAAACCTAAACTAAGACAGATGTTATAACAAGCTAACGATCGTCAAAACAGAGGGAAACAATTCATCAAGTCAGACAAGAATTTAAATGAGCTTCAAACACTGTCAAAACTCAAAGGGCGCACTCACACAAGGCTCAGCTGAATTGTACCGTGCCAAGCAACATTGTCTGCAGAGATGCTTCTAATCCAACGCTAGAGCCCGACCGATTTATCACCAAGCTGATAATACCGGCCGATATTAGCATATCCAGTAACTATCGGCTAATTTTATCTCAGATATGTGCCGATGTTACTAGATTTACTCACCAATCAAAAAGCATTTAATTTGAGTATCATTGTGTTACACTAGCAGTTCTTTCACCAGCAGAGGGCGCTATATGGATTACAACAAGCATTATCACTCTCCAGATAGTGAAGCGGTGATGCACGTTCACGCGCAGTTACTTTCCAGTCAAGTGACCATCTTCCCTTCATTATAAATCTTTTAGACAAGTGTTACTTTCCGATAAATGGCGAAAATGTTATAAAAAAAGCGTAATTTGTTAAAATTGGACACTGTATATTTGTGGCTGAATGTTTATTTTCTCAGTATGATCTGAGGAGCTCAGGGAAGTCAGGAGATTTAAAGACACAGTACAACACATAAGTAACGCCAACCTTCGCAGGAATCTTGTTGACAATAAGAAAAAGATTAATTATGACATCGGGTATGTTTCTGGTATCTACAATCTCGTTACAACATTTCTGCCAGCAGCCTTTGAGTTAAATCAGTGCTAACTAACTACTGAAGAGAAAGAGTGTCTTTGCTCTGAAGGGTTCAGACGGGAACAGAGTGTGTACTGTGAACGTTCTCACCTTGTGACTCTGGGGTTTCTATCTGGGACGCATGGTTCTTCTCTCTCCTCCTCTGCTTCTCGTCCTCCCAGATGGCCTGCAGGCCGGGGTTCCTGCCGATTTGATCTGGACACAGAGGAGAGTCACAGCACACGGCGTCAACTGACTCTTCCTTCATGCTTTATTATCACCCAGCTTTTTTCATGATCAACAAAGACTTCTTTGATTTTCTTTTTTATGAATGTGGATCATAACAGAGACAAACAAGTCAGTGCCAGACCTAACCAATCAAACTCTAACCATACATGCTGTAGTTCTATTTCCAGCTGTGCCGTTATTATAGCGTACAGAGCAGACGGGAAAGTATGAGTCACAACACGAGCTGCGCTGCCCTGGAGCCGCCTCTCCGTTCCTCTCCTAGTTATTCTGTAATTCATGTCTTTGCATTCAGCTTGATGGAGATCAAAAGGTCCTGTACAGTGTTTACCAAACAAACAAAAGCTTGAGAATGAAGGGCTCCGCCTCAGTGACCTGAGGCCTCATCCTGACCACACGTGCAGGATTCTTTTAAAGCTACACCAGCAGACTTCATGTGGAGGACAAATGTTTGACTGTTAAACCAAGAAATCCTCCCTGCCAGCGTTAAACTGCACCATCATATAGAAGCACAGCTGCTCTGTGGTCGGCTCCCACTGGAGAAAAAAAGGAGGAAAAAGATCTGAAAACCAACGAGTCCAGCTGCCTCTCGTTTGTACAGATGGACAGGAGTTCAGTTTGACAGATTTGTTGAAAGACGGCCTTCGTGCTTCGTCTGCAGTTATTAATAAACATCATGAATTTTATATTTGAAACTAAACTAGTGTCTCTGGTCTTTGCAGTGACTTTGTGTTTTCACACTTTCGGTCTGAAAAATGTGAGTGTGAGGATGGGCTCTTGTTTCCTCAGTACAATAAAACAAACCTGGCTTTACATCAACTCAAACTTAAAAAGCATAAAATCAAAAACACTGTCACTAAATGCTGAAGGGTAAACACATAAGATACCTCTTCAAGGTGTGCATGGCTCCATCAGGAAACACTGTCTGCTTCAGATCTCTTTGTCAATCTGGTGAATTCTCCATCTTCACATGTTAATCTCTTCCTCTCTCGGCTCCTCTCTGACAGGAGGTGATGGGTCAGAGCCGCACTGTTTACGTTCAGGGCTGCTAATGGATTTGATGTGTAGAGACTGTGGGGGATGTACCTGTGTTTCATCAAAATATCCCTGCCAAACGTGCTGCAGCACCTTCCGAGCTGATGATTCAGCAGGAAACCTTTCACCTTTTCTGTCTCATTCATGCAGCACTCAGAGTGGGCTATAACACTGTGACTGACAGGGTGGGGGACTGGACATCCTCGGGGGGGTGCTTACTTTCGATTTCCAGCCGGTTGAGGACGTCCACAGCCACAGCATCGACCTCCAGCTCACACGTGCTCTGCTTCTCCACCTCGTCCAGGACCAGAGAGCTGCAGGCAGACACAAAGAACACAAAAGCATGAAAATGCTTCAAGATGGAGCGGTTTTAGTTTACAGTAACTTTTGTAGTGTAGAAATATGTGCAAACAGCTTAATAGATAGATTTAGGATGCATGAAGACTTTTGTCAAACCATCTCAGTTTGAAGTCGTATGTATAAAGAAAGGAGCTTCTTTTTGTAAGTCACATTCTGTGTGTGTGGAAAACTAAAAATAGTTCAATAAAACAAAACAAAGGGCTGTATCTTATAAATGTTTTCAAAATGGAAGTGTTTTATGCATTTAAGACAAAGAGAGATGACGCTGAGAGCAGCTCGATCATGACAGCTGTAGTAAAGTAAGAAACTGTGCAGCCGAGGCCAAGCGGGGTGACACCTACCAGGGTATGGCGTTCTCCTCCCAGCGGACAAACGTGCCCCCCAGGGTGCTGTCATTGAGTTTGGAGGTGCAGGGGCTCTTCCAGGGGCTGATGCTGGGAGTCTGTTTGTCTGGGCTCGCTGCAGCAGCGTCTTCTGGGAAAACACACACAGAGAAGGTGTTAAAGACTCCAGAAGAGCAAGAAAGACACGATCAAAACTTGATTTTAAAACATTTAGAAAGAAGTGTTTTTACATCCTGCAGTCAATGAATGAAACAACTTCTTAGAAAGAGAGCAGCTCTGTTCAGACGCCTCTGTGACGTTTAGCCTTCAAATAAATGAGGGTACGAAGTGATCCCCTCTCTGTACCGTCTTCAGAGGTAGTAACAGAAGTCTGAATAGAGCTCCCTCTGAAGGGACACTTTGAGACACAATTAAAATAAGAAGCTGCAGATATCAGTTTCCTTTCTCAGTCTTTTTAAAACACAGCCTGGCAGCCTGCTTGTTGTTTTTTGAGGTGAGATTTGAGACGTGAAGGTGACTTAAAAACCCTTTAAAGTTTCTTTTTGATCTTAAAGAGGCCTCTTTTCACCAGTCCAGCCCCTTTTATCATCCCCCTACTTGATCCCAGATTAAGAACTGGCTTTCAAGTGGAAGCTGGAGGGGAGGAGGAAATGTAAACAGGTGTAGCCATTATTGGGGCGTTGGAGTGTCTTTGTTGTCCGGGACACAGGAGAACTTTCCGTTGATTGCATCAGAGTAGAGGTGGATCAAACATGGGAGCGCTGCTTTTTGTCGGAGGAGAGTCAAGCGTGAGGATTTTGCACAAAAAAGAACTTTATTAAAATGGAATGAGGAATTTCCTGTCCTGAATCGTTAATGTCCTCACATGTGGAGGAGCCTCTCCTCTGTTCTCTGGGAGTGTGTGTGTGGGGGGGTCCGATCAGCGATGATGAGCGGGGGTACCGGTCTCAGATTAGGACTAAGCTGGGATCAAACAGAGCTGGAAATCAAGGGTTTAAGTCTCCATGAGGAGGAAGTGAAGTCGAGTTTGTTGAGGGTCAGATTCACCCAGGATCTGAGGATCCAACCTTCTGTCTGCCACTCCCACTGGGAGGCCCACTGAGTGCTAAGGGTCACAGCTGAAGAGCAAACCCTGAGTGCCCACTATTCAAGAGGAAGCACACACTGAGGGGCCGAACACAGAGACGCGTCGTAGTCCAAAAACCACCTGAGCACATCTGGGAAAACAACAGCTGGGAATGCCTGAGGAGAGGGCATGCAAACGGGCGACCAAATAAAACAAGGGTGAAAACATTGATTTGAGTGAGCATAGAGCTGTCGTCATGTATGGAGGCTAAAGTCCTCCAAGCAGGCGGGGTGGATTTGTATCCGACCTGTGGCTTCTCTCTCTCTCTCTCTCTCTCTCTCTCTCTCTCTCTCTCTCAAAGACAAAGACCCACAAGACTGCAAAGATCTCACTCCCCACACTCAATATCTGTGTCTTCTTCTTCTTCTGTCCTCACACCTCCTGGTTCAGTATGTTTTCTGTGAAAGCTTTCTGATGCTGAGCTTTCCTCAAATTTGATTTTTTTGCCTTCAAAGGATGCAGCAAGGAAAATAAACCAAGCGGCCAAACTGGACCAGAAAGATGTGGTTAACAAAAGAGAGAGAGGAGAGACGGTTCAAGTCAAACAACAACAACAACAGAAGGAAATGAAGAGAAGTCGAGGAAAGAGGCCACAAAACAAGACGTGCAAAGTCAAGAGAGGCCAACTTGATTTTTTTTTAAAGATATTTTTTGGGCCTTTATTGGAGAGGACAGCAGGAAAGAGAGACACAGGAAAAAATGGGACATGCAGCAAAGGGCCGAGGTCGGATTAGAAACCATGGCTGCTGCGATGAGGACTACAGCCTCTGTACATGGGGCACATAACAAAACCACCAGGCTACTGGTGCCCAGAGAGGTCAACTTTAAAGATGGAAACAAAGAGAGGATTCTCGAAACGTACCAAAGGTTAACCCAAGTCACGACTGCCAGCCTTTCTCTACTCTACATACCTGTAAGTTAAACGGCCAAGCTCTCTCTCTCGCTCTCTTACCTTTTTTCTGGCTCCTGCGGAACTTGATGGCGCCCAGGTTGAGCAGGTTCATGCCGTACAGGTTGTAGTCTATGAAGAGCTGCAGCAGGTAAGGGATGTGGCCCTCGTGGGGCTGGTAGCTCTTGTTCATCACTGCTCCACTTTGTAACAGCTCACACACCCTACAACACACACAAGTTATTGTGACACTAAAGCTGCCGATGAGACAGAGGAGAAAACAACAACAACAACAACAACAACAACAACAACAACAACAACAAACAGATGTTATCGACTGAGCTGCTGTGATTTCATACGATGATTTTCATCTTGAAAGCAAACCGCTGTGTTTGTGTTTTCTTCCAGGTGAAGTCAGCTTCATACAGACAGACACTGAGCTTCATATTGTAAAAATACAAACTATAATCTTTAACAGCGGTAAAGCCTGGTACACACTCAAAGATGTGAGAGAGCCGACACATGAAGACAAATCATGACAGACGTAACAGTTCAGTTCTTATAGCTCAGCACACCACACACACACAGATTCATTCACCAACAACCAGAGTCTCTACTCTCAAACCTCGTACATGATGGTCAAGCTAACTGTGGCTAGCTGTTAGCTACCTGGTTGATCTGTTATGGTAACAGAGTCGGTCCAGCTCTGTTCCTCGTCAGTTGTTTGTTTGACAGACACGTATAAACACTCACAGGTCAACACATTTAACCACATTTCTTTCACGATTGCTGTCGTCGCCATGGTTACCTTAGTTGTGCTTACTGCTTCAGTCAGCTTGCGTCCTGATTGGCTATTGTTCCGTTCCACAAGATAATTCTCAGAGTGCGTGCTCGGCCGTCCTCTGTGTTCTCCTGATACAACAGGGTTTCTGATGTCCAATCGGGAGCGTCCTGATTTTCTTCTGAGCAGATCGGGGAGCATGCAACATGGCCCAACAGCTCTTCCCTTACAAGCCTGTTTTTCTAGCAATGCATTTACGATGTATAAATGTCCCCCCCCACCTCCCATTGGCTCAAGTTGAATTCTCCTGAGAATATCCTGTGCAGAAATAGGATACTAGTCGTCTGCCAGGAGAAACTCCGGGTGAAGTCCGAGTGAAAGACCCGGCTCTTGGCGTTCACACATACAGATCCTTCTGCAAATATTTTTCAGGAGTTTTCTGCAGGTGTGAAAGTCCTGTTAGAGTCTCTTCCTCAGACTTTTTCTTTGTGCATGTTGTGCACAGTTTATTCTTGATGTGCTCCTTGAAACCTCCTCAGAGCCACAGCAGACAGAACCTCTGATTTTAAAGGTCAACCTGACTTTTTCAGTTATTTATTGAATTATTTTAAATCAGGGAAGCTGTAAATTTAAATCCAGAGTTTTAACTGAAGACCCAGTCGTCCAGAAGCGTCCCTCACCACAGGGGAGCCTCACATTGACACAGCATGCATGGTGACGGTAGATGAATGGGTCTCAGTTCACTCTGTGAATCCTTGAGCTCCGTCCTGGAGTCATGTTTCCCCTTTAAAGGTCAGAGCAGCGTGCTGACTGATTGACAGACTGATCAGAGACGAGAAGGGTGAGGGGAGGGGCAGACACACTCGTGCCGCTCACATCTTTTTCTTCTTTTATCATTCACTGTCTGTTGTCCCTGAATCCCTGTTTGGGGCTTGTCTTTGCCGTGGTTCCTTGTGTGCTCTCTTTCTCAGACTGTCTCCTTTCACTCTTATTCCTCTTTCTTTCTCAAATGGTAAACGTACAGTTATTTAGATCCTTACATCTCGTCTCTCTCTCTCTCTGTCTGTGGACCTCTCCGCTGTACTCAGCAGCAGCGCCCTACTCACAGCATCACTGCTAACACTGATTGCTCTGTCCAATAATTCACAGTCTGCCTGTGTGCTACTGAGCGAGAACCACATACACACACACACTCACACACACACACCATCGATTTCCGTTTAGTGGGCTGGCAGAGTCATGCGCACACAGTCTGGCTCTCAGTAACATCAAACAACTGCAGTGGGGGACGAGCCCTGTTCACGTTTAACTGAATCGATCTGCAGTAACCTTACCTTTTGACCATCTGAGGATTGTACATATAGATCTTCATAAAGTGCTTCTCCTTGGCGTGGTAGCCATAGAACGGCCTGCAAGACAAGAAAAATGAACGCAGTTATCAAAGTGCAAATTAACCTGGACAATATTTCATTTGTTTGTGCTGAAGTAGGTACTTACATGCCAGAGACAAGCACCACCTTGAAAACGTGCTGGGCATTAGAGGCGGGGTTTCCCATGGCAACATTAAGGGCTCTGTCGATGCTGAAGGCCACCTGCCGCAGGTAGCGCTCTGGCTGCTGGCTGTAGCCATCGTATGGGATGTAGATATAAGGGAAGACGCCGTGGAGGTGGAGACATGTTTTCTGACCTGCAGCACAAAAAGAGCAACAAAATATATTTTAAAGCTTTTTTACACCACCAATAAACCTTTGTTTCCTTTTTGCATAAGATCAAAGATCAAATCCTCTGCTGTTCTCCCAAAAACTCACACACTGGTGTCCAATAGTAAAAAAAATTGCAGAAAATTGAAAAACTCTGCAAAGACACCCACACAGTACATCAAATGAAGTTGAAACATCTCTCAGTTGGCAAGACATACATTAGAAAATGGAGTGCACACACTTCACACCCAAGGCCACTCTCATTAATTCACTCACAGGCTTCAGGACATTTCAACATGCCAACAGGAGGTTCATATAGACAAATCTGATTGGAGGCAGACCCCCTTTAAAGGAAGAATGTAAACCTTTTTGATCCAGTAGATGTGGCCTTGGAGCAACATCATGACACCAAAACTGGAACTGCTGTTTGGCCACACCTCCGCTATTCTGAAGCCTCAGCTCTTCCAGAGACACACCTCAAACCCCCCTCTGCTCGAGGACAGCACGAGTGTAAAAAGGTCATACGACAAAATTTTTAACAATGCCATGTATTCATCCGACTGGTCCGGTCAGCTGACTGGGCCATGATCAGAATTTGTGTACATTGCGCGGCAAAATGCACACAATTCTGTGGGACTTGACAATCAGTTGTGTAACTTAAAAATGGGGTTACAATCGGCCTGAAATCAAACGGTGTGAGCCCAGCTTCAGAGGGACACTTCCACCTTCCGTTTGTACGACTCGATAGATTAAAGCAACATTACCCGTCTTTATCATCCCCATAAAATTTCTTCACCTTCAAACATGGTCAATAATCTGACAGAGTGCATCTATAGTAACATCAGAGCCAAACTACAAACGATTGTGTTTGATGTTTAAAGAACATGTTGCATTTAACAACCTTAATGCACTAAGAGAAGAATATGCTTAACAATGAAGTCAGTTGTAAATTTAGAATAATTATGCCCCGGGTACAAAATAATTTTCCCAGCATGCATTGATAAAGTCCTTCAGAAACACATGGACTGAGCAGCAGATGTGGCTTCTTCTCCTTCTACTAACACGGAGGGTCTGTGATGCCTTCAGTCTGCTGCAGCTCCAGTAAACTTCACTTTTTGACCGATCACTGCGAGGTCACACAGGTGACAGATGAGTTCCAACATGGAGGAATCAAAGGAGCCTTGTGATGTCATGGTTCATGATTAACATGCACACGGTGTAAAAGCGACCCATTAGCTAAATAACTCAACAGACACAGGGAGGAAGAGCAATCGCCGGGGATTGTGGGAGGAAACGGAGAGGATTGAGGTCTTGATTGATGTAAAGTGAGGTCAGCCGGTGCCGAGAGAGGGCGAGATACAGTATTTATAACAGGGGGGGGCGGGAAGCGTCATCGCCCGCAGACAGACATGTACACTCGCTCCTGCTGCTGCTGTCGAGAGTCATCCGAGGTGAGCTGTGCTGCAGACAACACGCTCCGATTCATCCCCCGTCATCCTGCTCTCTATCTGCACGCTGCTGCAGGAGCCAGCGCTGTGATTAATCCAGCTACATGAGGGATAATAACAGCAGTGGGGGGAGAGAGAAAAAACTGAGAATGAGGGCACTGAGGCTCACAAAACATCCACTTAGCTTCACCAATGAGGTGAAGTTGAACAGGAGGAGGCGGTGTGGAGGAGGAGCTCGACTCATGCCAGGATGTGTCTGCACATGCCCAGAGACGTGTCTACCTTCCCGACTGTGAGGAAGGGGAAGAAAGGTTCAGACAGACACACACACACACACACACAGACACACACACACAGACACACACACACACACACACACACACACACACACACACACACACACACACACACACACACACACACACACACACACACACACACACACACACACACACACACACACACACACACACACACACACACACACACACACACACACACACACACACACACACACACACACACACAGACACACACACAGACACACACACACACACACACAGACACACACACACACACACGTTGAGATTGCTGAAGTGGCGCTTCCAAAAGAGGGAGAAATATTCCCAGCATCTCTCTGCACATGGATGCATGTGACTGCCTCCAAATAGGGAGGTGCGGGGAGGAGAGAGGGGAGGAGAAGGGGGTGATGATGCAAGATGAGATGTGGTGCTGAAAGGTAATGAGCTTCTCTTGAACTTGAAGACGCAGCATATGTTGGAGCTCACGGTGGAAGACATTACAGGGACAGACACACTATCATTGTGAGATAAAAAAAGAATCTACAGTTAATGTGTGTTCGTCGTCCTTGGAGATGAAGCTCTGCTAAACGAGAGTTGCATTGTGAAATATTAATCCTATGATGACTGTTGAAGCTCTAAACTGGTTATGTAACAGACTGAAATGAATAATGATGCCTCTTTGTGAGCAACAGCAGCAAACACAGTCATCAGCAGAAAGTCTGATCATTTCTATTTACTGTAAAACTTTGAATAAAAGCCCATCCACAATTTAAGGCCCAGTCCCGTTCACTAGCCTGGTGACACCTCAAAAACACTTCCCCACCCCACCACACTTCAACAGAATAGATTCTTAGAATAAGTGAATTGACTAATAAAAGTAAGCAGGATGAGATTTTTAGTTGTATAAACTTTGTTTTATAAATGAACGGGACTAAATCAGCAGAGAGATAAGACACACAGCTTGTGTCCGTTGGAGTCAAAAATATGAACAATTCAGCACCCAATCATCAAACGATCAAATAATGTATAGTTATTTATTAAAAGGTCACATATTATACAAAATACACTTCACCATGTTTCTCTAGCACTAATATGTGTCCCTTGTCTGTCTACAAACTTCCCCAATGATGTGAAAAGTTCATCCTCTCTGTCTTCTGCCTGCTCCACTTTTCAGAAAATGTGTGCTCAAACAGGCCGTTTGGAGATTTTCCCTTCATGACATCACAAAGGGCAGTAGCCCCTCCCCCAGGTGGGTGACACTCCCACAGCTAGGTGTTTGTTCTGACCTCTGAGTCTGCCTTCTCACCATAAACAATAGGACATGGAGCGAGAAGACGAAGCCACCTTCCAGAGAGGGGGCGTGGTCAGACACAGCTCATTTACATATTTAAAGGTACAGACACAGAAACAGCCTGTTCTGAGCAGGGCTGAAATAGAGGGGTTTATAGACATGATCAAATACAGGATCAGAGTGGATTTAGAACAAGAAACTTCACACACATGTTTTGAGGAGCTCTGAGACTTATTTAAACTGGTTGAAGAAGAGGAGAATATGAGACCTTTAAGGAAAGATGCAACTTTGGTTCAAGCTGCTTAAATAATGTAATTAACTGTTTCTTCTTTCATGATTTAAAGTCCGTCATCTGTGAGAGTTTGCTGCTCTGATAGTGGTTGATGATTACGCAGTCCCAAATGGTCCTACAAGAGCGCACACAAAACAAGTTATATCAGTGTTTCCCCTAGGTTTACAGCGTTGGGGGGTGGGGACAAGCTGACATGCCAACACGGCAACACAAACACTTGAAGGAATCTTGGTGTTCATGTGTTATTTTTAATGACAGATGTCATTTTCATTGGAAAGGTATCCTTAAATGACTTCTTTCCCTGATTTCCAGCTCTATCCACTATCCTATCCCTACAATAAAGGCACAAAAAGCCCAAAAATAAATCTTTAAAAACTTGACCTTCAGGGGGGGCCGCCCCCCCCAATATAATGGTAGGGGAAACACTGTATATCCAAATAAAGATTGGTGTTCCTAAACGATGAGCATGAGGAGGTTGTTGGTCATTATCTAATCCTTTTAAGATGATAACTGATCTGCTCAGGTGATAGACTAGCACTTTGTAGGTGCAGAAATCACAATTATTGTTCGACAGTCATATCTGATCAGTTAAAGGTGGCTTTTGATAAATGGCAAATGGACTTGAGCAAAATATGTGTGTTTGCGTGATAAGACTTTTTATTAAATATTTGAATGTAAACTAAATCAAATTGGATGGAAGAGGTTGGGAAATGGAGGACAAACCTTTGTGTTTATGTGGTAAAAATGGAATGATATGACATGATTTTATTGGACTTTGAATCCACACTAAGTCAACTTCTACGATTCATACATATATAACAAAACAGTAGAAATAAAACACTTTCACTTAAACAACCTTTTAAACCGGTCATTTAAATCAATAGACTGGGAATGAAAGGGTTAAAAACCAACCATTGAAGAGAAAATTGTTTAGCAGTCAATGAGATGTAGAGCGACGGTGGGATCAGCAGGTCTCTGTTTCGTCTGGAGTGTGTACTTGTGTGAGTCTCTGAACAGTACAATACTAAGGTGTGTGTGTGTGTGTGTGTGTGTGTGTGTGTGTGTGTGTGTCTGATCTCCACCGTGAGCCACACAAAGGCTGGCAGGCACTCAGGATGTGAGGGAGCGGTGAGGGCGGCACGCGTCTGTCTACAGCCTGCACTCTCTCTCTTTCTGACACACACACACACACACACACACACACTCTCACAGCAACACACACAGTAAACTGCCGATGCCGGCTTCTCCTGCAGTTGCTATGCAACAGCAAAGCAAAAAGCCCCTGACAGACAGCAGGAGGGATAAACAAGTGATTCTTTCCACCCAGCTGGTCAGACCACAGAGAGAGAGAGAGAGGGAGGAAGAGAGAGGGAGAGCGAGAGAGAGAGAGAGAGAGAGAGAGAGAGAGAGAGAGAGAGAGAGAGGGAGGGAGAGAGAGAGAGAGAGAGAGAGAGAGAGAGGGAGGGAGAGAGAGAGAGAGAGGGAGGGAGAGAGGTAGATGGAGAGACAGAGAGAGGGAGGGAGAGAGAGAGGGAGAGAGAGGGAGAGAGAGAGGGAGAGAGAGGGAGAGAGAGGGAGGGAGAGAGAGAGAGAGAGAGGGAGAGAGAGGGAGAGGGAGAGAGAGAGAGAGGGAGAGAGAGAGAGGGAGGGAGAGAGAGAGGTAGATGGAGAGACAGAGAGAGGGAGGGAGAGAGGGAGAGAGAGGAAGAGAGGGAGAGAGAGATGAGGGGGAGGGAGGGAGGGGGAGAGATAGAGAGAGATAGAGAGAGAGAGAGAGTGTGACTGAGAATCAAAGAGAGAGAGGAAGAGCAGACTGAGAAGAAAATAATGATAATGAGAGAAAAGGTGTGTTTGCGTGTGGCTGCTTTAGAGATATAAATGCGGTGTGTGCGTGCTCGAGAGAGAGGAAAGTATACGTGGAGAGGGGGCATGAGCTGAGGGGAGAGGATGAAAAGGACAAACATCTGATTCTTTACTTGGAATGTAAATTGTCCTGCAGTCAATCTGAGGGATGAGAAATCAGATTCATTAAAGGTACTTTCAGAAAGTTTGAGCTATCATTGATTGTTGATTTGTGGTTGGTTCCTAACAGTGTTTACAAAGACCTGACCCCCTTTAAACATGAAAACCATGTCCTTGACATGCAACATTTATGTGAACTAGGCCTCAGAGTCAGCGCCAAACGGACAACAATCAATTTAAAAGGATGCCCACGGCTAGCTGGGGCTTCATCTGATTGGCCGATCGTTGATGTAACATAGCTCACAGGTGAGCATGGAGAGACCCATAAAAACAGAGCCATGGACAATGGAAAGCAGACATATTGACAGATGTGAGACATCAGTGTTTGCATCAAATCATCAGCGTCAGTCGTTTCTGAGTTATGATTCATGATTGTGTTTGCTTAAAAGACGAGCAGTGATATGCAGTCTCTGATCTGTCCAGAAATCAAATGTTGTATCTCTGAGGACCCTGATCTGTGTACCTCATAGACAGCAGGAGATGTGGGGCTTCATAACAATGACTCAGCTGTTGTCTGTCTGCCTCACTGACCCAGTGGTAGGAGTGTGGAGCTGCTAATACTCCTGCTGCTGAGTCATGGAGCGACCCTGAAGATTAACATGACCAAACAGAGGGGTGGGAGGGTAAAGAGATGACGAGAGTGGACCTCAGCCAGGGCTCCTCCCCCCTCTGAAAGATAAAACCCCTGAAGCCCTCACAGCCCCTCCCCCCTCTGTCATTCATAAATCCTCCACTGGTAGGAAGGTCATCATCATGTGGCGGGGGGAATAGTGACGCAACATGGATATACAGAGCCGCTTATATTGTTTAGTTCAAGCAGCAAATCCACATGTCTGATAAAAGGTTTACTTCTCGAAACCCAAAATACACGAAAGCAGAGAGAGAGAGACGAGCTTTACCTGACAGAAGACCTTCTCACAAATGTGTTCCTGACATTCTCTAGATCATTGGAGGACTTTCCCTGACAGGCCCTAGCATTTTCAGTAAGTCGGCTTTGACACCAGAACCGCACACATTTACATGACCTCACAGCTCAAAATACTCTGTTGACATGAGGTGAGGTGTGTGTGTGTGTGTGTGTGTGTGTGGGGGGGGTAGCACTTCTTTAACACAACAGTGGAATACAGAATGTTGACAGCTGAGACAAACAGTGATGAAATTAGGAAGCAACACTCCCCCAACACCCATAACGACTAGAAAGGATGAAGACATTTCATGGTATAATCGACTAAACATGTTCACACTAGCAGCTGATGTCGGGACATGTGTGATCAAAATGACCTCAAGTGACTGAATGAGTAAGCATTATCCCATCCAGTGACAGAGACCTAAACACATCATCAAGATGTTATTCGTAAAGAAACACTTGGATATGCCATTATCTTCTTTCTTAAACTGTACACTTAAAAAGCAAACTACATCTACCCCGGTGCTTTTCTACACGTGTGAGCAGAGCAATAAGTTCATCTTATTCCTCCCTCAGCGTTCATTACTCTGAGAGGTTTGGGGGGGGGGGCGGCAGTCCACATGTGTAATCAGACAGACAGCTGCCACAGGGAGGAGCACAAGAAGTTAATAAATCAGGCGTTGGTATTAATTAAAAAATAACACCCAGGGAGTAGGGTTTCAAATGAAGGCCTCAAAGCTCCCACTGCCCGCAGAGGGAACGACACACATCAGGAAATATGTGCTCATCTCTCCAGTTCATGATACAAGTGGATGTTGAGGTTGCATTTTTTTAACTGTATACAAAGAGTCTTTATATTTGTTTATTCATTTCATGGGCTTTTAGCTAATGTTGGCATGCTAGGTAACAGCCCAATGGAAGGCCTTATAGTGGAGCAAAATGCTGTGTAGAGAAGAGAAGATCAGCAGATTCAGAAGCAAACTATAAAGGGGCTTGAGCTTGTATGGAGCTTTTCTTGTCTTCTGACTACCGCATGTCTCACCCATTCACACGCTGATGGTAGAGGCTGCTGTGTGAAGTGTCCAAATCCATTCATACACATTTACACAGGAGCAACTTGGGGTTAAGCGTCTTGCCCGAGGACACATCGACATGAGGCTGTAGGAGCTAGGGATCGAAGTTACAGCAAGCTGGCTAACATCAGGTCGGCAAAATACGATCTGATTGTTTGTTAGATTGTACTTAGCTTAATTAGCTAAAGTGTCCCGTAATGCTAATGTATTTTATACAAACGATAAGTGATGCAGAGTTTTAATGATACCTGTCAGTCACATACAGTCTTAATGTTATGTTAGTATTTTGGCCCTTGCCTGAGATGCTCACTAACACCTAGAGAGTACTGATGTGTGTAACAGGATTACAGGATAAGACTGCAGCTAACTGAACTACTTTCTTAAAACTCTGCAGTATCTAAGGGCGCACTCTCACACTAGTCCCCCACTGGCCTGCGCTCACACTGCTCCAGCCCCAACCAGGCCTGAGCACGGTTACCTATTCTACGTCATCACCATGCGTGTAGAGCTGCTGGAGCGCCCGAAACAACACACACAGGAAGAGAGGAAATAGAATATTGTCACTTTTTTTTTAGCACTTCAAGAGCTGATCGTGATCAGATCTTGAAGTGCTAAAAAAAAAGTGACAAGCACTTCAAGATCTGATCATCACTACAGTGTCATGCATGAGTTGTGTTAAAATCAAACACAATGCTCAGTCGTCATTTTGGCGTCTAAGGTGGCGTGATTGATTCACAACATCAACTCATGCACCGAGTTACATGAAATAAAACACTCAGCCTTAAGATTTCCAGTAGTGATAAAGCACGGTACATTTTGTCTAACAAGACTTCACAACTTCACGGACTTTGTGGCGTCATTTTGAGTCGTTGCAGCCCTCTAACACACCTGGATGTTTCAAACGTGCAAGACGGGGATAAATATGTCATGTCCACACAGCGTTACTGTGCTTGTGCTCGTGCATGAACAACCGTTCCCTGCCAAAACAAACCGGACTTCGGTGGTCAAAGGGAAATTACACTAAAGGAACTTCTTAATTATAATCACCTCAGCTTTATTTTTAAAGACTCCTAAACCTTCTCAGCTTCTCCAGGAGCAATTCTGTCTCAGATTTTGGCATTGGTTTACAAAACACAGGAACTACACAGACACACAGAAATACCCACCGCCCACTCAAAATCCTTCAGCCTGTCTAAGAAACTGGATGTGCTCACGCTAATGTATAAATAAATATAGTCAAATATAGACACACAGAGAAATAAACTAATCTGCATGACGAGGCTGACCAATCAATACTTCCTCTGCCTGGGTGTCACTGCTGGCACCAGCCTCCATGTTGCCTGCGTCTGTTTTAATGAGTTAATGTCAGGCGGTGTGAATGTTCCTCCGTGATGTACGGGTCTGTAAAACGGATTTAATTAATTGAAGTTGGGAACAGCAGCCCCTGTGTTAGGATGCCTCTTATATTAGGCTGAGAGGGAATGAACAGTTAGAAATGTTTAATGTGTGTGTGTGTGTGTGTGTGTGTGTGTGTGTGTGTGTGTGTGTGTGTGTGTAGTAAGAGGATGAGAAGTGAACAGAGGAGGGGGGAGGGCAGCCCTTTAAATCACACTCTTTCTAATGGATTCTCTCCCATCATCTGCTCCTTAAATTAACTGCTGCAGAGGAGAGGGAGGATGGAGTGCACATGAACGAGCCGCTGTGTGAATGAGAGCTGAAAAAGGACTTCAGGCTACCCTGCTTTATAAACTAATTATGCAGGCCTGCGTTGTGTGCTCTTGTCTCTGTGTGGGAGTCAGACTGATATCGAGTCTGACACCATGATAGGGAGGAGCTGATTATTCCCTGGATCCTTTTAGTTTACCTGGAACACCATGGGCAGGTAATTAAAGAAATCTCTTTGAAGAATGGGCACTGTTAACTGATATATGGTCAACATAAAGAATAATATTAATGTGACATTTCATAAACAGATTTTTTATAAGGGATGATGGTTGCCACCTTTAGGTAAACACTCTAATCATCAGTCAAGAAAAGTTCACTTTCTTTGGGCGCACTCACACTAGGCAATCTGTGTGTCCAAGCCCGTTTGACCCCCAAAGTCCAGTTCTTTGACTAGTGTGAGTGCTCCGATAGAATGCTTATACGCAAGGTACACCTTCTCGGCCCGGGCATGGATGGAAGAGATCTGCTTCAGCGCACTACATAAACATGAAGTATTTCATCTGCATGCTTGGACACAGAGTAATGCAGGAGTAACAGCATGGTAAGTTTGAGCAACAAACTCAAATTGACTAACGTTCATTCTAGACTGTTGGTCAGTGGGAAATGATCAATGGTAAATGGGCTTGGGCTTGTATAGTTCTTTTCTAGTCTTCTGACTATGAAGCTCTTTAACACCACAGGTCACACCTACACATTCACACACTGATGGTAGAGACTGATATGTAAACGTGACCATCAGAAGTAACTAACCCTTTAATACACAGGAGCAACTTAAGGTTCAGTGTCTTGCCCAAGATCACATCGCACATGTGGCTGCAGGAGCTGGGGATTGAAGGCCCGACCTTCCAGTTAAGAGACGACAGACTCAACCACTGAGCCACAGCTGAAGGGATCTAATGTCTGGGAAACAGCCAGTGCTCATGGAAACCTCTTATGTAGGCAGATGTAAGAGTTCTGTGTGGTGCTCAAATAAAAAGTTTCGTTCTGAACAGCTAATTTATTACTGCTGACAGATTTCTGAGCTGTGTCCAGACTTCGGATGCATTTTAAGCAAAAGGCCGCCTCCATGCAAAATGTCTGTTTCCTTTAAGCTGTCTGAGGAGAAGCTCTCTGCCAGAACACCCACAGCACACAAACTTTTTTTTTCCAGCCTTCTGTACATCTGCAACCCTTCACTTCTACACCTCTACACAGGACAGAAAGCACAAACACGACAAGAACTGCAGAGCTGGAGTCTGCGCCTTTTGCTCTAAACAACCGTCACGTATCCTTGGCATGTTTTAGAGCTTGAGTGCAGTCCAGCCACAGCTGAAGTTTCCCCTGTTCTTGTTGAATTTTGACATGTTTTTATAGTGAGTCCCTGAGTCTCCATGTGAAATCAAGTTCATTCTTGACCTTGGGAACAGCAGCCGACAAAAATATCTCACTTACCATGCATCTAACATTTTCACACTTAGTCGAGCTTTTTTAAAGTTTCAAGACAATGATGACCGCCAACACTATCCCATTCTCAGCACAAATGAAGCGTTCTTTCTTCACATTAAACAGATGGTACACAAATGGTTAAAACTCTTCACCATATTCCTGATCAGGCAGCGAGTTCTGCTAGGAGGGATTCGACGCCTGAAACTGACTGTGTGAGTCTCCTTCTCTGTGCCTGGGCTTTGTTAGCAGGACAAGTAGCTGGGTCCTCCCCTCTGCTCCACAGTCTGTCCTGACTGGAGTCTGGAGATATGACGTCCCATCCTGGTTATTCCTAAACAAGCTGGTGGACTTTAGATATTCTCTGTCTACTGGGCACAAAAACTTTTGGACAATCCACCACACGATTGCTTGAGCCAGCAGTCAGCGATCAGGCTGTAACGGCTGTAATGTAATCTATCAGGGAAATAAGCCGACAGAAAGTGCTTGTTTTTGCTGAGGAGGTTCAGAGTTATCATACTTTTTGGGGCCAAGGTTTCTTACTATGAGAGCTCCTCTACTGCTAAAAAGCATGAACATTTGAGTCTGTGTAATAAGGCTTTCTCTCAGATTATTATTGTAATTTTAAAGTGGACATAATCTGTGTTTATGATAGGGCCTGTGACAGCTGCAAGCAGGTGAATAGAAACCAATCCATTGTGTCCCTGCCCCAGATTCATGACAAGGAACAGAGTCAGCTCCCCTTTCTCCCTTAATGACCACTTTGTATCCAGCACGTCCCCTTCGCTCAAGCTGAGCCGGTTGGACGACAGGCAACGGATAAACCTCCATGCCAACTATCCCCCGACGTCTCCCCGGCTGAGGAGACAGACGGCACCAGCAGAGCCAGTCTGACCAGATGGTCACTCGGAGGAGAGGCTTCATGCCAGTCCTCCGTTAACAGACAAAACAAGAATAGATCAATCTTCAAAATGGCAAAATCGAGGTTGGCTGCGTTGCGATGTTGGCGGGTTGGTCGAAGCTGTAATTGTGCAGGCCGATCTTCCTGACGTTTGTTCTCGTTAGGATGTCTGTAAGTCTGCCTGGCTGCTGAGAATGGAGCGCAGACGGAGGGAGCAGATTCACAAAGCTAAATCTAAAGCAAGATGGACGCTCAGGGGATGTGGTAAGAACATCACATAAAGCAGGAGAACAGGAGGACGACAGGTGTTTTCTGCTTGATGTTAATCAAAGAGTCGATCATTAAAATACAGAACCTTAAAGGGATATTTCACCCATTTGCATTAAGCTTTGTATCATTAGAAACCTGGTAATATTTTTGAATGGTCGTGCATCCCTCCCTCATTTTCCCTTGAGATGTGAAATCTTTGTATTTCTGAGTCTGAAAAGGAGCTTCCAGTGACGCAAAATGATGATTTTTGCGTCACTGGAAGCTGTTGCGGTTAGCAGGGTGAAACTACAACGCTAGTTCCTCATATTTTCGACCACTGAAGCTACAGACCAATCACAGATCAGTGGGTGGGAACTCCAAGAATCGAAACTTAACGTCCACCATATTGGAAGCTGTGCTAACAGGCTTTATGGAGAAAGCTGATAATGGCGAAAAAATATGAATATAGCGGCGAGATGACTGCTCGCCGGGAGCCCAGCCGCAAGCACAGTCGCCGGGAGCATGGGGGCTCCGCGCGGCAGTAAACGTCTCGTGGCTATATCGCGGCCGCTGCCACCTCAGCAGCCAACACATGATGCCTGTCGGCGGCGGTGAGGACGAGCTGGGGCGGACTGGTAGTGTTGGTGCTCTCACTGTTTACCTATGGACACAGACATAGAGTTTGTTTTCTGGCAGGAATTTCCAAGATCAGTTCTGGAAGAATTCTCTGAATCAGTTGAGGAAATGGTCTTATGTGTTGAAGTAAATATGTCTGTAAATGTTTTTAGATTTCTACTGCTATACTGTATATTTTGGAGAAACTGTAACGATTGAATTTCCCTCTGGGATTAATAAAGTATTTCTGATTCTGAAATAGAGGACCTTAGTGGGATTGGCCTGCGGTGCTGTGCATTCTGGGATTTGGTGTCTTTCATCCACGAGCCAAAAAGACACTTTCTGTCTTTTCTCGGCCAAGAAGGCACCAACTTCAAAATTTATTTCACAATTCTACTACATATATGACCCAATGTCAATACAGAGTCATGTTGAAGTATCCCTTTAAGCATCCAGAACCAACGATCCCTGACCTCGGATGACAACCAGATCGAGAAGACAGGAGAATGCATGTCGCAGTGTACAGAAGGGGTTTGTGGACACTCTATCGTTAAGTACTGAGCCTCTGTAAAGGTGAAAGCACTTACGTGTACACTCCGGTCTGTACTTTTGTTCACTCCACTTCTCACCGGCTCTACACATCACATGGACAAACATGGGTGTAAATGGGGCATCCGGATCTGCGTCATTTCTTGTGTGGTTCTGAGTTCAGAGCCGGCCATGGGCAACTGGTAAATGTCATCTCTCTCTGTTCCCTCTGCCCATCATTCCCATGAAGCTCAAATCATAGAGAAAAAAAAAACATGGAAACAGCGTTCAAAAGTATCATGTCAAGTGGTGAACCGGATCAGGCTTGATCTGTGACCCGTTCAAATCATTGCCCCGTGGTTCAGCCGCACGTGCAGAGTCACGGTGAAAAGAAGGCAGCTTTTACACAGCGCCATACACCCGATGTTCAAACAGGAAGACATTTCTGTCTTTTTTCACTGGGTTGTAAAATGTTGATATTTCAAACGCTGCTTAGTCTATTCTCCATTCTCTCTCAACCCATCTGCGTCATGCAGGTTTATAACGTTAAAATATACAGTACATAAAGACCCTTTTCAAATAAATATGGACGTCATCCATGGTGTCCAAGACGGTAATTGTGTTTTCATTTGATGAAGGATAAGAGTTCTTCACAATAAGGTGCCTAGCTGACATGATTGACAGGTGGGCGCAGTGTAACAGTTTATCAAGAGGCTTAAAACCCGCCTCAGCTCCAGCTCTCAGCCTGTTGTTAGGTTGACTGAAAGTTAGGGTGAGACAGCATTTCCAGCATGGAGACCGCCATTGATGGGACTCTAGCGCCCCCTGTAGTGACAGATGGGTGACGTCACTCAGACTTCGTCCAGTCTATGCTCCGTACATGGGGCGCGACCTTACCACAGGGTCATCAGCGCCCTGAACCTTAAATCAAACCTATTTATCTGTCTGCAGAAATCACAAAAATAAGAACTTAAAAAAAGCCACACACTTGGATGAGATTCTCACATCTGAACAGGTTGTTGTGAGCTTGCAAATTAATCCATATTCTAAATTTGAAATCAGTTCAAAATGAAAAGTATTCCAATCTGTCATCTATTTGATCAGACAGACTCAGTGCTGTGCTGCCGGAGGAACCACAAGACAAGGACTGAGGATCTGAAAGAGGTGACATTTGAAAAATGTAAAAGTGCAACCTCTCATCCCTCATCTGTCTGTGAGAGCGAAGAGAGTCCAACCTTCTCCACAGCGGATCCACTGTTCCCATTCATCCTGTGTGAGTCACATGTTCTACACCTCAGCGAGGTCAGCTCACACACAGCTGCACACACTGGAGGGAGGCTCGGGGACGCAAGCCACAGACAAATGGAAATCTGGGAGGCTGTCAACAAACTCCCACAGAGTAAAACCCCATCTTACTGCATCGAACTGCTCCAGCCACATTCATCACACTGCAGCGCGAATGTGTGTGTGTTGAAGAGGGAGACATGACCTGCATGAATAGCAGAGTGCTGTCGAACAAAGGAGGCGGACTGATATCAGAGCACAGTGCGAGCTCACACTGCAGATTGCAGCTGTAGGGCGAGTGAAGGATGCCGACCCCAGACTCAGGATTAAACCTGTTTCACATTCACATATCTCCATAAGTAGACTTTTAGTATAGAACTAAACTGATTTCAATCTGCTCAATTTCATAGATAATGGAAGACAGTAATATGTCATCACAGACCCTTACATGCAAACCACACAACCCTTGTACAGAACACAGACATTTTGATGGTGACAGCAAGCAGTAAGTCAACCCAGATTTCCTTCCCCCCAGCAACGTTTTCCAGCTCCTCCCCGGGGAGTATAATCCCTCCAGTGAGCTCTGGGTCTACCCAGGTGTCTCCTCCGAGTTGGGCGTGCCCAGAAAACCTCCAGCGAAGGAGTCCAGGAGGCATCCTGAGCTCCTCACCCTCCCATCTCTAAGGCTGAGCTCAGGTTTCCTCTATCATCATTAATGAAGCTCTGGGTTTTGTGGAGATGTTATTGCCATATTGCAACGATATCTTTAATAAATGTGAGGCTTTAACACACCACCTAACTGTGCGGTGCTTCTTCCTCTACATTTGGGTGTTCATTTCAACATGTTGAGACTGTCTCAGAGTCAGTGCATCTTTAAGTTCAATGTTTTGCCTATTTTCACTTTAATCATTTACAGAAGTTATTCAAAAGGCTGAGCTTTATACAATCTCTCCAGGCTGTGAACAAGGGTTACACTTCACTATCTCACAATGTTTTCGCTTGGTTTGGTACAGGGGTCAACATGTCGTTGCCAGTTATGATAGAAGGAAGAAGAAAGAAGAAGATATCCTTTATTAATCCCACGAGGGGAGTTTACTTTGACACTCTGTTATTGAGACATGATGCTACACACACATGCACAAACAGGCACGCAACTGCTTGAGCCCCTCTTGCCAGCAGGGGGCCCCCTGTGAGGGCTGACAAATTTAAAGCCATAGCAGTGGCTCAGAATGAGCACATTTTGCAATGACAGTAGGAAACCTCCCTAAGGTGGCCCCATCTGAGAGTAATGTTGTTGCACTAAATGTTTCAATATTCCGGTGAAAACTTAAATTGGCCACTTGAAGTTGTCATTGGTGTCAGATTATTTTTAACATAATGTCAATGAATGCTGATTGGAGGGGCCCCCAGTGTGATTTTGCTAAGGGCCCCAACAGACTCTAGACTCATCACTGCAAACAGGATCCTGTGGACATGCACTGATGGAGAGATGTCAGAGTGAGGCTGCTGCACAGGAAAGAGCGCCCGCCTGGCCAGTTTGGGGTTCAGTGCCTTGTTTGAGGACACCTCCAGTGCTCAGGGAGTGAATCTGCACCTCTACAGACATCATCCGCACTGGGCTGATCTACTGCCACCCCCGATATGTTATGACTTCCTTTGAAATAGGCCAGTGTTGTATGTTTTTAGCTTATTTTAGTTAAATTTGAGTGGGGAATAAAATAGCTGAAAACAGGTTACAACACACTTCATTAAATATTCAGCCGCTTCCTGGAGCGGATTTTCACCCGTCAAAACCTGCCTCCCTCGAGCAAGGTACTATTTTCAGTCACGTTTATAGCGGAGCCGGTCAGCAGCCGCCTGCACACTCGCAGGCTTGAATGAGTGAGAGAAACACAAGCAAAGCAGGTTATCTCTGAGAGAGAGAGAGAGAGAGAGAGAGAGAGAGAGTATACATGCTCAGTCAACTTTCCTGGGATTAAAGAAAAAATTGGTAAAAAATAATCTGATCCTGTCTCAGATCAAAGCACCTCTCTTTGTCTGCAGGCACCTGAGGTAGAGTCAGAGGAAGGGCAGACGAGATATGAATCACTCAGTCAATACAGAGGAGGAGAGAGACAGAGAGACAGAGAGAGAGAGAGAGAGAGAGAGAGAGAGAGAGAGAGAGAGACACACACAAATACAAACAGTTTCCTCGTGACTCAGGGATCTCCTGTGGGCCGAGTATTAAACCCAACAAACAACCGCTCCCTGGCTGTGATATCCATATCTGAGCACCGTTTACCTGGTCTGGTGTCAGAAAGGTGAAGACAAGGTGGCACTCAGGTTAACACCTGTTCAGCCATTTATCCCTCCACTCCTCCACCTACTTTTTCCATCCTCCTCTCACCTCTGCTGAAGGAGAAACTAGACTCCTCTTCGTACACACACAGTATATAAACAATTGAAATCTTGCAGGTGTTCCGCTTTGACCTCGGTAAATGAAGACCGTAATGTTGTGGCAAGAGCAACGGGGGGCGCAACTCAGGAGATGCAAACTTCTCTGAGGGACACTCGTCACACTCGGCTTTGGAGGAGAGACACGGGGTCACTACGAACCCACAACTCTCCAAGATGGCTCGCAAATATTTGTGTGGAACTAGGAACTTCTGTGCGCTCTGAACTGGTGTTCTGGTCAGAGGGTAATATTGTGATGAAGAAGAGAGCTGCACGCTATCTCGATCGAGTTGATAGACTTGTGTTTCTGGTGAAAAATATTTAAAAAATAAAACAGTCCTGTTGGATTGTCAACAGGCTGTTGATTTTAGACTCATTATTGATACACTAAAATGAAGTAAAAGATGAATAAAATGATGTGTTTTTTTTTCTTCCCAAATATTGCTATCAGTATCGGCACCAAAAATCCCATATCGGTCTGGCCCTAGTGATCATACCCATCGCTAACATTTACAGTCAAATCTAACAATGTTCTCGTGTCACAAAGCCAACACTTGCATTGTTGGACCAGTCAGCTGGAGCTGCTGCTACAGAAGAAGAACTTGTATCATCTGACCGTCTTCAGTGAAGAGATAAGTCGGGGAAAATAAGAACCTTGAGCTCTCGTTTTGTATCATTTAGCCACAAATATTGTAGCACAAGGTGCTTGCTGTTATTGCCTGACATAGCAATTCATGCAATGTCACGATTTCACAAGTGCAAAACAAAAGAGAGATATCATATTAAAAGTGAAGAAGTCATGAACAGCCACTGCATGTCTGATAATGTGCCAGATATAGAGTTACTGGTTATGTAATCCTGTCTCCTCCTGCATCTTCTTATGCCAGAATTTTGGAAATCCACTTAACGCTTGAGCAATGTTTGAAATGAAACAGCTGGAGAGCACAGAGACGAGGAGGAAGCAGGGAAAGAGAGAAAAATGGCTTTTACCTCAGTGTGGACAGAGAGAGAGACGTGAAGAACCAGGGAGAGCAAGAGTGAGGAGACACAAACAAGGCAGAGGGAGAGAGAAAATAGAGCTAGAGGGAGTAGAGAGAGAGGCACAGAAAGGAGCAGTCCGTTCTGTAAGAGGGTAATTAGCAGCAGAGAGTTTACAGGAAGAACCCTGTGAACTAGGACACTTTATTCCCACATAACCTCGGCTGAACTTCTCCTCCATCCTGCGTTTTTCCCCCCCTCCCCTCTCTGCGTCTGTTTGGCCCGGGCACTGTGCATGAATACTGGGAGCATCAGCTCTGCAGCCATGTGGGCCAAGAGCAGCTCGAGGGCAGCAGCAGGGCAGGACCAGGAGAGGACGCACACAGGCTGATGGAGGCCTTGTGCCCTGCAGCGACGCACGAGGAGGAGGAGAAGGGAGGGAGGAAGGGAGGGAAAGACAGCTCTAATGGAGAGGGAGAGCAGTGCAGAAGCAGTGAGGTACAGTGGGAAATAAAGGCTGGGAGCATGAGGCGGAGCAGAAGGCTTAATTCAATTAAGCTGCATCAACATGCAAAGGAAAGAAAGAAAACGCCCTCCTATGCGGAGGGGGGGGGAATCAGATTTAACTTAGACATACAAAAAGGACATTAAACTGCAGGTTAGCTGCACACAATGTCGTCTGTGACTCTGTGGACAAGCCTGTTTCAATTCTTAAAATGTTAGATTAATAAAAGAAGTAAAAACATTCCCACCAGATGTGTTGAGAGTAAGTCAGAGGATGCTCCCCCCTGCTGCCCCCTGATTGGTTGACAAAAAGCCTGAAAATAAATAGTTAAAGGTGGAGTCAGCACTATTGTTTGTTGCAGTTTGTAAACACAACATTCAAACTTGGGCCCCTCCTCCTGGACTCGTCTCCATCAGAAGCGCACATTCACTGCAGGACGTAGTGTGTCAGGCTTCTTCCACTCAGATTTAGTCTGAGGCTGAGACACAACAGATGAACTGGCAGGGCAGCTCAAATGGGATGTTATAGACCAAAAGAATGAAGACGTTAGCAATGCATGACGTAAACGCCGCACAGAAAAGGAAGTCTTGCCTGGAAGTGATCTTCGCTAACTCCTGGCTTCACTGGGATTAAGGAGACATTTCCACCTGGATGGCTGAAGGGTTCCAGGTTTGATAAAAGTATAACTTCTGAGATGAGTTATAAGTGATAACTCTAATCTTTCCCCCCATTTCTGTTCTCCATCTCATCTGCAAACTATGAAATAAAGGTGAAAATATATAGGTGGTCTACATAATTTCTAATCCTAGCACTCATCATCAGCCAGGCTGAAGGGAAGAAACTTAAAGCCTGGTCTGAATAAAGCCCCGGTCCACCTCGTCCTACAAAAGGACCTGTCATTTCCACTCTCTCTGTTTGCCCCCACTAATGACCGCCACCATCTTAGTGTTCAGGCATGCGAGTGAGTGGGGCTACCAGATAAGAAGCAGAGGTGGGTGTGCAGGGCAGAGAGGGATTTAAAGGCTGTGGAGCTTTGAGGTGGGGACGAGTGGAAGGAAGGAGGGAAGGCCAGGGGCCGTCAACAAGGTGAGGGGGCAAAGGCCAAACCAGCTCCAGTAGTAAACACTCGCTCTGCTGCAGCTCTCTCCCGTGGAGAAGAGACCAGGACAATCTGGGGGCAGAAGAGAAAAACGGGGGTGGGGGGGGTGGGGGGGGGGGGGGGGAATGGATGGCGGAAAGAAATGAAAGGAAACGCTGATGTGATTCAGGGAGAGAAGGAGAGAAAGGTAAAACCCTCGAAACTGGAACGGCATGTCGAAGAAAACAAAGGAATGTGGAGGACAGGAGGGGAGACAGAGAGAGAGGCAGAGACTGTGACCAGCAGAGGGAAAATCCTCCTCAGGGAGCCCGCAGCCACTCACACACATGCAGGGATAGTCTTATTCACACACACACACACTCACACACACACACACACACAGACACACACACACACACACACACACACACACACTGGCCTCTCTGTGTGTCTCTGTCGTGATGCTGATCACACACACAGGCAGGCTGCAGCGTCTGCATGCTGCCATCACACACACATATTCATTCCTGTCTTAATGACATTTACTAAATCTCTTTAGCTGTCATTTCTTGATAGTTAAAAGTGGAAAGTCTATTCAATTTCCATATTAAAGAGTTTTGTGATGTTTGAGAGAGTTATAAAATCTCCTTCAGAGAGATGTGATGTCACTCCACTCAGATGGCGCTGAGGACCTCACACTCGTGTTTCTAATACTCACCCTACATTTGTGTCACATCAGGATCTAAACGCAGGCTGTTCATTCATTACTGATACCTTTTTTTCTCATCATAACGCGGCATTGTTGACAAAAAATGGTGGTCCCCATGACAGAGACATGTTTATTGTTGCTGTGGAAACACCGGATGCAACATCAAAGAGCGCTACATAAGGAAGCGGGAACTGCTCCTGCCGTACTGTTGCTGTTGGCACAGAAACAGGAAGTGGTTAGGGATCCCAAACTGAGGTCAAACAGCTCAAAGGAACGGTAACAAAGGTCAATGTGTGATGTCATAAGGTCAATGTGTGATGTCATGAGGTGGATATTACTTTGGACTCATCAGCTGAGCTGTCTGAGAGTTTGTTAAAGTGAAATGAGACATTCAAAGATGCAGCAGTGTTCTTCTTTTACATCACTGAGACTACAGGGAGACACTGAGGACCACTATCTACGGTGAGCCTAAAGGGACAAAATAGTATGAGTAGTAGACAAGCACCTCCTGTCTTCTTCTGGGGGGTAAAATGACAGGAATCTGGTGACAATGTAAAGGCTAATTGTGGTTCAAGAAAGCATACCTTAGGGGGGTCTGTTGGCCTAGCGGTAAGGTTGCGCCCCATGTACTGAGGCTATAGTCCCCAAATCGAGTAATGGGGTCTGAGTCTGACCTGTGGCTCGTTTACCGCGTTTCATTTCCCTCTCTCTCTCTCTCTGATTGTTTCTACTCTATGCACTACGTCTACTCAAATAAAAGGTGGAAATATATCTAATTGTTTTACAAAAACATCCATCCCTGTTGGACACTAGTGTTGTAGTCAAGACCACACTAACCGAGACCAAGACATACCCAAGACCAGAGTGCTCCAAGACCCAGAAAAAGACCAAGACAATAGGGATTGAGACCGAGTCCAGACCAACACCAAGGCAGGGCAACGCCGAGACAAGAATAAGACCATAAATATCACAGAAAATCATCATCTTGTGTGCAGCATCGTGTCACTCAATTAGAATGCAACAGCGGGAAGGTTGCTGCCCTAACCAGAGGATAAAAGTCAAACTACATATGAATTTAAGTGGACGTTTTCCTTCTAATCCGGAGTCTGCAAGTCCGAGACTGAGACAAGACAGAGTACAAATGCTTAAGATTCTGAGACCTTCAAAAAGTGGACTTGCAATCAAGACCGATTTTGAGTACTACAACATAATTGGACACTTTCTAAAACCTTGTTATCATCGACTACATTGCCTGCTTCCCCGCTCTTAATTGAAGCGATCGACTATGGGGGCTGTTCCTAATATTTCTTGTGGTGCAAGTCATTAAACCAAAAATATGCACACACACAAAAAAAAACAACCCTGGGTGTAATTATAGTTTCCCTATTGATACCTCAAAGCAAGTGAAGAATCTGTGAGCTGTGTTATGTAATGCATTATGTAAAACTCTTCTACATTCATTATGGAAGAAATTAGTGAGATAATGTGCGTCTCCATTTTAAGCCGCCTCGATGAATGCAGATCTCGGCTTACTGGAGATTCACATCAGCGGGATTAGCAGGTCTTAATGTGGAGCACCTTGAGAGGAGGCGGGGAGGAAGGAGGGGGATGGATCATGGGGGGGGGGGGAGTGGAGTTAAACATGAGAAACAAAGACATTGGTTGTGACGTCACAAAAATAAAATAAACTACAAGGACACAAAGACAGATCCTCATTAGGGAGAATGTGTGAACACCATGTAAGAATCGAGACATTTCAGTGCAAACTGCAAAGAGAGCTGCTACAGATTTCATAATGAGCATGAGGAAAACTGGTCCTAGTTGAGTGGTTGCTACGACGCTGAAGGATGCTGCCTGTGTGTGTGTGTGTGTGTGTGTGTGTGTGTGTGTGTGTGTGTGTTTCTGGACCGGCTCTCTGATCAGAGACGGCGATCTCTCGCCAGACGACAGGAGAGATTTCCAAGCTCTGCCTGCCCTCCTTTCCTCAGCTCAGACTGAATTTGATATTCACAGCGTGTCTCTCTCTCTCTGCCACACATCACAAAAAGCGGGAACGACGGCTCGGCTGGTGCATCAGGCTGAGCGACACTCACACACGGGTGCTCTCTCTCTTCTTCTTCTTCTTCTTCTTCTCAGCACCCTGCCCCTCCTCCTCCTCCTCCTCCTCCTTCTCCCGTTTCCCACCCCTCCACTCTCAGTCTAACAACGGGAAAGCCATAATGACACAAAGAGAAGCACAGTAAATTACAGGTGAGATATGAATGTGACTGCAGTGGATTATTGGCAGAACAGAGAGGAGATGAGAAAACAGCAGAGCTGGTCTAGACACAACTCCTCGGGGTAGAAGAGATTTGAGTTCTTCTGACGTCAGAGGTGGTAAATGTTTCCCAAAATCCAAAACTAGAGACACTCAAAACATCCCAGACTGAAGCTCGGCTGCATTTAGGATCAGTGTCACACACACACACACACACACACACACACACACGCTAGCACTGATATGTCAAGCTATTTTTAGAGCAAGGTCTCCAGAATATCTCGCCCCCCCTCCCCTTTTTAATAAGCCTGCTCCCAGACTGACTGCTTTGAAATTAAAAATTGATCAGTTGAAAAGACCCTTTGGATGCATCTGCAGCAGCAGAAACACTGCTGGCTGTTGGTCTACGTCCTTTAACGGTGAGATCAATGTACTGACTCAAAACTAGCATGATCTGCAGCTAAAAGGAAAACAAAATGATCCGGTCCAATCAAGATCATAGAAGAGAAACACTTTACTTCTTGTTTATTATTTGTATAGTGAGACAATGTACTGCACGTTTTCCCTCTAGCTTATGGTGCAGACGGCAACAAGACTTCTGCCAGATGGACTTAGGGGTCAAAGCCGGGCACAGAGTCTATGGAGCACAGTCCAGTTTGGGTCAGATTGAGTTGTATACATGCAAGAGTAAATCGATCTCCAGCCACATTATCTAGGTGCAGAAATTTGATTTAGTACCATTTTAGCTGGATCGACATGTTTATATGCATTTTAAAAGTCCACCTTTAGTGGGACTAACACAATAAATCCACTTTTTCTAATTGCATGTAAATGACCGACTGATTTTATGATGCCGCCCTCTAGCTTATTGTTTTAAACTGCTGTTACAGTAAGGATGATGTCATACAGAGTCTGTGTCAAGAGGACATGTGGGAGCTTGGTTAGATCGAACTTGACACCTTTGGCAGGAAGACAAGGGTTCATTCTCCCTTTGTGAAGCACATAATCAGCGTAGATTAAGTCTGTACCTGCATGGGTAAAAATGGCGCAGGCAGGTGAGGAATCCTGATTTAAAGTGAAAGATCAGAAGCAGGGGTTAAATATGATCAAGCAAAGCAGTCTAGTTTCATTGAAAAGTAAAATACTTAAACTTTACACGTTGCATAAGAACACGTTGATCAGAAAAGCTCACTTGTTGCAGCATTGGTGCATTCCTGAAGTAACAAGAGGCAGAGCTAACTCTCCCCTAACACTACACATGAAAACATAATCACTTTGTTTGTCTTTGTGTGTATATGTGTGCATGACTGTTCACACACACACACACACACACACACACACACACACACACTCCCAGGCCTCATTAACATCCACGCTGAATGGCACAGCACGGCAGGTTCAAAGAGTTCTCCCCCCTCCAGCAGCGATTCAAGCTTTCCTTCGGCCTGCCAAATTCTTTCATTCTTTCTAAACAAGGTCTTAATCTGCCTTGAAGCTCCGCAGAGTTCTCCTGCAGCAGCGGAGCCAGAAGCCCTGAGGGAACACCGAGTGGGAAGTCTCTCTCTCTCTCTCTCACTCAGTCAGTGGACAAAAGCCGGGCGCCTCTCCTCTTTCTCTCTGAGGGGACAATGGTGCAGGAGGAGAGAGGAAGAGGCCGACACTGAGCGGAGGACCTGAAATGACCCAACAACACGTGCCAACACAGGCCTCTCTCTCACAGAGACCACACAGAACCGACGTTACAGGACCAGGCTTTTAGAAAAGATGAGGGGCTTCCAGGAGGGGCGGCTTTACAAACCTGTGGTCAGACGCAGCGCTCTGTAGGATGCTGCTACAGAGCGAGCACTTCACATCAAACACAACTCTGTCAAAAGACAAAACACGTCCTGTCATCCCCCATCCCTCCCTCACCAACGGGCATTAAACATCTCACCCCAGAGATGAACTAAATCACATTACCTCATCGACAAAGCCATCTGGCACGCAGCTACCAGAGACAAACAACAACAACTCCAAGGCTTATTCTACTTTAGGGCCATGACTGAGGGGCTTACAGTTCAGCAGGAGCAGGTACTGTATTTACATCTAAAGACACGTTTACTACTACAAATGGACAGTAAACGACAGACTGCATTGTCTGTAGCTCGGGTATATCAGGTATGAAAAGAAAAACAATGAATGTGAGGAGAAGCCACGCCCAGTAGACTACCATGTCTATTTTTGAGCTTTTTATGCCTTTATTTTAGAGACAGGACAGATAGAATCAGAAATCTGGGAGAGAGAGAGAGAGAGAGAGAGAGAGAGAGAGAGAGAGAGAGAAAGACAGAGAGAGACAGAGAAAGACAGAGAGAGAAAGAGAGAGAGAGAGAGACAGAGAGAGAGAGAGACAGAGACAGAGAGAGAGACAGAGAGAGAGAGAGACAGAGAGAGAGAGAGAGAGACAGAGAGACAGAGACAGAGAGAGAGACAGAGAGAAAGACAGAGACAGAGAGAGAGAGAGAGACAGAGAGAGAGAGAGAGAGAGACAGAGAGAGAGACAGAGAGAGAGACAGAGAAAGAGAGATAGAGAGAGAGACAGAGAAAGAGAGATAGAGAGAGAGAGACAGAGAGAGAGAGAGAGAGAGACAGAGACAGAGAGAGAGAGACAGAGAGAGAGAGACAGAGAGAGAGACAGAGAAAGAGAGATAGAGAGAGAGAGACAGAGAAAGAGAGATAGAGAGAGAGAGAGAGACAGAGACAGAGACAGAGAGAGAGAGAGAGAGAGAGAGACAGAGACAGAGAGAGACAGAGAGAGAGAGAGAGAGAGAGAGAGAGAGAGAGAGAGACAGAGACAGAGACAGAGAGAGACAGAGAAAGAGAGAGAGAGAGGGAGAGAGAGAGAGAGACAGACAGAGAGAGAGAGAGGGGGGAGGGTATAACATGCAGGAAAGGAGCTACAGGTCGGATTCTAACCTGGGACATCGACACATGGTCGTTATGTGTGAACTATCCACTAGGCTACCAGCGCCCCACCCTGTTATGTAGAGACTACAACTTATTAAAGGAACATTATGCTGTGTTAAAGATGTTTATGTAACACTACTGGTCACACCTGACTCGATGTGAATCCAGGTGATGTAAAAAATCTGTGGGGACAAGGACTGCTGCAGTGTGAGGCCTGTGCCCTCGACAGTGACGCCTTCGGATACCCACTGAGGAGCTGAAGGGAGCTATTAAAGCCATCAATCAGACTGACTGGGCCGCAGCAGCAGCAGCAAGGACATTGAGGCAGCTGCTGTGCTCTCACAGCTTCTTCAAGACAACTACCAGGTAGTTACCGAGGCTGGTTTGTTTGATTTCTCTGATTTAAGCTGCTTTTACATGTGACCAGTAATGACTTCAAGTTCTAGTGGCTCTTCTTAAACTGCAGGATGGAGCTGTTAAGTTTAGGATGCATTAGACACGGTGACAGTGATGTACCTGCTTGCTGCGTCACTTTAACACAAGCAGGTAAGACTGATGTCACCAAGGCAAAGACATGTGTTTTAGCACCATATAGATCTACTCTCTGCCCACAGGGACAGGACAGAAAACACATTATGACATGTTCACTCCTGTGCATGGGCCATTGCAAAGAGGCCCAGGTAAAACAGGCATTGGTTCTCTGAGCCCTGGACTTGGACCCACTTGGCAAGTGAATTATGGTGCATCCAAAAGGGGTCAGGCATCAGCAGAGTCTCCAAAAGATTCCAGGGGGGGGGATGTGGCTCAGCAGTAGAGTCGTACGTCTCACAAGTTTCAGCTCATGGGGGTTTGATCCCCAGCTCCTGCAGCCACATGTTGATGTGTACTTGGACAAAACACTTAACCCCAAAGTGGGGTTGCTCCTGCTGCTGCGTCGACGCCGTGTAAATCTGCATGAATGGATTAGTTCAAACAGATGGACTGTTAACACAGCAGTCTCTACCATCAGTGTGTGAATGTGTAGGAGTGACCTGCGGTCTAAAAAGCTCTTTGAGTAGTCAGAAGACTAGAAAAGAAATACACAAGCTCAAGTCCATTTACCGTTTTCATTTAAGGCGCTCTACTCTGCCAGAGTCCTGCGGATGAGACGCAAAATTATGTCTTTTGTAGTTATGAGCTAAGCGTAGAAAAGGAAATACAACAACTGTGTTGTGTGAGTGTATTTATACACAGCAACAGTATATATTGAAAGCATTATGACAACTGTTTCAAGTGGCCATTCGACACCCTTGCTGTACCAACATAACATTGGATCTATACTGTTTATAGAAGCCATTTTCTAGTTATTTGTTATTGTTTTGTCTGTAAACACCAGGGGGCAGTGGGCACCTTGCCAAGCACATGGGTTGATTAGGAACCCTTTGAATGTTCCAGGTGTGTCACTGTTGGGTGATACACCTGGAAGGCACACAGGTGAATGAGACAGGTGAATGGGATGCAGTAGAAAATGTTTGTACGTCATAATCTAAAATAAATGAAGAAACAAGAGATTACCGACTGGACATTGAACTTAATGCCTGCATGAGAACTCACTGGAACGTTGCATCAGTGGCTGCTTGTTGAGTTTATGTGGTTTGTTTATAATTTTACCTTAATTTCTTTTTTTTAGACAAACAGCCACAACACTGTTGATTAAAAGTAGAGATGTCAAAGTTTCAGGTAATTTATCACCTATTTGAATGACTAACAGATCATTTTCTCTAAACGTTGCTCATTAACCACAAGCTGTTCAGCCTCCCTGTAGCCCAGTACAAAGACCACCTGTGGAATCAATGGAAGCAGAGGAAGACAAAGCCTCCCCCCCTCACACAGTTACACACATGGTTCACACACAGGCCTGTGTGAGCAAGAGAAGCCATATTGACACAAGGCGCTATAATATGATATATATGAGATTTAATATGTCACAGAGGCAAAATGGGGGGACGAAGTTATCCCCCCTCTGTACCATCTTTGGAGACAGTAAGAGAAGTATTGCAGAGGTGAGAAGGTATCAGCGGGGGAACACAGCGTGGTGTGTGTGTGTGTGTGTGTGTGTGTGTGTGTGTGTGTGTGTGTGTGTGTGGAGCTCCAGCTGTGCCGTGCTTCTGCAATGCTGAAAAGGTAGCGAAAAGTAGACAGTCCATGTGAAACTAACGAGGATAAAAGCCAGTATATAAACTCTTGGATCCCCACATCAACAAACAGGCATCACTCTTGATTAAAACATAATTAGAAGCCACTGAAGCGGCAGTTAGAGGAAGATGATTGAACTGGAGTTACAGACGGGGAGAGAGGGGAGTAAACAGTTAAAAGGGACAATGACCTTCTGCCTAATGAGCCACAGAGTCCTTTTCAAACCGCCTATTATCCTATTAATGGATCCTGGAGGAATTCCTTCAGATGGCATTAAAGGCTCCCTTGGAGAGAGCTAAACCTGGGGGGGGGGACAGGAGGAAGAGGCCCTCTGGTATTATTCCTCCCTGTAGTTCCTCTCTCTCAACTTTTTACACACACGCAATAACACACGAGTGCACAGGTCCGAGCAAAGGAACCAAAACAGTGTGCCTCCTGCTGTTGGGGGAGGGGGGGGGGGGGGGGGGGGGGTCCTGTCACTGAATCTGGGTCATGGTTGTCGGCATCAAGAGTGGAGATCAATGGTGTCCGGTCTGTAAAGAGTGTGTCGGCATCTCTAGAAGAAGCTTGCTGATTATAGCTAAAGCCCAGTTATCACGCTGATTTGGGCCCATGACACATATTTGTTATTCTCCCCTCCTCATCTCATGGCTTCTTTTTAATAATGTTAATGTACAACCACTGGAACATAAAAACACAAACATGCATGTGGTGATAAAGATGTGATGTCTAGTAGTTGTATCAATGGTGTGATTTTGATCATCTAAGCCGTTTTCCTATTGCATTGCTGTAAATAAACTCAGCCGTCACCACGTCTTTGTACAATCATATTGATTCCGCAATGGTTTAAGAATTCCTGTACCAGTCGGTGAATCCACAGTATGTTACTGCCTTGCAGAATGCACGGCACATCAGGAGCTCCACATACACACACAGTCTGACATGCACTAACACTAGGCATGCAACAATTCTCAATAAAATATTGAACCGTTCGGTACGGCATCCACGGTTCAATACTGACTCGTGAATTGCGGTTTTAACGGTTTAGAGTTTAACTAGTTTCCGCGCGTTGTATTTCTCTCTAAATTCGCTCTGTCTGTGTGTGCCTGTGAGTCAGCGCGCAGGGATGAGGAAACCCCACGCCAAGTGAGTTAATAGCCAATCACCACGCGCTAAAGTTTGGTGACGCTGACAACAACATTACTTTTAGCATGGCGAGCAATGAGGAGCAGCCAGGCCCAGAGTGGCTAATCAGGAGAACCAGGACAATTCCCGGTGGGCCGGGCTGCCTGAAGGGCCGCCAGGGCCGGTACAGTGACAGTCTATAGATCATACAGGCTGCAGTCATTGCTCAAGTAGCGTTACACTATAAACCAGTTTCTGATCGTGTAGAGCGAGTGTGCGCGCCTGGAAAACATGTACTGCGCAGTGTTTCCCACTCGTCCAGGTATATTAACCACCACAAACACCCTTTTTACAAAAGCCTCTCTCCCTCATTATGTCGAAAACATGCATTAAAAGATAACTGTGGGTCCGCAAACGTGAGATGGAGAGAGAGCTATACGGGTGAGCGAGAGTCAGGGGACGTGCCATTACGCATATAAGTGGACGGACAAGAAACAAAAAGTGAAATTGATCATCTGCTCCACAGTCTACATGTTAACCAGTGAAGTATGTGAACTACATGGCAGGCTGCTGTCTGTTAACTAACTGATGTCTGTCAACATCAACTGAGTGTTCCTCTGTCTGCACTTCACCCTCACTGCTCTTATTAAAAACTCTAAACTGCTCATAAAACACGTCTGAACCTTCAGTGTGAGGTTTGATGTCTTTTGAAGTGTTCTTCAATCGTTTGAGCTGCTGTTAATACTCAAAATATTTACGATACTGAACATTACAAGAATAAGAGAGGAGCAATAATCGTAACTAAAAGAGAAATATAACAGTGTGCCACCAATGCACTTTTTTGTTGACATTCATTGAGATAATTGTAGTTTACCTCATGTTCAAATCAAACCTGACTTTGCAGTAGGCTGAAAGGAGAGCACCTGAATTTGTTTTGCTTCAAAGTAAAATAAATCGTTTTAAAATGAAAAAAAGTAACTCTCTTTCTAAATCCCTTGATGTTCTGTAAAATCTGCCTAAAATACTTAACACTGGAAACATTTTAACAGCCCGGCCGAACCGTGACCAAAAAACCGAGGTACGTATTGAACTGTGGGCTGACTGTATTGTTGCATCCCTAACTAACAGAGTGCTGCAGTGCAGAGGTGGGATCACTTCGTCCCCCCCATCACGCCTCCATGACAAGCAAGTTGAAGGCGAAACATCACAGGGATGTAAATATGGCGTCTTGAAACAGCAGTCTGAACAGGGCTATAGTTGATAGCACTTTCACTGTCTGCAGCACATGTGACAGAACATCACAGCCGACAAAAGTCCATGCTCAATGTTAAACAAATTATTCATATTTTGGCTTTAAAATGCCGGTCGATGCCAACCACTAGCCGGGGCTGTAGCCACAGACTAGCTGTGGATCCAGGTTAATGGGCCTGCTCTCCTCGCTCTACTACCCGGATGTAAACAAGCACAATGAACGGATAGCATCTAGTAGGAGCAGCGCGGTTTGGCACTATATTGATAGTGGAGTTAAAGTCATATGTAGGCTGTATCGGGGTTAAACTGGCATATCGACCGGAGCAATGTGTAACCACATTTAGCACAGCGTGTGGAGGTTAACACCTTGAATAATATATTTTTGATATGGTGGTGATGAACAAACACTTAGAAAAACTATACATTTTGTTTCTTTATTCAAACCACAATCGCACACTGGGGCACCAATTTTGAAATATTCAAAAGGTGTGATGATGGCAGAACTTTGTAAAGGCACTATTGCGATAACTCAGTATACAAGGAGCTAAACAATGACAAGCACATAAGAATAGAAGTCCCATGTCAGAAGCTAACGTGTTGGGAGATCACAGACACTTTTAAATGGCGGCTGAGCTTCCCCCCGCTTGTCACAATTTCTTGAACATTTTTGGTCTCTCTGACGGGACTGCTGTCTCTCTATTTTCTTCTTTGGTTAGTAGCACACCCAAAACATCCTTCAAACATCACACCCCTATTTTCTGTCTTCCATGTGGCATAAAAGAAGCTCAACATTTCCCTCTTTAACAGTCTGTGTTTCAGAGGCTGTCTGCCTTGAAACAGTCAGGCAGCCTGTGGACTAAGTTTGATTAACAAGAGAGAAGACAGCGGGCAACGTCTGGGAGCTTCATCAGCAGGGCAAGACAACGTGCATGTTTGAGCTATCATTGAAAAACATCAGGACAAGGCTGGTGGAACAACGCAGGTAAATGGATCAGAGTAATACACGGAAAGATTACATTTTGATCCGAGAGCATTTATGTGTATGTACAAACCTCATCAGAGGAGGTGCCAGGAAATCCAGTGTGAGTGCTGGAGCCTTTAAAGCTTTGCACTGATCGAGTTCTCACACGAGTATGTACTCAAACACAGCAGTCTGCATTGTCTCCCCGTTATATATGTGGTTTAAAAGAAACCTCTGTGTTGCTTCAAGATGCAATAATGATGGAGCTGTGTCTGTAGTTTGTGCCCTGCAGATTTCCACAGTTTGACTCTCCTCTCAGTTAATGTATCACTTGTGGCGAGCCGGAGTCGGAGCCAGAACTCCGCGTTTCCAGAAATAAAATTACATCACCATCTGGAACACATTGGAGCGGAGAGGAATCTCTTTCTCTCTCTCTTATTCTCTGTTTCTCTGAGCTCAGCAACAGGCTTCACCAAACCCAGAACGAGTTGAGTGTTTGCCTTCATTGTGTTGCTATTGCTCAGCCTGAAGGGAGGAATTCATGAGCACTTTAATGTGAATCAGATTTTGATCTCATCAGAGTGTTTACCCTGGTGTAAGCGGTCAGCAGAGCATCTGCACCATGTGGCCATGCCTTCAACCCCAGGCCTTGGGTTTCCTGTCCTACCCTGACCTGAGCTGTGCACACCCCCCCCCAATCAGCCCTGTGTAATTCGATGCTATACTTCCTGCTTTTTTTCCCTCTGCTCTGTTTGTTAACATCCGGGGGCTGGCCTGCCTGTGCTGCATGCATACTGTACATGCATGGAATAACTCAAGGGGGGAGGATGATGATGTGGAAATCCTTGATCAGTATCCCTTTCCGAATAGAAAATAATCTGCATCATTGTCATGCTTTAGTTGAAAAGTAGAGCCTGGTTGATATTAAGGATGTTCTTAGACGACTAGTCTCAATGTCTGTTAAACAGAAACTCCATTAAACCCGCTAATCTGACAGAAAGATAAAAAGGACAAAACAGAGAGACGCAAAATGTATTGAAAATTGTCAACAAGGTAATTTGGTTTGCCACATGTGGCTAACGTTAGCAGTGTTAGCAGCCTTCAGTCCTTCCTGCAGTTTAAAGGCCTTGTGACAACCCAGCATCTTTTTTTCCAATTGTTTCAAATGAGCTCCGAGCGCTCGAGTTGAAAATCTTTCAGACAAGAGCTCTTCATGTCACCGGTGCTCTTTTCCAAGTTGTAGGATATTCCCTGTAGTTTTGCCGCCTACGGATCGTGTCTTGTATCCACAATCCTCTTTTGCTCCGTGTCTGATCGGGAAATAAACGATATAAACATGCAGTAAAAAGTAACAGACATACAACAACCATTATCAACAGACTGTTGTCATAGAGACAGGATGGACGTGGAGCCCTTTTCTTCTCAGCGCACAAACCCCTTAATTCAAGCGCCCCCCAGCGCACAAATCATGTTAAATCTCATATTTGTTTACAGAACAATGCACCGAGGTGTTTTAGGTTTGTCTGGCTTGAATCAGTGAATTCCTCTCACAGGAACATTCAGTGACAATGAGCTCTGCTGCAGTGTGTGTGTGTGTGTGTGTGTGTGTGTGTGTGTGTGTGTGTGTGTGTGTGTGTGTGTGTGTGTGTGTGTGTGTGTGTATTTCCTTTAAATCAGTACACTTGAATGTGAACGTGTATTTTATGTCAGAAACCTAATTAAAGCTGACACCCTCACCCTGACCCACTGTCCACCACGTCTCCTGCACATCCGGTTGCTTTAAAAGCAACAGCATGAGGGACAAACTTAGCTTCCATTTTACCGCCCAACCCCCCCCCCTCCCCCCCCCACCCCCCCCCCCAGGGGACTCACCCTGCTAAAAATACACAGTCACTGTACTTGACTGGTGCTCTCACCTGTCAGACAGGCTGGAGAGAGAGGGCAACAAAAGTCACCAGAGGATTTAGCCGGGGTAATAATGCTGAGCTGTTGTGCAGGAAATGATTCTATTGTTTGTGGAGATGGGATTAAAGGTACTCAGAGTGGTGGGCTAATGGGTTTTCTGAGAGAGCAGGGCATGTGGCAAACCTCAAAGAAAAAAACAAACCTATATGTTGAAGCTGTGTCAGCCCCTCCTATGGCAATGCACACAGTGTATGAGCATGATTTTTTAACAGCAGGAATCTGCGAGCCCTGTCCTGCATACAAAAGGATTTGTCTGGGTTAATGACACCAACATTCCTTTCACGATCACTTTCCTGTATCAGGTCTCCCTCATTGTTACATGCTGCATATTAATGTACTGTCTTTGTGGCTCCTGCTTCTATGGATCACATGAATGACACCACAGTGCTTTGACGGAATCCCAATTTTTTTCCCCCCTTTGTCTCGATCTCTGCTCTTCACATCTGATTTCTTTAGCTGCCGCAGTCGTTATTTCACCACAACGCTTCATTCAATGTCTTCTGCGACTGTCTTCTAATTTAGATTATACAGAACAAAAAAAGGGGAGAAAATCTAAAAGGGGAGGAGACTGCATGTTGTACTCCTGTCCGTCCACACTCCACAGGTTGCAATTAGCACAATAAAAAAACATCTTTGCAAGCTGTCCCTGAATGCCACATGTGGAAGACTAAAGCACAAGTGTCCACCGCGCCATGGAGGAGCAGGGGGAGCGAACACAAAGCCCACAGCCGTGTGAGGAAGGAGAGGAGGGGGACTGCAGCCTGTATGCAAAGCGACAGCGGTGATACATTGTGTCAACACCCTGAATCATCTTCCTGTTGTCATTCTGCATGCTGAACAGACCCCGTTATGTTTACTCTGAACAACACAAAGTGTGGATGTGTCTGCAGACTCCACCACGTTAACACGCTGCAGGAAAAGCCCCGCCACCATTGAAGCGTCAACAACACAAAAAAAACACAAACAACAAGAGTTGTCTCACCTGCGGGTGTTGCTCCAAATATCCGCACCACCGGTACTTTCTTCACGTCGCTCTCCCTGAATTCAGAGTAGCACACGTCCAGGTCTTTGACGGGACTTGCCAGATAGAAGTCTGCGGTGACGATCCGCACGGAAAACATGACTGACTGCCGCGTCCGTCAGCAAGGGACCGAAAAAAAGCAAAAAAAAACTACCGTAAGGAGTCCATAAGACAGTGTGCCCTCGGTGGGTGGTCGATACTAACCGAGGGTAGAGCTGTCACGTCGGTCAAAGCAGAGTGGAAACCCCGGGTTTCTCGAACAAAGATCCTCCGCCGCTGTCGGTCTGCAGCCGGGGAGCTAAGCTCGACGGCGGCGGGTAACTCTCGGACGCCTCGCAGCCTTTGGATACATGTTGTACTTATAACCGAGGCTGCTTTCCTCTGTGCTGTTTTTGTTTTCCGCCAGGAAGACGTTTACCCAGACTTCCGGTTTTGTAGCGTTATCTATCCAAATCACGCCTCAGAACCAGAACTAGTCCGAGTCAGGGAGCCCCTCGGTTGTGCTCCTTCTTCTTCCATAACAGGCTGCTAGCCCCCTCGATGGCTAACACCGACGGTGGTATGCAAGCCAGCCTGAATAACAAAACCACTTCCGGTTACATTTCAGAGTAAAAGCACCGTCAAACCACCACATGCTTTCATACACAAATGGACATCCAGCACGTTTGTTCTTAATATTAAACCAGACCAGGGGCAACCTAGAAATCTGATTGGTCACCCCAGTGGCCTAAAATCTGGATCTGTGATTTGCTATTATGAATATTATTATTGGCTATATGGTCGGGTTATATATGTCTGTTGGGTATCGTGCACTTTGGGTTCTTTTCTGTTGAATTGTATTTAATTATTTTTAGTATTTTGTATTTGTTATGTTCTTGCTGTTGTTTATGTTCTTCTGTGTTTGGTTTAGTTTGCTCTTGTTTTTGCTGTTTGTCAAAGCACTTTGTAAACATGTGTTTTTAAAAAGTGCTATATAAATAAAGTTATTATTAGCCTTGTGAGAGAGTTCAACATTGGGTTTAAAAACAACTTTTTGGGCTCTATTACAACCATACAGCAACCTCGAATGTTAAAAATGAAGCACAAGCAGGAGTGCAAAATCCTGCAGTTTGTTGTGTGTCCACTAGAGGCTGGCTGTAGAATCACAGGAAGTCACATATACACTTATTAAAAAAAGCCTGTTTTTACAGCAGAGATTAACATGTTTACAGCTGGTACAAAACAACAAAAGATGTCTCAATCTGCACACACTGTATGGGGGGGTGAATGTTTTAGTAAGTCATCCGTTTTGATTTGTTGAAGGATAAGAGTTATTCACAATAAGATGACCTGATTGACAGGTGGGCGCAGTGTAACGGTTTGGCAGGAGGCTTAAAACCCGCCTCAGCTCCAGCTCTCAGCCTGTCGTTAGGTTGACTGAAAATTAGGATGAGACAGGATTTCCAACATGGAGACCACCATCGATAAGGCTCCAAAGCCCCCTGCAGGAACAGACGAGTGACCCCAGGCTTGTCTATTAATATTTTCAGTCTATCATTTTATACAAATTTACAAACTGTAAGGCAAACATTTACTACATTCATAGTTCCTTGAAGAACAATAAACACATTTGACTTAGGAAAATCAAATTACAGCACAAATCAAAGAATACGGTATATAATATTAACACAAATGAATTGTGAAAAAATTAAATTACCATAAATTCAGCTGTAAGACACAGGATTTACCTGTTTGGTACTTTCAAAATAATAACCCACAAGTCTAAGGTCGTCAAAGTTTTCAATGACTAGCTACTTTTTCATTCCATATGTTTAAAACCTGCACTGTGAGCATACAGGCTCATACCAATTGCTTGTGTAATAGGACATAATATTGCAAAAAACAGCTTCATAGAAAATGAGGAGGGAGGTATACGATTGTGTAACTCCATTGTTTGCTTAAGTGTGATAGCAGTCATTTAATAAAATAATAGTAACATTTTTATTTATTTTTTACTCACGTAATGCTGCAGCAAGCACTTCCCGCGTTCCAGTCTCGCTTTGGTGGACTTTTATTTTGTATCTAAACGCACGCTGTCAGGGCAACAGGAAACAGTATTGTGGGAGTTCATGAAAACGCTTGACGATATTTTACCTCATTTGATGCCACTGCAGCATCAAAACAAGCCCAGACACAGACCAAAGATCTGGGAAACACCACTCTACCACAGGTGAACTACACTCTGTGATTGGCTGATTTAACTTTGGTGACAGTGGGGTTAATTTAAAGTAGCCTACACTGTAAGCCTATATAAGAAATGTAATAAAAGGAACACATTATTATTAACAAGCTATGAATGTAAGTCCATCTAATATCACTGTAGAAAACATGAAAATATATACATTTACTTTAATATTATTAAGGGTAGGGGTAATATATACATTTTTCAAATGTTTATTTTGGGGCTTTTTAATGCCTTTATTTTGAAGATTTGGGCAGAGGATCAGAAATCAGAAAATCAGAGAGGGGGGGGGGGGGGGTTCCATAGGTTTTCTGTGGCTCAGTTGGTAGAGTTGGTCGGGGGTTCGATCCCCAGCTCCTGCAGCAACATGTCTGATGTGTCCTTGGGCAAAACACTTAACCCCAAGTTGCTCCCACTGCTTCATCATCAGTGTGTGAATGTGTAGGTGTGACATGTGGTGTAAAAGTGCCTTGAGTAGTCAGAAGACTAGAAAAGGACTATACAAGAGTAAGTCCATATACCATTCGAACCTGGGTCGCCTGCTGGGTCCGTCTACAGCCCCCCAGGGTAGGGGTAATATTTATGGTGCACATTAAATCACATCAATGGAAACGAATGTCAGAGCATTACAAATCTAAAAGTGTCATTAATATAAGAATTTGTATTTATCTGACCTGTAACCTGTAAAACTGAGATATTTTAGGATTAATATTTATACACCCCCCCTTCCACCCCCCCATGATTTACAAAAGATACCCACTAAAAGTTCAGTCACTTTAATAATACATTTTTAAAAATTAGATAGGCAGTATTAAAATGAGATATCAAAATGCCCTTTTTAAAGAACACAACACAAAAACTGAACTATAAGTCTTGATTGATTGATTGATTGATTGATTGATTGATTGATTGATTGATTGATTGATTGATTGAGCACCTGGCTCCATTTGCAACAATAAAATCAAAGACAAAAAGAATTTAAGGAAACATTCAAACACCAAACAAATATTCAAAAGGCCTTCAACGCACTTTAAAGGTCATTTTTAATGTATGTAAGACCCTCCCGTGGTGTATCCTAGAACAGGGGTCCTCAAATCTTTTCAGCCTGTGACCTCCAAAAATAACAGCACTAGAGAATGGGGACCCATCCTGTCCCTGGATGTGGTTGAGGCACACACAAATAGGTCTATTCAAACCCTGGATACACAAAAGAAAACAGCAGTCTCTACCATCAGTGTGTGAATGTGTAGATGTGACCTGCAGAGTAAAAGAGCTTTGAGTAGTCAGAAGACTAGAAAAGTAATATCCAAGATCAAGTCCATTTACCATCACATGTAGCAGAGCAGCACAGCTGTTCAGACGGTCCAGGAGTCTCACATTAGCATATATAGAGTTATGTGTTCAAGAAAGTTAATTTCTGAGTGCGTCTGCGTCGTCACGTCTGCAGAGTCCTAGATTTATTTTCATCTCATCATATCTGTAAAGTGTGAATTTTTAATTAGTATTATTACACTCTCATTATTCCCTTATCTATCTTTTCAACCTGAAACCACCAAAGCACTTTCAGCTCTGTGCCTCCTGCAAACCCCCCCCCCCCCGTGTGCATGATGTCTCGTTGCCTCCCACTCATCTTGGGGCTGTTCAGTATTCCTCTCAGACTCCTGTAATGGCCTCTGCACACAGGCAGCCGAGGTTGATGTTTGCTGAGCTCACAGCTTTCTGCCCCCCCCGGCCCCTAACCCTCCCAAACAGCTGGTTCGGTCCGGTTCATGCTGGGGACATCGCACTCAAAGACTCTCGGGATGATGAAAAATCTGTCATTAGCATTTTCCATCTCGATGGAGAGAGGGGCGCTCAGTGTGTGTGGAGAGTGTGCTGACCTTGACTGAGAGCCATGGCTTTCTTAATGAACCAATCAGCAGACGTCTGCTTCGTTTGCCAGCAGCACGCCCGAGGTCTGAGAGCGCATATGAGGGACACACTTAACTTCAAACTCATCCAGAAATATTATATACAACATATTTAGTGCAGCTCCTAAAGGAAGCTTTTATCTAAAGTGCTTGACTCTGAATGCATACTTTTTCTGTATGGCAGCCTCAGTGGGACAAATAGTTTTGATGAAAGAATCATTGAATGCTCATCTACATCTGGTTGTTTTTAAGGGTGTGCACCTCTGACCAGTGTCAGTCAAAACTAACAGCACACAGAGAACGAACATGTGATCACCTGAAGAAGACCTCGGGCTGAAAAGTTGTGATGAATAAAAACTTTGTTTGGCATTTGAACAAGTGTTCAGGCCTATGTTCTTCTTCATCTTCTGCTGTTTTTGCACTGCCCTGCACCTGCGTGATGTGCGTATACAGAACCACAAACATCAATTACTTATTTGAGTTCATAACTTAATATTCAGTTTGAAAGTGTTTCTTTGAGTTTCCATTCCGGGAGACTTGAGAGATTGTGTCTCATTCTTCCAGGGGTGTTGCCTGGGGTGACATTTTTTGTTGGACTTTGAAATAACAGGGTAGCTAAATTAGACCCTTGTGGGACCCTGCAAGAAAGAGGAGCAAAAAAAGGAAGAAGACCTGTTTCACAGATAGGACATGAACCAGTATCCCTGATGCCAACAGTTTCCAAAAGGATATGAACATCAGGTTAAAGAGTGTGTCATGATGCAGCTTTAATCTGAAACACCATTTTTAAAAAGGTCCCATGCACTCTCAATGCAAAGGCTTCCATTAGTACTGTTGGTCTATCTATATCAATACTCATTTGGAAAGGTTCATTTGTTTTGGGGGAAAAGGAGAGCTCCTCGTTGCACTCAGATCCTGATAAAAAACCTTGCTCGGGTCAGTGTGCTCCATTTAACTCTACAGGTAAAATGTGAAAATAATAAATGAACAGTTAAAAAAGCAGGACGTACTTAAAGAAGAGCACTCCTCGTTAATCATGAATCAATGTTGTTTTGATCCCAACAGGCTCCTGTAGCAGGACTTAATACACTTGTTGTCATGGGTTTAATGTAGATAAACAAAAGGTATAAAAGCAGGAGTGAGGAGTGTATCATATTAGCAGCAGGATTACATGTGGGGGCCTTTTGGGTGGAATATTGTGTCTGGTTTCTGTGACTCACCAGATAAGGCTGAGTGGAGTGGCACGTCCAGGAACAATAACAAACAGAGGATTTATTGGTTGTGGTAGCACTGCTGTGCTGAGCACAGCTCCGTCATGCAGGAGCTGATAAGAGCCTGGGCAGTGCCACACGTCCCCTCTGATGTCAGCAAATCATTTTGTGGTCAGGTTTTGTAAACAGGCAGACTACATAAAGCCAGTCTGTGCTCACTGACGGGGCACGAGCGATTAAATTCAGGGTTTAAAGCTGTGGCTTATCTAAAGGTTTGTTTGAAACATACAGACGACATGTTCCTGTTGTAAGGCTTCCTGTGCCTCTTATCACAATCACACTCTCATGACCTTCATAAAGGCCGTCTTTTAGGAACACAGTGGGTGTTTCTAGAGACGAGTGAAACGTGCCACTGTAATATCCTCTGCTGAAGCAATGGATTTGGTTATAAAGTAAGAAATCACAATAACATTAAGTGAAATAAAAGTGATGAATGTGCTTGAGAACAGGGTAAAGAGTGTTGTTATGATTTGGGGTATGCTGCCACCTGTTGGTCAATCACAGACTTCACAAACAACATGGAGATGTTCACACTACAGCAGCTCGTGTTCCCACTTTGAACCCACAAAACTCTGGAGACCCCAGAATCCAAACACATACAGCTTTGTACTTAAATAATGTGTTTTTAATCATGTAAGAATATAAAGTATTGAGCAGAGACATTACAAACAGACAGTTACATAAAATCAAATACAGACAGATTAAACAAAGTCTGAACAGATGGGTCTTTAGCTGCTTTTTAAAAGTTTTCCACAGAAGTCGAGGCTCTCATATCCAGGGGAAGACATAAACGTACTATTCGAAAGCAGTCCAACAAAGGTCAAAAAGCTACAAGGAAACTACAGGAGACCGAGGAACATCTGACTCTGACACTTATAAACAATGATCCAACACAGAGAGGAAGAAACACAGAGACTAAATAGACACAGGTGAGACTAACGAGACAGGTGAAGACGATGAGGGTAATCACACTGGAGGGAAACACACAGAGGCAGGAATACAATACAAGAAACACTGGAGACAAGAACTACAATCTAAAACACAAAACCCTAAATCCTAGAGAGATACACTAGGATAACAAAATCAAACAGGAAACTGTTTTGGAAAGACTAAACTAGGAAACATTCAACACTAGGAAAGAATGAAACACTGAAAATATACAAAATACAAAACCAAATCATAACATGAGGCTGCTTCATGTAGGTTATTGTGGATAGGGTTAGGGTTAGGGGTTAGACGGAGACTTTGCAGGTTTCTTGTTTTGACATTGACTATGACCCGCAGTTTAAGATGCACAAAGACTCCCAACATATGGCTCCCAAAGATAAACTCATTTATTTGCTGTATGCATTAAAAAACACAATGTTTCAAGCACGACCTAGCTCTTCCTCAGGTGCTGGATAGAAAAACAGGTTCAGTTTTGGGTTAATTTGAGGCTTTTTTATCATCACCATCGTCCCGGCCTCATCCTGAAACATTTCAATCTCTCCACCTCTCTTCTTTGGGAGTGTGAATGTTACTCACAGAAAAAAAAAACTTTGGCTTGAGAAATATATGATTTAGAAAGACATCATTAATGGATTGTCTTTGTCCTTTGAAGTATCCATGGCAACCAAGCTTTATGAGTGCACATATCATAACAATCGTCATTAAGGTTTTCAGCCTGTTCAGTGAGATACCAAATGATTGATAACATCATAGGCTTATCATGAAACAGTCATATTAACAACAATCCATGGTGTTTGTCTCAGAGGGGACGCACGGTGAGGGTGAGGTCGGCCCCACGCTGCGGGAGGATGTAACGCTCCTCCTTGAGCAGACGCAGCAGCAGGTCAGTGGTGTCCCGGGGCCAGCGGTAGATCCGGGTGCTCTGCAGCCAGTTTGGGACATGTTGCTGAAACACAGACACATTGTGATGTTCTTGGTTTTAATGGAGACAGAACTGACCGTGTTTGGATGACAGAGTGGATGTGACAAAGACAAACCCCTTAAGCACGCCCTGCTTCTTTATTCTGTTTTACTCTTAATAGGACCATGTTTTAAAAAGTAAGAAGACTCAAATCCATGATTGTTGCTTCCTTTTTCTGAGGTGATAGATCAACTTAGAAGTCGAGACATTTCCTCAAAGACTTCTATACAATCAGAATTTAATTATTTATAGTCTCTGGTTCTCTCTGTACAGTGCTGCTCATGTTAAAGGAGCAATATGTAACTCTGACACCTAGTGTTTAAAATGGGTACTGCAGTCCATTTTCAAAACATTGTAGAGAGCTGTCTCCCCCCATGCCCCCTCCTCTCTAGAGTCGATGCTCACTCAGGTTGCCATGTGGTGGACACTGAAGCTTCAGTGTTTATCCAGCTCTGCATGGGTCTGTAAACCTTTCTGTGTTCTAACCTCTCTCCATTTTTCAAAATCATCTCCAATATTGATCCTAGTTTGAGCACGTTTCTGCTCGTGGAGCTTCTTAGAAACATGCAGAGGCTTTTTAGGTCGGGTACAATCACTTCTATCTGAACCACTTCTCTTGCCCGCTTCCATCACTGCAACACCTGTTGACCTGATAACTGCTCTCATATCTGGTAAACTGAGGGGCGTCCAAAACGGCCGTGTGGGGGTGCCTTAAAAGCACCTACCTTCTCTGGTCCAAACAAATCCAGAGCATTCAGGAGCAGAATCTAAAGTTAGAAGGAGGACATACTGGCTGCTGCATTGTTGTCAGAGAAGCCAGCACTTCAACATAGCATGTTTCATTAATGTCTGATCATATAGTAAGATACCTTTATCATTTCAGTCACTAGATATATCACTGATTACTCATTTAAAGCATATTCATAACAGCAACATGTTACCTCAGGTGGTTTCCATTCATAAAAGCGAGCTCACTTAAGGCTGTTAGTGAAGTGAAAAGCTTCAAAAACTGGCATGGACACTTTTAAGTGGATTCATTGTTACGTTTCTTTAAGTCAACAGGTCTAGAATAAACTTCCAGCTTTTCATAATTTGGGTGAACAACCCTTAAACTTGTGAATTTCGTGAACACACCTTGGTTGCATTTGGAAACAACACGGGGACCAGTCTGAAGTTCAGGCAGCCCTGACGGATGAACTCATTTTGGATCTGTTGGATCAAGAAGAAAAGAGGAAGATCAGAGCTCATTGGACTCAATGAAAGAACACAAAGTGATTCTAATCAATCTCTGCAGCTCTTCAGTTGTTTGTATTTGTGTGGTTTACCAAACCTCGAAAACTATATGGTGGCTGAAAAGTGCAAGTGTTTGGCAAAGGCTGAAAAGATGTAGGTTAGGAAAAATGTGTAGCAAATTCAGAAACTCTGCAAGTGTGAGTAACATGCAGCCAAAATCCAAAACAAAAGCATTAACTTTGAATGTGAACATCTTTGAGGGAAAGCTGGACGCTACATGGTATCACCTCAATTTATGCAAATCAATCAACTTAGACTTTTTATTTGTTCCTGCTGCCTTCATGCAAATGCGAGGGGAGCGGGTTTGGAGCCCCCCCCCCCCATCTAAATATAAAACAAATACCATGACTCACTGTGCAGATTATTTACATGTTATCCAAAAAGTGTCTGAGCTCATCATACTTGCCTTTATGACACAATAATCAGTGTTTCTCATAAAGTGATTAATTTGGTGAAATCTCGTAAGTCAAGTCGAAACAACAACTCGGAAACTCTGGAAAGAATTAGTTACCTGAATTGCCGACATATTTGTCGTCTCACGGGGGGCAAAATGTGTTTTGTTATTGCACATCAACTTTCATCTCAAATATAACTCATAACAAAGAATTTCCTCGTCTTCATAGCACCCACGCTGTTTGTTGTTGTTGTTACAACATTCAGACTTTCCGAACTGAAAGCACATGAACACACTGAAGTCGGAAGAATGACCTCCCAACTCTGAATCTGGAGGAGCACTTGAATGCAGCATGACTCCTCTACCATCTCCTCCTAAAGGTGAACTTCATGTTCCAAAGAAACATTGTGTGGCATCATGGTGGCTCAGTCGACGACATACAGTTTCAGGTCAAACTGAAGGATAACTATCAATGTGTTCATCTTCCCAGTTGATGCATCATATGAAAGTAAACAGCTGCTTTGCTCTGTTTCAGCCTCACAGGCCCACAGCTGTGACACACTGACACTGTGGGACTGTGAATGGGGGGGGGGGGGGCAGTGGGCTGAGCTGTGAGTGAAATGCTCTATTTTAGAATCCCAGAAGGCATCTCTCCTCGTTCTCATGTTCCTAAAGGCAGGCAGCTGGGAGGGAATCTGAGTTATATTCTCGCCACACGAGGGCGATGTTTCACACAGAAGTTTCTGCACTTCATGAGAGTGTGAGAGCCAACCTGATTGTGAATGTACTTTGTGTGCAGGCCGTGCTCGTCGTCCCTGTTCCCCTCCACGTCCTCCTTGTACCTGGGGCTGATCACCACGATGATGAGCACAGATTTCTGTTAAAGAGGAATCCCTCCATCAGGTTAAAACACATTTAAAAAAAAAAACTAATGTTTTATTCTCTGCTCAAACTCTCAAAGTCAGACTCACGTCGTTCAGAAATCTGTCCATCCATTTGGTGATGTCCATCCTTTGGATCGTATCGTCAAAGATGTCAATCTAGTCCGAGAAAGACCTCGTGTGAGTGTTTGTGTTTATGTGAAGTCATGGAGAATGAAGATTGATGGAGACATGACAGGACTTACTTTGGGTCTGAAGCCCTGATCGCCCAGAAATTTAACGAAGGGAATGATCTCCTCTGCTACATCCACAGAATATGTGATGAAAACATTCCCTGTCAATGGAAAGTCAGTGAACCTGATCATTATCATTACCTGTTACCTCTTTTAAAATTACTTCTGGTATTTTTTTTTTCACATGAAACTAATTATTACACATGTTGCAAGCTTTAAAATGAATAGGTGCAGCTACAAAACAGGCAGTTTACAGCCTATACCGCGTCCTTTCCCGTTTGGTTCACGGGGGGAGTCGGCGGAACTGGAGCCAATCCCGGCAGCTGTCATTAGGCGAGAGGTGGGGTAACACCCTGGACTGGTCGCTAGTCAATCACAGGGCTGACATAAGCCCTGTTTCCACCAAGCGGTCCAGTTTGGTTCAGTACAGTACGGTACAGTTTGGTACGGTAAACCCTGAATTTGCTTTCCTATCCACAGCCAAGCGTACTCTTATTTGGTAAGCGGAGTGTAAGCCAGATGGAGATAGCTGCGTCAGCTATATGTAATAGTGTGACATCATAGCAGCCCAACACAGTGTAGCCTGCTGTTAATGAAGTTAAACAAAGAAGAGGGACTCTTTAGGGCACCCCAACAGAAGAACAGAAGGGCACCAAAAGAGTACGACGTACAGATCCCTTATTTTGGTTCCATTACCAAATTTTAACGGTGGAAACACCAATAAATGAGTACCGTACTGAACTGGACCGCTTGGTGGAAACAGGGCTTTATAGAGATAGACAACCAGCCACACTCACATTCACACCTATGCGCAATGTAGAGTCACCAGTTAACCTAACGAGCATGTCTTTGGATTGTGGGAGTACCCTGAGAGAACCAACGCACACACAGGGAGAACATGCAGACTCTACACAGAGAGGCTCCCGTCCAAAGGGGACATAAACTAAGAACCGGCTTTGCACATTTTTCTCTTAGACCTCAAACTTAATAAAAGAGATTCCAAGATTCCCTTTTTAAGTTTGGAGATGAACTCTGCATGGAGAGGTTCATGCAGTGACCCTATGTGGACTTACTGCTCTCCTCAGGTAGGCTGATCTTGATCTCCCATGTGGCTGGACCTGGACCTGGACCTGGACCTGGACCTGGACCTGGACCTGGACCTGGACCTGGACCTGGACCTGGACCTGGACCTGGAGCAGGCTGAAAGGAGCGCTCCACGCTGACCTCGTGCACCACGTCTCTAGGCGGGGCTGCACACTGAGCCACAGGTCCACGGGGGGAGTTTGGAGCATGTCTAAATGGTTGCACATTATTAGGGGGATTCCTGTGGAGGGGAATGAAATAAAGTTTTATGTGTATAAACGCTGAAAATATCACATGGTAACAGAAATGTTTTTCATCATACCCTGGCGGTTGGTGGTGTCGAGGCTGCTGGTGTGCATCCGCTGGGTAACCTTGCTGCTTATAATGGAAATCATTATAATTGTGATGGGGCAGATTGGCTGGAGGGCAGCACGCACACCTCCCCTGAATTGGATTCGGGCCTGCAGAGAGATGAGGAGGAGGAGGAAGATATAAATTCTCAGTTTTCCAGTCCTGCAGTAATGAGGTCATGCAGACTCAAACGGAAACACAGCGAGCAGCAGCAGCCAAATGATACCTAACAGAGCAGGGGAGGCAACTTCTATAACGTAATTCTTCACAGATGTTGCAGAAATCGTGATGAACTTAATAAAATGTTGCATGTCTGGCACGTGATTTCATTGTCTGTCCCATTTTTAAATGTAGTCATCTGGAAAGTATTTATGTTTCTAAACTCCAAAGCAGATATGAGTAGACTCATAGTGTGCTGCAGGAAACTGTAGTGAATGTAGAAAATGGAATATTGGTTAAATATGTCATTAATATCCCCAAACTACTAATTATAGCCCACTACTAATGACACTAGCTATTACATAATTGTCTTGGGACACTAAAAGTCTCCATTGAGACACGCACAAATGAAACTATTTTAGGGTGAACAGCTCATTAAGACAATGTGACCCAACTGTTCACCAGCAGGGAGAACGATGAAATAAGAAGAGGAGTGGTCCACAAACTGTCTGGCTAACTGACAACACAATGGCCACCTCCATTTCTGATGAACAGTCTCTGGGTTTCATCGTGCCCACCAGTCAATCAGGTCAGCTACGCAACAAACTATGGATAACACGTATCGTTTTTAATATCAAAACGGATAGGTTACAAAAAATTCCCCCCCTGTACAGTGTGTGTTGACAATAACTAATCAGACCTTTTTAGTTCTTTTGTACCAGGCTCTAAACATGTTTATTTATGCTGTAAAGATCAAATGTTTCGGCTGTGGTGTTTATGCGGACACTTGACGAACTGCAGGATTTTGCCCTTCCGCTTGGACTTCATTCATCAAGACCGGAGGTTGCTGCTTGGTTAATAGTTGGGTCATGATGCTAAGTTAGTTAGTTTGGGTCTCAGGGGCGGTTTAAAACCCCTGACATATGTTATCGTCTTGTAATCGTCCACTGTTAGATCAATGAATATGAGGTCAGATTAAGTTATCTGCTTGTGTGTTTCAGAGAAATTAAGAGAATCCGTCATCTCATGGTCCCAAACAAATATTAGTGTGACACTGACCGGGCATACGTGCAGCAGGGTGCCGTGGCGGGACGTAGTGGGGGCTGTTTGCGTCGGAGATGAGCGAGAGGGGGGGCTCCAAGCTTTCTGCCTCCTCCACAGAGCAGCCCTGAAGCCCGATCGAAGGCTGTGCAAAGCTTCTTCTGTGGTTGACCACGAGGTCCTGTTCATACAGCGACGCCCGCTCTCCAAGACCCCGCGGCCACACCTCAGCAAGGCGGGGCGAGTTCATCTGTCCTGAGTGTTGAGGCGGAATGAAGGGGGGCTGGTACTGGCTCTCAGGTGGTCTCCACTGCCTCGCATCAGGAGCTGCAGCATCATATTCCTCACAGGCATGTTCCTGAGGCCTCCTGGCGGTCTCTGCGTCCTCACTGCACTGTTTGCAGGACGGAGCCAAAGCTAAATCCAGACCTGAGGATGTCATGCTCTCATCCATCTCAACAGGAACGCTCATGTGAGGACACGGTCCTTAAAAAAAAGACGACGGAGAAGACAGGTTTGAGCTTCACCATGAGAGACGCTTTGATTTATAACTGCTTTGAGTCTGACACCCTTTTGTTTTCCTACCTTTGAAAGAGTCCATCTTGTCACCAAGGATACGTCTCTGCTCGACTCTGCTGAGGTGAAAATGAAAGCAAAGCTGAAGGAATTTAATAGAACATGACAACATAAAGAGACACACTGTACCTTACATTCACTTTCCACAACAAAGCTAAAATGACCTTTAATGAATACACACATCTTATAAAGGAAGGTATTAGCTGATCTCAGGAGTATTCACACGTCTTCCTCGCTGACTGGGTGTGTAACTCTAGAACTGGTTTACACTGTAACACTGTGAACTAGATCAAAGGTCAGATCTCTGATCTACAGGTATGCCTGGTATTACTTTCCAAACAACAAGTCAGACTCAGAAGTCTCCATGTTCTCTATTGTACATCTGAATGAAAGTGAATAAAAGCGTACTCACTGTACTCCCACACCTTCCTTTTTCTCAGACCTGCTTTTTTTCCCACCTCAGCCACGGCTCAGACCTGTTCTGAGGGAAACAGGAAGTATTCCCACTTTGCAAAATAGAAGTCACGTGACCCATTTATGCAAATAAAACATCTCATTGAGACTGCTTATTGGCCAGCTTAAGTCTCTGGCAGTGTGGGCCCTGCAGGTGCAGTCAGTCAGGGTTAACTGTTCAAAAGTTGCATTTCATCTGAACACTTGAATAGAGGACCTGTGTTTCCATAGCAACGACATAAAGGGGAATCCCTGCATTCCTTGTTTTAGACTGGTGGATGTCTGTACGATGGACACATGAAGTAGAATTTCTTTGTTAATGGGCAATCTGATGTTTTTTATATTCAAAAAGTATTAGTACTTCAATCCTCCACCTTTGCCTCACTTTTTCTTTCCTGCTTCCTTATTAAATGTCATGATCAGTTTTAGAAGAGCAGCAACGTTAACAAGGTTAGAAAGCCGGTCCTGAGTGTGTCTCCTCTTACAAATGAAGAACATCAACCTACAATCAAACTCTGGAGAATAACTTTTTACGGCCTTTTAAACTTTTTTTATTTGATCACAATCTTTGTTACAAGGGTCCATACACGTTGATTCAGTTATTACATATATTTATATTGTGTTGTTAAAGGAAGAATGTGCGACATGTTTAAAATAAATAAAGCATAAATAAAGAGTCATTTAGTAGGGACAATGCAATTTAACATAGTTTCAATACAAAGCATGAAACTGATTTACTGCATAAAGAGTATATAGCTATTGCTAATTTCCAAATTGTGTTACTGTCTATAATGAAGGAGAAGCTCGAGTCCTGCTGGTTGTACTGTTGCCAGGGCCTTGTTTACGTCATGTTTATTTGGACGGGACAACTGGCTCCTCCCCTTGTGTATAAAATGTATTTAAGTCAAGGACTAGAGGAAGAACATACTCTGCTTATTTTGATGTCACGTAACAGTTTTTAGATCAAGCTCATTCTGTTTCAGTTTACATGCAATGTGAAGCTACTAGCTAACTAAAGAGCGCTAACATTAGCATGCTTACACAACAATGCAGGCCAAAAGCAATTGCAGCTCAAGCAAAGGACAATTTTGTCCGCCGCTTGTGCTTAACTCCTTTGTGCGAACTCGAGTAGAGAGGGATTGGAGGTGTGTCGCTGGAGGAGAGCGGAGGCTTCAGTATGGAGGAGGCGTGGCCAAACAGCAGTTTGTTTTGGTTTCATGCTGGAGCTCAAGGGCGACATCTACTGGATCAAAAAGTGGTACATTCTTCCGTTAACAAAACCAGTAAATGACCATGCTAACAAAGCAAAGTGGGAAAAGTGGTTCTTCAAACTAAATTACAGTGTTTTAATTATACACTCTGAATTAAAACCTGTCATGCCACCGGGCCTACAACGTTGCTCAGTGGCTACTTGTGTTTTTACAGTGAAAAGTTCCCCAACCCAAAATGCTTTTTTATCAACACTGCAAACAAGAGTGCATATGACCATCACTGGCCGCTAAAAACTTTACTGAAGTAACGAAAATTTGACTTAAAGTTCTGATATCCCATAACAAAGTCAGAGGGGTTCGTGGTCACTTCTGCACATATCAAATAGCCTCTTTAGAAAACAGGGAAATAAGAAAAAATAAGAAAATATTGTAGCATCAGTCACACTCATGATGGCAGCACTGCGCTGGTGTTTAGCAGGTATAACGTTAGTGGTGTGTCGGATGTAAACATTCTGCTAACGGAACACTAAAAAACAAAGTACGGCTAGGCTCATGTCGTTAGCTTTTCCAGTGCTTAATTACAATTTAAGGGTAAGATCCATTCAAATTTTGTATGCACTGTATGGATCCCATCAAGGGCCTTTCATCAATGACTCCATGCAACCGGGATCCATTTGGGTGTCTCAGATCAACCGAGGTACAAACCAGCATAGTCATAATTGGAATTTAATTTGGATTTTTATGTCAACCTACAAATTCCAAAGTCAATGTTACAATTCACTTAGCAGACACTTTTTGGAGCAATGCAGGGTTAAGTGTCTTGCCCAAGGACACATTGGACATGTTGCTCAGCTGGGGATTGAACCCTTGACCTTCTGGTTGAAAGGTGACGACTCTACCAACTGAGCCACAGTTGCAAAGTGAGAAATATGCTTTTAAGCTTGAAGAGTTATTATTTTGAAAGCCTGATTTCTGTCCATTCCTTCAGATCCTTTCTACTCTGTGTGTTTGAGGTTGGTTAGCACCACTGGGCGGTTGTCGCTGGACAGTATGGCCTTGTGATCTACAACAGAGAAGACTTTCATGGTGGTGTGGGTGAGGACAGAGCCCAGCTCACGGGCCTTCCCCTTACAAGTCACCACCTGGACCATCTCTTGCCTGAAGCGCCGGCTGACCATGCAGTAGAGCAGGAAGTTGGTGGTGGAGTTGAGGTTCTGCAGCATGTTGGCCAAGTCTCCAGCCACATTAATGGGGATTCTGTAGTTGTCTCTGTTAAAGTTTTCATTGTTGTACTCGGTCCTCAGGATGCAGTATGTGACAAAGCGGGGCAAACTGAGCACCACAAACGAAACGGAGACAGTTCCCAGAAGCAGGATGGTCCTCCTCAACATGCCCCTGGTGCTCCTCCCACGCATGACCCGGCGCTCCTCCTTAGTGAAGAGGTTGCTTGCACGGCACAGATGGTACCCAATGAGGTAGTTGAAGACGATGACCAATGCTATGGGTACTCCCCCTGAGAGGAAGGTGGTTATCCACACAATGATAGTTGTGTAGGTCTGATCACGGTAATGACACCTGGGTAGCGTCATGTTCTCACCGTTCACAGTCAAGTTCACAGGTGAAACAACATTGATCCAACCCAGCGGCACTGAGACGAGATGTGACACCAGGACAATAGCCACACAGGTCAGTCTAGTGACGCGGACCTGGGAAAAGTGCTGCCTGGCCGCTGTGCTGCGTAACACCAAGTACCGCTCAATGGTGAACACCACCACTATCCAAGAGGAGCTGTAGAGCGATCCATACTGCAGGAAGCTCAGGATGTTGCACATGGGGTGGGAATGCCAGAAGGGCTGCAGTTGCCAGAAGGTGAGGGTCAGGTCAATAAGGATCACCCACACCAGGTAGAACGTGTCAACAATGGCCAGACAGCTCAGGTAAACGATGGCAGCGTCAGACATCCCACATTTACGGAAGCAGATCATGTAGAATGTGAAAAGGTTGGCTGGAAGACAGAAACAGAGAAATCTTAGATGAATAAGTGGCAGACGTCTCTCTGGTAAATGTTTAATTAACAACCAACATATTTTTAAATGCACTGATAACTTTGGCCACTTGGGGCAGCAGTGCAAGAAGCTGAAAACTGACATTTGCTGTTGTACTTTTGGTCTCCTGAAAAAAGGTTGGCTGCTTTGTTGCTACTGGAAACAGCATTCATGAATGCACTGTATATGGGCCTGAGTACCAAAACAAAAACAACTACAGGGGCTACTGTAAAAGTAGAGCTGAGAGGTTGGAGATTTGGTAGTGAAATTTGAAAGATGGAGAAGTGAAACAATTCTATGCTTACATTTCTGAACGGAATACACAGTTAACTTAAAGGTATACTTCACAGTATCCTTATATTTGCATTAAGTTTTGTATCATTATAAACCTGGTAGTGTTTTTGAATGGTCGTGCATCCCGCCCTCATTTTCCCCTAAGATGGGAAAGCTCTGTATTTCTTGTCTGAAAAGGAGCCTCCGATGACTCAAAAATTGTCATTTTGCGTCATCGGAGGCTGCTTTGGTTAGAGGAGGAGAAACTACATCGCTAGTTCCTCATGTTTTCTAACCGCCCTGGTGGTGTTGGTGCTCTCACTGTTTGCCTATGGACACAGACATAGAGTCCGTTTCCAAGATGCCAATTCCTTCTGGAAGAAATCTCAGAATCAGTTGAGGAAACGGCCGTATGTGTTGTAGTAAATGTCTGTAAATAGAGGACCTTAGTGGGAATGGCCTGCGGTGCTGTGCATTCTGGGATTTGGTGTCTTTCATCCACATCAGCGAAAAAGACACTTTCTGTCTTTTCTCGGCCAAGAAGGCACCAACTTCAAAATGTATTTCACATTTCTACTACATATATGACCCAATGTCAATACTGATTCATGTTTGAACGGGTGAAGTATCCCTTTAACTCAAAGGAAAAAATGGAGTCCCTGAACACTGTTTGGAGCTAAAAAGCTACCAGGAGAGTTGTCACTCTTGGGGGCCCTCCACCAGCAGGGCTAGCGAGGGGGATGTGAGCACAGGGCATGATCTGCAGGAGACAAAAATATGGGGAATATTTCAAATTTTGAAAAAGATTGCGGTGACGTCCACATCCATCTTCTTCAAAGTTGAAAGATTTTCACCCACCAGCACTCTGAGCAGCCGCACAAAAAGGGGGATGGCTCTGAGAAAAGGACGCTGGGTGTTACAAGTTTTATCAGGGACGACCGCCTGCTACACTCTCTCCTCATTGAAAACAATTGAAAAAAGAAACTGGTGCCCAGAAAAAACACTTGGTGGACACAGGGTCTCAATAGATGACTAAGCAGGACGTGCCTTATGTCATGACCACCATGATTGAAAAGGTACGACGGTGACCTGACAACCAGGATAGAGATAGAAATATGGTCACCTTGAGCCTGAAAAGAGAGGGACTGCTAAAGTGCCAAAGTTTAAAGCAGTCAGCTAAACGATGAGTAAAGTCACAACATCTACAGCTTCTTCTTAGTTTATGTGCTTCATTAGGAGGGGACATACTATTCTTGATAACTACGTTGGAACATAGAGAACTAAAAGTGATTGATTAGCAACAATGAAGTCATTAGTTAGTTAAACATACACCTGATGGTGAATTGGTACCAACTGTTCTAATAAAACCAATCCGAGCGTGCACAGCTGCAGGCCAAACAGGGAGAGGAGATACCAACCTGGAATACCTGTGATGCAAAGGAGCGGGTAGTAGATCTTCTGAACGGTGACGAAGGCAATGACGCTGGCTCCCTCCATGTTTTCCCTCCCCGCTTGGCAACAGCTCACATGCTAATACCTGTAATAAAGCCATTAGAGAGGTGAGGGAGGAAAGGCTTCAGTGGGCAAACACAGGTGAGGGGACACTTTACACACCAGAGATTTTTCTTTTTTTTTTAACTACTCGGAGATGTTATGGTGAAACTGATAAAAGATGTTGAAAAACTGAAGCAGCTGCATGAAGGTGCTCTGAATACAAGTATAAAGATGAAAGATGATGACTAAGATGTGAAGAAGAAATACGATAAATCTCAAAATAAAAGCTCATCCCAATTTAAGGCCCCGTCTCTTTTACTAGCCACTCAGGTCTCAATTAGAGCCCCCCGATGCTTTCAGTGTTGGAATAGATTGTGAATCAAAAAAAGACAATATACAAGAAAAATACAGAGGAACTATGACATCTGTCCAAGAAAGACAGAATAATGCTCATATGCAGGCCGTGAAGCAGCGTTGCATCACATCAAACTAGTGATTTATTAAAATGGGTTTATTGATATTTTAATTGTTTAATCGTCTGTGATGTGCACAAGTTTTATTAGCTTATAATTAAAAGCCTGTCTCTTATTGACTCCTGTCCACAATAAAGGAAGGGTCATTTCATAGACTGAAGGAAATTAAAGCCTAGGCTATTAAAATATGTTTTACGGTATACTAAACCAATCTTCCATCTATACATTATTTATACCGCTTTTTACTGTTCTGGATCGAGGGGGGCTGGAGCCGATCTCAGCTGTCATTGGACAAGACCCTGGACTGTTCACCAGTCAATCACAAGACTGACATGTAGAGACAGACAACCAGACACACTCACATTCACACCTACAGGCGATTTACAGTCACCAGGTAACCTAACGAGCATGTGTTTGGACTGTGGGAGGAAGTTGGAGTACCTGGAGAGAACCTACACATGCACAGGGAGAACATTTAAACTCAACACAGAGAGGCTCCAGTCAGATGGGGAATCAAACCAGGAATCTCCTCACTGTGAGGCAACAGTGCTAACCACTGCACCACTGTGCACACTCAAAACCGATACTAAAATAAATGTAAAAAGATTTTGAAAGGGCTTGAAAATGTATCTATTTCCCCTTTTTCATTGTAAATCATAAAACAGTTTAGTTTATTTTTTTCTTTCTGTTTTAGTTTAACTTTGTTTGAACTTGCACACACACGGAGATTAGACGCTCCGTACATGTTGAGCCACAATCATTTGATTCAGCTCCTCTGTGACTCACAGTGACAAAGACAGAAGGTGAATATAGAGCAGGTGTCACATGGAAGTCACTGAAATGAAGCGAGCACTGAAGGCTTCTGTGAAAAGTTGTTTTATGTCTGTCCATTGTTACATCATAACAGTTGTTGTTGATAGTTGTTTAATTAAGACTTACTTATCTTAAGAAGGGAGGCCAGACATATTAACATTCCCTCTTTCCTCCTGTTCACTGTAAATCCAGAAATTAAATATCCTCCCCTTGGTGAAAATGATCTGCTCTTAGTATGAAATTGTATAAAAACATAAAGACATACCTGCTGCTGCTGCTGTGTTTGATGGAGCTATGGCAGCGTCACACAGATGAAGCGTCTTCCACGGAGGTGCATCCCAGCCAGTGATGTCTGCACGAGAACATGAGTGTTGATGAAATGAGGAGGGACGGGGCAGCAGCTGCTCAGATAAAGCTGCAGGAAGAAGGAGGAAGTCCCATCCTCAGACGCAGACACTCCACTGGAGTGCAGCGACAGAGTGCACAAACTCAAAAAGAAATGATGAGGTGATCACAACCAGTAGTGGATTGAATCTACGGATTAAACCGTGTATCTATTTAACATTCACGAGTCTGTCTTGGCACCTACTACTACTACAAGTATTTTTTGTGTATTCCACATTTTTCACCCCCCAGACTTTTGATTTGATTCTAAATTAAGATAAGATAAGCTAATTCTTTATTGAAGTGGATGGAACTTTAAAATATCAATTTCAGGTACTGCTGTGGTTTTTAAGTCAAACATTTTTGGGCCCTCCCAGGATATGATTTAAAGAGGACATATTATCCCCCTTTTCAAACAGTCCCCTGTGGTCTAAATGAAACATCTGTGCTGTGCTTTGGTCAAAATATAACATGAATCAAGCACCAGAGGAGGTTTGTGACCCTGTATAAACCACCTCTCTCAGAACGCTCCGTTTTGGTGTGGGTGTCTTTCCAAATGTAATGACATTAGCTCCCTCTGCCTGGCTCCCTTCAGCCTTTGGAGTCGACTGAAATAAGTTTGTTAAGAAGTTCTTCTTGTGGTCAAATGCCAGAGCCAGCTTCCTCCTTTTCTTCTTCTTCTTTCTTTTCTGGCATGCTAACTCTGTGCAGGTTGTGGCATGGCTCTACTGATTGCAACATATCTGGCAAATTTGGTCATAAGAATGGATCATGTTTTTTTTTTTGACTAACCTCCACGGGCCTTCCCCATGTGACTGAGCCCCAGAAAGCTTTCCCCTTTCATCCTATTTTTTCAACAGATCTGGCTGTGGATGGGGAGGCCACCCTGCTGTGATGTACTGAAGTGGTTGATGCTACAGAGGTGCAGAGGAAACTTTGACCTGCGTAAACCTTGTTCAGACGGTGAGTCACTCACACTTTACACGTCCCACTTGTATTGATCCAGAAATCAAACAGCAGAGAACAAACAGAAGCAGGAGTCAATGGCTGATACTGGAAAAATACCCGTTTGGAAAACTCACCTCATGGGAAGTTAGCTACAGCCTTTACTTCACCAGCTGAGACAGACTTTTCTCCCATTTCAAACACTGGTACAGTTGTATTAACATTTATAATGGCAGGACTCTATATCGACAAGCTTTCTAGTATAAAGACATTCAAACGACATACTAAGAAAATCCTTTGAATCAGGACGTTTTCTAAGGATTTCCCCTTGAAGTTGAGACTAGATCCTGGTAAAGATGAAGGTTATTCACTGACCATCTCAGTCTTTAGGAGACCTCCTGGGGTGAAAAACTATATGCATCAGAGCGAGTTTGATCCCCAACTCCTTCAGCCACATGACCGATGTATACTTGGTAAATAAGTTACTCATATGATATGATTGTGTATGAATCTGGTTAGTTAATAATGATCACTTTCCATAGCAGTAGGTGTGACCTGTGGTGTAAAAGTGCTTTGAGTAGTCACAGAGTGATCACAGATTAAATGCTAAAATTATCCAGCATGGTAAATAAACGCAAGCAGGTAAATTAAACTTTCAGCAAGTGAAGAGTGCTGGCTTCTCTGACAACAATGCAGCAGCCAGTATGTCCTCCTTCTAACTTTAGATTCTGGTCCTGAATGCTCTGGATTTGTTTGGATTAGAGAAGGTAGGCGCTTTTAAGACACCCCCACATGGCTGTTTTGAACACCCCTCGGTTTGCCTGATATGAGAGCAGTTATCAGGTCAAACCAACAGGTGTTGCAGAGATGGACCCCTAACCCCTAACCCTAACCCGACCTAAAAAGCCTCTGCATGTTTCTAAGGAGCTCCACGAGCAGAAACGTGCTCAAACTAGGATCAATATTGGAGATGATTTTGAAAAATGGAGAGAGGATAGAACACAGAAAGGTTTACAGACCCATGCAGAGCTGGATAAACACTGAAGCTTCAGTGTCTCAACGCGGCTCTGAGATATGCTCGGGCAGAGAATCCAAACTCTTGTGAAGTTGAAGAGGAAAGAGAAGGTAGCAAAAAACCAAATGAAATGGTCCGCTCGCTTATTTGGCTTTGTAAATCTGTAATTTATTGTAAATGGACATGAGCTTGCAGCACTTTTTTAGTCTTCTGACCACCCATTTGTCTGTGTCTGTTTCTCACCTGTTCTGTCTCTCTGCAGGAGCATCAGCTCACCTGCAGCAGACACTTCACACCTCTCTCTCTCTCTGTCTTTATTTCACTGCAGGGTTGTTGGCAAAGATGAATGTGTGAAATGTCCGGAGATGCAGGTGTAATCCATGACAGTGATAATGGCTGAATTCCATTTAGCTGATCCACTGTTTGGGGTGTTGTGTGTGCTGTCACTCTTTGTTAACCAGTCCATGTGACAGAGCGGGGAATGTTTGTAACTCTCCTAAACTCTCTTCTGCTTGGGCTGCTCTGACAGATTTTTTTTTACAGCTCACACACATGGTGAACACAAAGCGTCTTCTCAGCCAGGATTTCACCAAAGTTCTTTTTCACCTTACTTATTTGTTTTTCGCTTAAGAAGGTTTTTTTTGGTTTTTTTCTGAAGTCACGTTTGATCTCGTAAGTTTCTGGGAGAGTTCATGTTTTTGGAAAAGCCTCTGTGAAATGGTTTCTACAAAGTGCAGGAGTATGGTCTCAAGCTCTGGCCAAATCGTCTCGTGTGCATCCAGAGGATTATTGTGTTATAACCATTAACCAAGTCCATGGTTAATGGACTTGAGCTTGTATATTTATTTTCTAGTCTTCTGACTACTCAAAGCTCTTTTACACCGCAGGTCACACCTACACATTCACACACTGATGGTAGAGACTGCTGAGTAAAGAGTCCATCAGAAGTACATTACTCACTATTATTGTATAATACTCGCTTATCGCTGATTTGTCAGCGGGAGCAACTTGAGGTGAAGTGTCTTGTCCAAGGACACATCGGACATGTGGCTGTAGGAGCTGGGGATTGAACCCCTGACCCTCCAGTTAAGAGACAACCGACTCTACCACTGAGCCACAGCCGCTTATGTCTGTGGTCTCCTACTTTACAAATAATCTTCAGTGTGCAGCCAGCTCGACACACAAACATCAGACACTGTAAATATTGACACTTTACCTTAACCCCGCGAAAACGTCATGAGGTCAACGAAAGATGTTAGGCGAACACATAAAGGACTTCGGGAAAGGCGATCTTGTTGCTCTGACAATCCGACCACATTTCCACTAGGCCACATCATTAAATGCGACGGGCCGGCGGAGGTTAATGACGTGGGTCTGCCGTGTTGAAACTACAATGTTCAGAAAATGGACTACTAAAAGCGCATCTAAAAAACTTTCCCCTGTGCCTTCTTACCAGTGAAATAATCTAATTACTACAAGGTTGGGATTGAAATAAAAGACATATAGACCACCAGGCTACAAGTAACAAAAGTGAAACCATCAGCTTCCTGTCCAATCAGAAATCAACATCAAAATAAATATGATTGTATGAAATGAATTGTTACATTAATATAAGATATAACCTACACATAATGTTTGAAGCATACAAATGTACAACTGCACAGCATTCTTAAGAGAATGAAATACGTTGAATCAAACATCATCTGATAAAAATGTCTCTTATCTTTTTATCTCTTACATGATCTGTGTCACTTTACGATCATTGTTAATGTTCGTGAACGGTCAGATGCGCGACTCGCTTTAAATGTTGCGGCCGCAAGGAATTGTGGGGCGGCATATCTCATCTCCTTTGGTAAAGGATGGTCCAGTGTATCCTAGGCTAAAGGAGGTTATAAAGGAAGCATTGACCCACCTTTCCTTAACTTTTAGAGAATTTGAACGGCTCTTATCATGGCCACCACTTAAATGCTTCCGGGGTTAAGGTAAAGTGGATAGTGAAAGGAGATAGGAGGGACAATTCGAATGCACCCGTTGTCTCAGCCTAACTTTCAGTCAACGACAGGCTGAGAGCTGGAGCTGAGGCAAGTTTTAAGCCTCTTGACAAACAGCTACAATATGCCCACCTGTCAATCATGTCAGCCTCACGCCTTATTTTGAATAACTCTTTCATGAAATCAAAATTAATAAGTTATAATAAATAAAACACACCCCTCTGTACAGTGTGTCCCGATCGATGATGATCCATCAGGGGGGTATCCTATCCTGCTATCTGTCTCACTACCCTTCTAATCATTATGATCTAGTCTAAACGCCAAAGACATTGCATGTTTATCTTTTCCTAAACTGTTAACAGGTCACATATTACACAATATACACTTCTCCATGTTTCTCTAACACTAATATGAGTCTCCAGTCTGTCTACAAACCCCCCAATGATGAGAAAAGTCCATCCTCTCCATCTTTTGCCTGCTCCACTTTTCAGAAAATGTGTGCTCAAACAGGCCGTTTGGAGATTTTCCCTTCATGACATCACAAAGGGCAGTAGCCCCTCCCCCAGGTGGGTGACACTCCCACAGCTAGGTGTTTGTTCTGCCCTCTGAGTCTGCCTTCTCACCGTAAACAATAGGACATGAAGCGAGAAAGCCAGAGACACCCAAGCCCTTCCAGAGAGGGGGCGTGGTCAGACACAGCTCATTTACATATTTAAAGGTACAGACACAGAAACAGCCTGTTCTGAGCAGGGCTGAAATAGAGAGGTTTATAGACATGATCAAATACAGGATCAGAGTGAATTTAGAACAAGAAACTTCACACATGTTTTGGGAGCTCTGAGACTTATTTAAACTGGTTAAAAAAGACGATCATATGCAATCTTTAAATGAATAATCATTCACTCTTAATTTAGTCTCTCCTGATTGAAATGTAATCCTGATGCTTCTGTGAATCCCTAACACAAAAGGGATTGTCTTGGAAAGAGTGTAAAATGTTTTTATTGTTCTTTTCTGAAACTCCAAATCACAGAAATAACAAAACAAGTTATGTTAAAAAAAAAAGGAAATGAAAAGATACAAAGGAGGAAAGTTAGCGACACTTGGAACCGTAAAGCTGTACAACTGAAAATAAGGAGTTTCCAATCGGATGTGAAACCACCTGATCGTTGCTGGGTTCATGAATAAAATTAAAATGTTTCTGCGACGTGAAGCTCCTCTGAACACTGACTCTTAAGGATCACTTAAAAGGGTTAAATAAAACATACTCTGTCAAAAGCAAAGACTCAAATACTGAAAGAATAAACCTCGTCAGTGAAACATAAAAAGCAGGAACTCGGGGGGGGGGGGGTCCAGATGCAGCTGCACGCCGGCGCTCTGCAGGCTCGAGTGGACGACGTACAGGACGCCGTCTGTCGTCTCAAAGAAGACGAACATACTCGCTTCTAAAAAATTATTCTCTTCTCAATCCTTCTTACGTCCAACTCACAGAAAAAAATACACACTGGCTGTATAAATAGAAAAACATTTCTACCCAGACTTTCTGAAAACAAGCGAGGAGGGATATGTTGAAAATCCTTACACGCTCTGACACTCTGAGGAAGCTCTGGAGGAAAGAACAGAAGTAAATGAAGGTGATGGGCGACAGCTGCATCATGCATGTCTGAGGAAGCCTCCTTCATTCAACCATATTAAGAGGTGGCCATTGTTATCAACAGGCGAGCCTGTTCCTGGTTCCCGAGCTGCAAATGGTTTTAAAAGTAGGAAATCCAACAAATCATTATTTCACCAATGCTTCTGACATGATCATCGACTAAAAAGACAACGATAGTGAAACTCCTCGGAGACATCAGATCATATTTAGTCACTGTGAATGTTGAGACCACTGGTTCACAGTCAATTTTAGTTTGTGACCCCACTTTGACTTCACAAAACTCTGAAGAACCAGGCATCCAAAACACATCAAGCTTTTTACTGAAACGATTCAAATTTAAATCCTGATAGTGTTTTTCTCTTGTGTTCCAAGTAAACATTCATTTTAGACCACATTTATTTACTGCAGGTATATTATTGTGGCCAGGGCAGAAAGGCCGGGATGTCTCTGTGTTCTGTGTGAACAGCCAGGTGAGCTCGTACACTGGACGCATGACGCATGGATGAGAGACAGACTGACATACTGCAAGATGTTTTTAGCATGAGCTAACGTCTTGTAGCTTAATTAAGGCAGAATGCTCCAATACTTTTTGAGTTGTTTTTGTTGCATTTTTCACTTTTATTAGATAGGACAGCTGAAGGACAGGACATGTTGAGTGGAGAGAGCGGGGGGAAGACCTGCAGCAAAGGGCAGAGGTCGGACTTGAACCCACGGCCGCTGTGATGGGGAATATAGAATTTATACACGTACGTCACACGTCATAACAGCTAGGCTATCAGCTCTCCGATATTTTTACTTTGACCAATAATTACACATTTCAGGGGACCCCATTTGAACTCCATATGACCTCATTTTGGGTCTGGACCACATGGTTGGGATAGCGTGGTTTAGACCAAAGGTGATGTAAATGTCTGTTCATGTGTCTTTCTAGTTGTTGGTCAACCACCACCCATGAATACTCAGGCTTTAAGATCAGTGGAAACCAAACACAACTTGGGTTTATCCAAAGACGCTCCAGAGTGTTAAATGTCCACACCTCTTCCAGAGATCACGTCTGTGTGAACTTAAATGTCACACTAAGGTCGACTAGTCCTCAGTTTGATGACAGTCAGTCAGGCCAGGCTTTGCTCGGCCCACTATTTCCATGATTGGACCCAAACTACAGACTTTCAGCCCGGTTTTATACTTCCAGCGTTGAGTCTTAACTACTCCGTAGTTTCGTTCAGTCGTAAGCACTACGTACTTGTGGGTTGGTTTGTCTGCGTAGCCCTGCAACACATTTTCTGCTCGTTTGTGTACAGGAAACCATGGCGACTGAAATGTAACTAATGATGTTGGAGTTGGAGCTGATAAATATCAAGCAGCAGATTATTACAAAGAAGAAGAGGAGAGGAGACATCGGAGGAGAGGTTCATGGTACAAAGAACATTTCTTTATCTTCTCGTCATTTTCAGACTCCCGATGTTGTACATGTGGACGCTGTGACAAAATGTCGACCAATTAGCAGCGAGCTTGCGGTCTGGGTTGTTTCGTCGCGTAGTAAATTATTGCAGGTCAGGCTACGTACGTATGCTTCTGCCTTAGTTCAGAGCTACAACCATGTCACACTTTAATCATGTCCACTGTCAGACAGTAGCACAAAAAATATTCAAATATCCAGATTATTTTAGAGACAGGAGAGTGGATAGAGTCAGAAACTAAGAGAGAGAGAGAGAGAGAGAGAGAGAGAGAGAGAGAGAGTGGGGAAGCAGTAAAGGAGCCACAGGCAGCATTGAACCCGGGCTGCCCGCTCTCGAGGACTTAAGCCTCTGTACAAGGGGCGCATGCACTAACCACTGGGCCACCAAAAATATCCAGATTTCTACTTTCCATCGTCTTTCAGTCGATGACCAATTAGAAAGCGGTGAAATGAAAACGATTGATCAGAATCATTGACCTTCACACATCCTGCAGCCTGAAACACATCAGGACAACATCGTCACATCATCGTCTCAGCGTCTCGTCCTGAGCAGCAGGTCAGAGGTCAAGATGTCGCTAAGTGAATCTCGAGAGCGCCACAAACTTAGAGAAGAACGAAGCAATAAAATGTGGGTGACATTTTTTTTTAACATATTAATGAAAATTGAGAAAAAAACTTCCAAAACAATGTTTGTGAAGGAAAACAGGAGCTACAGTATAATACACACACAGATTCACTGTGCCGTGCCTGATGCTTCTCTTCCTTTGCCCTCTTCATCATCATCATCATCATCATCATCATCATCATCATCATTATCATTATTTTGTGCAGGAGAAAATAAAATCTGAAACAGAAGCAACAAATAAAGTAAAACAAGCTTTTTTCTTATTTACACTGAATACAAGGATTTCATTGCATGATCACAGCCCCAGTTCACTCCGCTAATCCTCCGTCCGGCCTCTTCCCTAATCATTGCATTTGCAGAGTTCAGACACTGGGGGGGGCGTGTCGTAGACTGAGGGTTGTGTTGTAGGGGGGGTTGGTGTTGGAGCTCAGAAAGCTGTACAGATCCTTAAAAGAAGTCCAGGCTGGGAGGGCTCCAGAGTTTGTGTAACAGCGCTGATTCAGCCAGTCCAGTCCCAGCCTGCAGGCCTACACGGAGCAGGAGGAGAGAGAGGGTAGAGGAGGAGGAGGAGGGGGGAGGGGGGGGGTTTAGAGGTTGTCCCCGGGCTGGTACTGAGGCTCGGTGGCTGTGAAGTAGTCCTCCAAGAAGGCCTGCAGGTACTCGAAGGTGGGCCGCTCCTCTGCGTCCTTCTTCCAGCACTGCAGCATCAGCTCGTGCAGAGAGATGGGGCAGTCCTGTGGACACGGCATCCTGTAGCCTCGCTCCACCTGCTCCAGGACCTCGCGGTTGTTCATGCCTGAAGATGAAACACACACACACACACACACACACACACACACACACACACACACACACACACACACACACACACACACACACACACACACACACACACACACACACACACACAGAGGTTTAAAAAAAGATCCCTACAGCCTTGTTCACACTTGCACAAAACTCCTGAAGTTTTAGAGGTTTGCTGCATGTGTGAATGCAAACAGACTCATTCTTTCACTCTGACTTTATCCTGCCATGAGAATTAATCGTGAGCCAATTGGAGGGGGTGCATTATGTTTCCTGTTCTCCATTATGTTCTTCTCCACTCTTTAGTTCATATTGTGATTCTGTTGAACTACATGTAACATTGATATAAAGACAAATATTATTTTAATAGCATAGTCTAGCACAGTGATTCTCAAACTTTTTAGACTGCGTACTACCTCTGAAAATATTTGGCTCTCCAAGTACCACCATTATGGTAGATGTTAAAATACACTGTAGGCTTATTGCTGCACACATTTTATGCAAGAGGAATTCATAATTCATAAAAATAATATTATTTATTATTGACTGCTGGCAGCCACACTGTAGGCCTAATAAGGGCTAGCTCTAGAACTTGCACACACAAAAGTGCAGAACAATAAAAATGACAACTTTATACCAACAACCTGTTTGGAAATATTTAGTCTCCAGTGTTTCCCACACAAAGACGATACCTGGGCCCAAGTATATTTCCGACCTGTTCTCATTACATTTTTCATTTATTCATAAAATTGCTGCATGCCTGAGAGAGCGAGAGAGAGCGGGGTAGAGAGAGAGAGAGCATGTGAGAGAGTGCAGGTGCGCGCTTCGCAGGCTCTGTGCAAACAGAGCCTCTGTATTATAAATCTCTGCATTCAACATAGCAAAACTGCCTTTTAAAAAAAAATCCTCTCGACTCCTGCGGAGTGTTAAGACATCAAAAGAGAGCAGAATCACATCAGCTTCAGAGCAAGAGAGAGAGAGAGAGAGAGGGAGGGGGAGCGATATGGTCCGCTGTCTGTACATGCATCAAAACTGAAGCTTCTCCTGGTTCTGTTTTAAAAATGTTAATGTAAAGCTGCTTGCTGCCGATTGTGTACTGAACTCCAGTAAATAACAGAATATCTGTTAATGTAGGCCTACAGCTGCTTGCTGTTGTTTCAGGACTGAAATATAACAGAATATCGAGTGGAACATTTTTTAAAACGCGAGGCGTACTCCTGTTGTTGTTTATGTCTGTGTGTGAACATGAATTGAGCAGATTAAAGTTGTTTGTTGCAAAAACTAGATTAATTTAGAGGGGAAAACACATTTGATACAAATACAACCCAATAGACACAAGACAGATAAGATAAGTGTATGACAAAAAAAATTGTCGTTTTATGCTGAACAGGTTATTTTTTTATATTGTGGAGATTTCTTTGTGTACCACCACAGGGAGCCCGCGTACCACTACCATAGTTTGAGAACCACTGGTCTAGAGGACTCGGTTGCTGCGTCCTCCACTTCTGCATCGTTCTTTTTACGTCACGTCTTGCCTCATGAGACCCCCTGCCCCCCCTGCTGTGAGGTGCTTGTGTAACAACCAAGTGAGGAGGATTTCTGTCATTTAGGGCACATTCAAACTAGGCAATGTTGTCCCGTAATGTGCTTGAGCACAGATCAGACCACTCACACTAGCCAAACAAACTGGACCTTAGGGGTGAATCGTGTTTAGACACGGTGCGGATTGCTGAGTGTGAGTGCGCCCTTAACCTTAATGATCAAATCATGCAGACATACAGCTTTTATAACAGTTTAATAATAGTGATGTCAGTGTATGTCTGAGGTCAGACTCTGTGGTTTAAACTCTACATCCATTAATGCCGACACGTAGTATACATCATATGTGCAGCTCCTCAGAGTGCCTTTGAGACATCAGAGAGACATTTACCTTTGACCTTTAAACACCCAAAATCTAAACTGAGTCCAAACTGAATTGCTGTATAAATGTTTTAAAAATCATTATTTGAAACACTAATTTAACTTAAAGTAAAAATACGTCTCCTACTGACCGATGTCGGGGACACAGATCTGCCCTCAGAGAGCTGCTAGCACACATCTGTTAGCATAACACTTCTCCCTGAGCTGCCTGTGTGCTAACCTCCCTCACCTTCTCCCTGAAGCCCGGCCAGCCCACCAGCTCCATCTGGACAAACATGTGTTCCCCCCTCCCCGCGTGGAGCTGCACACTCTGAGTGCACCCTGTGCCCCCGCCACGCTTTCTCTTCCACTTTCTGTCTGAAACTCAAGCTGTCCCACGAGGCGAGGGCTGCTAATTAAGGGTTATCTCACATTCTGGCAGGGAGAGAAGGTTACTCAAGCGTTTAAGAACCTTTTAGTCCCACAGACAGCAGGAGGGAGGGGCCGCCTGTTGTCATGGAGAGAGCTGTGTGTGTGCTTTGGAGACATGCAGGAGAGGTTTTTTTTCTTCTCTTTCTTATCAGGCCACTTTATCGACTTTCTCCCGAGCGGGCTCAAGGTGAACGGTATCTCAGCTGTCACTTTAACCCTTTCTGTTTCCTCACCTGGGTAAGGCACCCGACCCTTGGTGACCAGCTCCGTCAGCAGGATGCCAAACGACCACACGTCCGACTTGATGGTGAACTTCCCGTACAGCGCGGCCTCCGGGGCCGTCCACTTGATGGGGAACTTTGCACCTTGAGGAGAGCAGAGGTGACATGAGTGTTAATGGAGCGCACAGCGAGTGAAGTCTCCTCACAAAACGCAGCTCAAAACTCAAAGACCACCTGCTGGATTTGTTCTGGAGCCTGACGACAACAGAGTAACTTCATCAATATCCAGAAATTGTTAAGTACTTTGTCCAATATGAAGACCGTAGGTGAAGGCTCAGGCCCACTTTAAAGAATATAGTGGAGTTTAAAGTTTTAAATCTAGCTACTGACACTAAATAAAAAGCTCTGGCTTAAATGTTAGACTTTAAAATAAATGTTTCACATGTGGCCCTAATCCCTCTCCTTAAGAAAATCCTCACAAGTCTGCAGATTTCTTCAATAAGCTGACTGACAAACAGTTAGCCCTCCTTCGAACGAGCTCCCACAGCGTCTGTGTGGACTGAATGATGATAAAAGGACGGACACATCAGTGAAAAAAAAAATCCTCCTCTCTTTAAAGGAAAACAGCTAATGCCGACAGATAAGCAGGCAACAAACACGGAGGGTTCAAAATAAGTTTGCGTTCAACATTCCTCCTGAACTCTGTGCCTCTGTGCAGCTTCACTTTGTGCTCACGTTTAGCAAACATCTGGAGGTCAAAGCTAACTCATTTTCTTGTGGGCGTGTTGCACATTCTCGCAGCCCTCTGAGAGAGTTTCCGTCCATGACACGATGCAGTCATGCAGAGTGTGTGAGGGAGCATTAAGTATGAACATATATACTGTATAACATCATGTGTGCCCCACCTTGCCGAGCTGTGTACTCGTTGTCCTCGATCAGCCTGGCCAGGCCGAAGTCAGCGATCTTACACACCAGGTTGTCTCCCACCAGGATGTTGGCTGAGCGGAGGTCTCTGTGGATGTAGTTCATCCTCTCGATGTAGGCCATGCCCGCTGCAACCTGGAGGGCAGAGCGGTCGCTTTAGCTGCAGCAACACTCACACGCAAACATCAACAGGGATTTTGTGCAAAATATGACATCTGTTGTAGACGGGAGCTTTTTTTTTTTTAAGTTAAGTAAATGTCAAGAGAACTTCTGCACACAGCTCATATCTTTCTGATGAAGGTGTACCTGTGCAGCCATGTCGACCAGGTTCGGCAGCTTCAACCCTCGTCCTTCTCCATCCTTCAAGAAGTCCAGCAGGCTTCCTGCAGCACACACAAACACAAACAGTATGACGTCAGGCCGTGAACACAAACAGACACTCAGTGAATCACAGCTGCACTCTCCTCTCCGCCTCGTGCAGGAACACAGAAATAACAACAACGTGTGACTGAGTGTTTGTGAGACATGAGGTTTGTAATGTGCATGTTCCATTCTACTTTTATAATCACTAACAATGATGGTTAGAGGATAACTAAAGGCCTGGAGGACATAATGATCACATTAAATACAATCATCATAACGCCTCTTTAAAAACACATTCCTCTCCCCCCGATATGACAGGCTGACCGACGTGTAGCAGACACAGCGATGAACATTAAGGTTTCCATTCTCGTGTTGTGTGGTGACTCACTGCTCATTGTTGTGGCTTTCTGAGTTCCACTCTTTTTATGGATCGTGTTAAAGGCCTCAAACACTGAAGGCTTCCCACACAACACAACAGTTACTCTTATAATGAATGGAATATAAAACAAACCCTCTTGTGCGATGATTAAAAACATCAAGAAAATCTGCAGGCATGCTCATGCCAAGTGTTCAAACACACAGCAGCATATGAAGAGTACAGGTACTATGCAAATGTTAAAACAGAGGAAAAATCCCATTTGATGAAAGAGGGCTGATTTGAAATGTAATTCCTGCACGCTGCCTTTGGAACGCCTCGAACAGTTTGAGTGAAGTGCAGTGAATACAAAGTCCTTTCTTTCATCTTTTCCATAACGTTTCAGTAAAGAAATCCTTTTGTAACATTCATTTTGCCCTGATTGTATTAAACATTGAAGTGTATTCTCCTTCCCTCCCCTTCTTTGTTTCCCTCCTCTCTCATCCTCATTTTATGCTATGTGGATGTAGTTGGCCAAGGTTTGAATCTGACCTGTTTCTCCTTTCCTGCATTTCAATCCCCACTCTGTCTCTCTCTCTCTTCCCAATAAATAAATAAATAAAATAAGGTAATTAAAGAAATGTGTGACTTTTTGATCCAGCAGCATGAAACCAAAAACAAACAACAAACTGCTGTTTGGCCACACCTCCGTCATACTGAAGCCTCCGCTCTCCTCCAGTGACACACCCCCAACCCCCCTCCCCTTGTATTGGCACGAAGGAGTCAAGCGCAGACAAAATTGTCCTTTGCTTGAACTGAAATTGTCAGTTCCTGCATTGTTGTGTTAGCATGCTAATGTTAGCGCTCTTTAGTTAGCTCGTAGCTTCACGTTGCACATGAAATGACACATAATGAGCGTGATCACACTTATGTGACATCCAAATAATCAGTGAGTATGTTCTTCTTCTTCTCTCTAGTTCTTGACTAAAACAGCTTTTATACACAAGGGGAGGAGCCGACCGTCCCGTCCATGTAAACACAGTTATGACAACAACACAGCCAGCGGGACTCGAGCTTCTCCCTCATTGTAGACAGTCAGGACTCAGAGACACATTTACACAGGATAGACTGGATTTCTGATATATTTATGTGTAAAATGATAACCTCCTTTATGAGCACTCTTCTCTATACCACCCATTTTATGCCCAAACCTGTGTGCAGACATCTGAACACGGATCTCACTGCAGAGAAAAAATAAAGCAACAACAACGCTGATTTTATAGTTGTGCACCTCCTCAAAAACTGAGACCAGCTTTTGTTCAGGCAGGCCTCGGAGTCACGCTGCTATCATGCCGGTGTTTTGATTACAGCTGTTGGCCAGCTGATTTTAAGCATCCTATTGGCTAATCGAACTCAGCTGCTCTAGCCTGCCTACTCTTTGCTGCTCTCTCTGCAGGACCCAAATATAAATATTAACAAATAAAGAAACGTTTCTGGAGTAAGTGGTGCTGACTGAAATGTTAAAAGTGCTGGAGCTGCAGAGACTTTATGTGAGGGAAACAGTCAGTGAGAGTGGTGAACTGACATCATTAAAGACTTTATGAACTCCTCCTGTTGTTTCATTACTTTCTGCCTGTGCTGTTACATGACTCACTCTCTCATTGTTCTTTTGGCTTCTCTCCCTCATGAGACCTGTTTTCTCCCCCCCTCTCTTCTGTTCCAGTGTGTGACCACTGCTCTGCGTCTCTCACAGCAGGTTTTATTCTGTGTCCCAGTTTAATTCGCTCATGGTTAATATCAGGTATGGTGCATTATCTGTGCCATCTGTGCACATATCACGCACTGTGCCACACTGAGGGAGAGCAGAGTGGTTGTTGTTTCACATGAGCAGGGTAATGCAGATTAAAGGTTTTCGACTGAAACTCAGAGTTTGTGTTCTGCTCTTAAAGCTATGGATCTTATTGGTTCATTTAAATAGTTACAGAAAGCTCAGCACAACTTGATCTATACACAAGGTGAGACAAAGGCAGGCTGATTTAGATATTGTCCATAGACCTGTGCAAACAAGCTGTTTTCACATCTGCACTACTGAAAATATATCACAGGATATAAATGCCATGTCCTGCTTCCTGAGACCCCTCCTCCTCATTTTTGAATATAATCATTTTCTAGAAATTAAGAGTGCATGTGTGAAAACAGCACAAAGATCACATATTCTTTTCCTCTTCAACCAGTTTAAATAAGTCTCAGAGCTCCTCAAAACATGTGTGTGAAGTTTCTTGTTCTAAATCCACTCTGATCCTGTATTTGATCATGTCTATAAACCCCTCTATTTCAGCCCTGCTCAGAACAGGCTGTTTCTGTGTCTGTATCTTTAAATATGTAAATGAGCTGTGTCTGACCACGCCCCCTCTCTGGAAGGGCTTGGGCGGCTCTGCCATATTGTTTACGGTGAGAAGTCAGACTCAGAGGGCAGAACAAACACCTAGCTGTGGGAGTGTCACCCACCTGGGGGAGGGGTTACTGCCCTTTGTGATGTCATGAAGGGAAAATCTCCAAATAGCCTGTTTGAGCACACATTTTCTGAAAAGTGGAGCAGGCAGAAGACGGAGAGGATGGACTTTTCTCATCGTTTGGGGGGGTTTGTTGACAGACTAGAGACACATGTTAGTGTTAGAGAAACATGGCGAAGTGTATTACTTGTGTGTTGTATTGAGGTTAAAGTCCTTCTGGGGATGGCAGTAGCTCAGTCTGTAGGGAGTGTCAGGAGTTAATGTGTGAAGGTTGGCTTCAGTTAGTGGTTATATATATATATATATATATATATATATATATATATATGTGTGTGTGTGTGTGTGTGTGTGAAGATGTTTGTGTTGATCTACCTTTGCCCATGTACTCTGTGACGATGTAAATGGGCTCCTCAGACACCACGGCGTAGAGCTGCACCAGCTTGTCATGGCGGAGTTTCTTCATGATCTGAGCCTCCTCCAGGAAGGACTCGGGGGACATGGTGCCAGGCTTCAGAGTCTTCACCGCCACCTTAGTGGTGCCGTTCCACGTTCCTGACACACACACACACACACATGCTGACATCAGTACAGGCAGGAAGATCGGTTCATATACAAATGAAAACTCTGCTGTCTGACCCGAGGAGAAGATCGGCAGCTCCCAGTCAGAAAACAGTGACTTTAAAAACACACCAGGGTACATGCAGCACAGAATGAGATCAGGAGACGATGAGAATAAGCTTGGCCGTGATTCTCATGCTCTGAGGTATGCCAGAGGATAATTAAATGGGTACGAGATTTAGAGTGGACCCTCGATTTTAAAATCCAGGAGAGGGATCCTGCTGAGCTATGAGAGCCACAATGCTCCAACACAGGAGCAGATAATCCTTTGTAGGATGATTAACAAAAAGCAAGCATGTAAGCTCCTCACTGGATTCATGCCATTAACTGCCACACGGACGACGTGAAACCGCCTCCAGCTACCGCGTCAGAGCATGCATGAAAAGATATGGATCGCTGTAATCACACCGATAAAAGACGGACTCCGTTCATCTCGTTCTGTGACAGGACTGGATGCAGGAGTATTAGTGGGGACCCAAAGGGCAGACAGAGCTAATGTCAGGTAACGTTTGGTGTACATTATGTTTTCTGGGTCTGGAGGTTTAATGTTGAAGGGTAAGCTCATAAATCAGAGTCCGCTCAGCGTCTTTAGTGATGCAGCTGTGTCGGGGAGTGAGCAGATGACGGTCACCCGCTGAGGCCTGAGGTAACAGGATCCCAGAGCATGGGTGTCATCTGGAGGGGGAAAGCCCTGTCCTAAGTGTGTGTCCAGCTGGGATGTGAGAACCACACACACACACACACACACACACACACACACACACACACACACACACACACACACACACACACACACACACACACACACACACACACACACACACACACACACACACACACACACACACACACACACACACACACACACACACACACACACACACTTCTGGTAGATGGAAGAGGACGGTTGTTTTTAAGGTTGTTCTTATTTATTTTGTAACACTGGGTGTTAAGACTTTAAATACACAGGGATTGTTATACATTTCTGTATTTTAGGGGGGAAATAAACCTGGGATACTTGTAAATATAAACCAAAAAAACATTGTTAACAATGATCCAGGTACTCATGATGGTTTGAGAAGGCCTTTAATTCATAGGTCTGACTCTGAACCACAGCCTTGGGTTGGCTTTCCATCAGAGACGTCTGTTAGTCCCCTGAACTATTGTCTTCCAGGTAATGGATCTTATACCACATGACATGTATTTGTATTTATTTGTTGTTGTTTTGTTGTTGTTGTTGTTGTTGTTGTTGTTGTTGTTGTTGTGTCTCTAGACTAATGAAACCATGTTAATGGGTTACATTTAATTCTATGATGTCAAAGAACATCTAGCAAAGGGACTGCAGATGAAAATTTGCCTTTCGGCCAATTCGGGTACATTTACATCTGTCTGAATGTTGATTAATGTACACTGTCCCTTTTCAAATAATAAATAAATAACAAATAAATGACCCCAAACAGGTTTCAGGTCGTGTGCTAACAGACTCAGCACGTCAAGCTAAACTTACTCCGGCTACTGTGTTGTCAAAGCTGCAACCAAAGCCAGCATCTCCTACCCGCAGCACGAGGCAGCCTTTATGGTGTTACTTACCTTTGTTCTTACTTAACTGTGCTTTATTTGTTCGGCTTAGGTTTATTGTTGTCTTGTTGAAGGCATACTAAGGATTATTTAGGTTCATATTGTAGGAGTGGCTTTGGGTTGTGAGTGGGTGTGTGTTGGGGTCAGGATGAACTTTCATGTATGATTCACTTTATTTTATTTTAGTTCTGAATATTTGTTTGTATTCTGTTTGATTATGCTGCAGACCTCAGGAAGAGTAGCTGCAGCCATGTGTCGATGCTAATGAAGAATAAACAATCTAACTCTTTGAACGACGTCGTCCCTGTAAAAAGTCTCACGATGTAATGATTCACAACATTTCAGATACTGACAGGCCAGATAACAGTCTGGGTTTGCTTGTAGATTAACTAAAACGGTTGGCTGATCTTTATTGAACCTAAACTCAGAGTAACTTTGGCAGGTTTTGATTTTAAAATTTCTGGAGCAGTGGTACTAAACTGGTGGGTCGGGGGCCCAAAAGTGGGTCGTGGAGATGTTTTCAGTGTGACGCGTAGGTGTTCATGGGAAAAGACTTGTTTCTTTTTAAACTAAAGCCCGACCGATAAATCGGCCAGCCAATAATATCGGCCGATATCGAGTGACTACTGGTGTCGGCTAATTTTATCACAGCACCGATTTTACTAGATTTATTCACCAGTCAAATATAATTTAATTTGAGTTTCTTTGTGTTACACTAGCAGTTCTCTTTCACCTGCAGAGGGCGCTATATGGATTACAAGAAGCAACATCACCCTCGTAGAGTGTCTAGCAGTGATGCACTTACACCGCAGATACTTTCCAGTCGAGTGACCATCTCGTCTTCACTAAATATCTTTTCCTCAAGAGTTTGATAACTGCATTGGATTGATCAACATAAAGTAAGTACGTATATATCTAAATCTATCTAAAGATATTGGCCGATACATTGGTATCAGGTTTTTCTCTTCCTAATATCGATATCTGCCCCAGAATTCCCATATCGGTCAGGCCTTAGTTTTAACATGTTTGTTTTGTTCCGTGTCTTTGTTCTGTCACATGTTTTGAACTGGCTTAGATCCAAACTGTATAATTTTTCATTAAATTATTCTGATTGGTTGAAAAATATCAGAAATTTGGGTTTTGATGAGTTTGCTCTAATTGTTCGTTCTGGTTTATGTATTGAGTGCGTTTAAGTTAAAACAATCACTTTTATTTTTTACCAGTTATGTTTTAGTTTAGTTTTATGGATCCTGGGGTAATGTTTGAAGGATAAAACTGAATTTGTTTGATCTCTGAATAGCACACGAGGGAGGCCATGTTGAGCATCAAAAATGTATTTTTTTTGGGGAGGGTTCTCTTACCGTAAAACACATCAGCAAAACATCCCGTCCCCAACTTTACTTCCATCACAAGTGCGTCTCTGCTGATCTCCCAGGCATCATGACTCAAGCCCACAGTGTCGGGGATGTAGTTCACACACACGCCCGTTAAATTAAAGCACAAACCATCCGCACTCTCTACAGGAGGAGGAGGGGGGAGGGGGAGGGATAGGCACACAGGGTTGATTATCGGGGAGAGGAACATGCAGTGAGGTCACATGGAGGCAGCCATCTTGACACTGAGAGAGCAGAGTCTCCTGACACGCTGGATGTTTTACACATGTTGTTTTTTGGAGGGAGGGGTCAGAAGACAGAATTATTTCTCTGGCATGGAGATTATCAGAATTTCCTGCCCTATTTTCTCATTTGATCCCCTCCCTCCCCTCCCACCCGGCCGGATTAATTGCTCGTGATTGTAAGTCTGGTGTCTCTGCTGGCTCAGCGTGGTCACCTCCATGTAGCCTCCTCTACCACAGGTGTCTGGATCCGTACCCATCCAGACCTCCCCAAACTGCCCGTTCCCAAGGCGCTTGATGAGCTGCAGAGACTCCCGCGGGATCTCCCACACGTCTTTGGTTTTGACGGACAGGTCGGCGAGGCGGGGCATCCCTTTGTGGCAGGGAACCACCAAGCGACAGCAAAGCCCGGCGGCTCGGTCTGCACAGGGCGCGGCACAGCGATGCACAGGTGAAAGCAAAGGGAGAGATTCGAAAAGAGTTAGCGGAGCTCTCTGCAGACAAGTGGAAGACTCAAAGCAACAAGACAACTCTCGAGACAAAGACAACAAAGAGTTCTTATAAAAGCTGAAAATCCTTTACAGGTCAGGTGATGCAGCAGCAATCAGTCTAATGTGCTCTCTATGATTCACACTGATCATCAAATCAACCAGAGTGCTGCAAACTCTGACACATCTGAACACAAATTAAAACGCCACCCGCAGTTCTCATAGAGGAGATATTGAGGGTGATGAGCTTTCATGGTCTGAACCATTGAAGGGGAGACTTCAAGTCCTTTTAAAATGCTTGAATCCTTCTTTGGTTTTGCAGAAGAACCACCTTTTTTTGTTTTAGAGCATTCACAGTTTTAGTTTGAATCCCTGGTGTTGTGTGTTTTATTGTGAAAGGTTAGAAACTGTGGGACTGACATCTTCCATTAATGTTTACTGCAGTTAAATGAAAAGTGTTTCCATTCACATGTACTGATCAACCAGCTGCAGTGGGCAGCAGGGACACTGAGGCTGTTTCTGAAACCCCCTTCTACAAACTACTATCGAACGCAGTAAGACATATGTACTGCATACTGCATTTGACAGTAGTTTGCAGTATGTCTGCCAGTTGGTGGTTATTTTACAGGAAGTTAACAACAGCCCAGCTGACATCAAATGCTGCTACAGTGTAGCCTCCACTTACAGAGGACGTTACTGTCCCGTTATTTTGAGCTCTGACCTGATGCTCTGCATTGTGGGAAAAAGTACGCAGGGAAGACTGGTCTGATGCATACTGTACATTTTTCCTTAATCAGCATGACATCCAGGTATTTTTGGCATATTGCCGATGTTGTTCACATGCTGCAAACTGAACTAGTAAAGTAGGAAGTTTCAAAAAACAGCCAAAGTTTCTCTGCCCACTCAAATTGAAAGTATTTATTCATACGTTCTCTATCCACTTTTAATTTCTACTTTGACTACTAACATTTAAAATATCATTTATTAAAGTATTCATATCTAAATGAAATCTATCGCAAAAATCCTAAACTGTCTCGTCAGAGGTTGGACTTGAGTAAAAAAACGACTATTTGGGTTTTTTCGCAAAAGGCTGCTTATAGTATCTTCTTTTTTTTGTTCCTATTTTAAATAGTAAATAAATACTTTTCACATCTATTTCATGACACAGGTGCATAGCAACGTATGAACACTGTCTTACGTGCAAATAACTAACTGGCCACCCCTTCATAAGTAGGGGCCCCAGTTGGGCGCCCCGAGTCAGAAAAGTCTGGACACTCCCCTGCAAATTGATCCTGAAATGCTTGAAGTGTGGCTCCATCTTTCTGAATGACAGTAAAGTGTCTCACGTTGCTACAAAATCTGCAGTGCAGATCGAAGAAAAAGCAACAACTCGTCGTCTGCCATTTAAGGTCAACACGGCTCGTTTTGACTAATTGCATCTATAACTCGTCTTTTAACGATAATAACTCATAATTTATGTCAAGTGATAGCTTTCAGGCGGTCACTCCTCAGGGTAATGTACATGAACTGTTGTGGTCAAACATAAAGATGGAGCTCAGGGACTTCCTGCACCATGAGAAGAATTAACAGCCTTGTTTAGGCAGCAGAGTGGTCCTCCAGCTGCTTCCTCTTCGATCCTCTCCATTGGCTGTTTTCTCTTTAAGCGGTGACCTCCTGTCATCTGTGTCATCAAACATCTCTCGCGTTTACTCTGGAGGAAGCGCTCATGTTTGCCCTTCATTGATTCGGGCAGTGGATTTGGGCAGAGTTTCCGTTGGTACTTCTATGTTGATGTCTAGTAACAGCCCCCTCCCCCCCTTAATACTCCCAGGACAGTGACCCCCCTCCTCGCTCGCTGCCAGTGATAAGGCTGGGGATGTTTGCACGGGGCAGTAAAGATGAGATAACGGCCTGCGTCTGACCCGTGACACTGTTCTACCTGCACTGTGACCATCAAAGCCCATCTGTGCCGCCCGCCTGCTGCCTCAGCTGCTGCACTCATGAATCGATGCAGCTCCGTGTTCATTCTGCTGGCCGTCATAAAACCTGTCGATATGTGGACGGTCTCCACACAACATGCATCCAAACAGTGGAAGTTTCCTAGAAAGGCACGGCAGCTTCAACTGATGAATGTTCTGCTTTGATCAGAGTTCAATACATTTTGTTTTACATTTACTCAGCGTTCCTTTCAGGGCTGTCGAAAGATACATTTTTTTGCACGTTTCAAATAATATTTTGCTTTTCAAATTTTTTTTCGATATGCTTTTATTTTGAATGGTTGTACTGTCTTAAGCTCAGGCGACTGTGTTTCCTGTTTCGGCACAAACCTGCTTTTAATTTAGAGTATGATAACGTTGTTCTGGTTGATGAAAGGTTACGACATTCCTTTAAAGGAGCAATATGTAACTCTGACACCTCATGTTTAAAATGCATACTGCAGTCCAAATTCTAAACATTGTAGAAAGCTGTCTCCCCCCGCCCCCTCCTCTTTAGGGTCGATGTGCAAGCAGGTCACCATGTGGTGGGCACTGTAGCTTCAGTGTTTATCCAGCTCTGCATCAGTCTGTAAACCTTTCTGTGTTCTAACCTCTCTCCATTTTTCAAAATCATCTCCAATATTGATCCTAGTTTGAGCACGTTTCTGCTCGTGGAGCTTATTAGAAACATGCAGAGGCTTTTCAGGTCGGGTACAATCACTTCTATCTGAACCACTTCTCTTGCCCGCTTCCATCACTGCAACACCTGTTGACCTGATAACTGCTCTCATATATGAAAAACTGAGGGGCGTCCAAAACGGCTGTGTGGGGGTGTCTTAAAAGCGCCTACCTTCTCTGGTCCAAACAAATCCAGAGCATTCAGGAGCAGAATCTAAAGTTAGAAGGAGGACATACTGGCTGCTGCATTGTTGTCAGAGAAGCCAGCACTTCAACATAGCATGTTTCATTAATGTCTGATGATGTAGTAAGATCACTTTATCATTTCAGTCACTACAGAGCTTACAGATTGGACCTTTAACTCAGTGTTTCTATAACAGCAAAACTTTTCTTTATTCAAGTTTGAACAAATCAAGGTGGCTTTCCTGTCTTTGAAATGTTTTGAATCAGAGGGAACGAGTTATTTGTTCTCTCAAATGTCACATGTTTTACTTTGAAGGAGGTTGGTATTGAGCTTCCTCTTTCATCCTTTCACATTAATGTGAAGAAAAGCGACATTATATGAAGCCATATATGCTCCGGAGTTCGTCAAAGACGTGAAAAATAGAGGAAAGCAAAGAAAGCAGCAGAAGCCCTGAAAAGAGTCAAGGTTTGTTAACAAAGACGTGTCGTTGGCTCCATACGTCATCCGGAGCGCTGATCAAATGTGGAGAGGAGCGGTTATTGTGCCGTGAGGACACAAACACATACAGAAAAATCATGAGTCAATGTGACAAGTGGAGCATGACAGGAGACATATCCTTTTTCTCCAGCAGAGGGAGGGAGTGATAAAAATAACACGTTTATAGATTAGTAGGACACAGAGTGGTGGATATATCACTGTTACTCTGTGACATAACAAACAATGAAGACAAACTGAAGAGAAAGAGGGAGACAAAGTCAGAGTGTATGAGTAAAACTAAGGACAGTAACCGCCCTCTCGCCTCTTAAATAAGTGTGACAACAGAAAACAAACTCCTGGACATGTGGATGATCTGACGCTCTAACTCGGTTTCCTCTTCAGATACGACATATGTTTCTCCATCAATGACCTAAAAATGGACGTGTATATAAATAAATACCTGTAAGTGTATGTTAGGCAGCAGATGTGTGACATTAGCTGACATACACTGAGCTTTCCACCTCTCTTCTCCTTGTGCCTCATGATAAGTGGCACCTTTGATTCCTCCTTAATGTGTAAATGTGCGCTGCAGATCAGATGCAATTACAGAGTAACTGTGTCCGCTTAATGCATTCTGGATCAATCTGAGGAAACGGACACCAGGCGGGGAGAGGAGGGAGGGCTTTTGACGCTGCTGTTTGAGCCCGTGCAAAATGTGACCGACTGCATCATTACAAATCCCTCGCTGGAAACATCCCTTTGTTTTTAATGCAGATGTTTTCATCCTGCAGCCTCGGTGGCTCTGAGGCTAATTGCTTCATATGCAAACACACAAACACAGATTCTTTCAGTGTGGTGTGTTTAAAGCTGCACTGGTCAATAACTTCATGTCAATCAAACATAAAGAAAACATGTCTCAGACAAGGTGAGAACTCATTTCTGGGTAATGTAGTCTGTCAAAGACTGTTCATGTTTAAAGCTTTCTACAGGCAATTTTAAGTCTGGTCTTTGTGTCCATCTTCCTCTGTGTCTCTGTCACCGTGTATCCTCAAATCAAGCTGAATCTACCTCCCAAATAAATCATCCTTTAATCCATTATATGAATTTTTACGTCTTTTGTAAATATCCTTTCATTAGGCTACTTCCATGAAGGAAAAGAAATGGTGGTATTGCATTAACTTCTATTATCAAAACTTATCAAACTCACATGATTTAATTCATATCCAGATTCAAAAGCCTAAAGTGGTCATGAATGAGCTCTGTGTTTGTACCTGAGTAGTGCTGAACCAGCTGCTGCAGCGTGTCAAACTGAGCCCTGGTGGTGATGTAGTAGCCGCCGCTGTCCAGCTTGCGGATCTTATAATGCTTGACGTGGTCACCTTTCACATCGTCCCAGTCCCGTATGGACAAGGAGAAGGCACCTAAGAGAACAGAAAGGCCCGGGTTTCAGTCACCAAACAACTCAACAGGAACTCTACAGCTCTATAATTCATTTGAGCTTTAAGACACTTTTAGACGCTTTTTTACAAAGTGATGAACAACAGAGAGTAAGTACAAAACAAGCCAGGATCTAGAGAGGAGTTAATATATCATCTATCGTCCATCTAATCAGATCAAAACCATCCTAAATATCGTCATTGTCACCTAAAAGACTCTAAAGGCTCCATGTTTTAAAACAAATGAATCATCCTTCACAAGTACTGAACACTGGAAAACTCAAAGGTTGGTATTTAAAGTAATTCCTCTGTAGGTGATATACTTACTATCTGAGGTCAGACACATTCCCCGGGATTAACTAAACCTGTGTGTGGTTTTACCTTTAGTGGTTTCACTCTCCCGGATCAGATAGGTCCCTCGAGGGTTTCCCGTGGACAGCAGCTGCCTCTCAGCATCCTTACGGCCAAGTTTACCAAAGTACCAGCTGCAACCACAAGGGGGGAAACGACACATTTAGAACGCCTTTCTTCCTTTGACTCCAGTGTGTTAGTCATGCACAAGACAAGATTATTTTACATTGCAGATCAGGAGTGTTGCTGATGCTCAATGACACAGGGCCCGTCACTGGAAGACGGTGTGCAAGAACTTAAAGGAGCAATATGTAACTCTGACACCTAGTGTTTAAAATCAGTACTGCAGTCCAAATTCAAAACATTGCAGAGAGCTGTCTCCCCCCGCCCCCTCCTCTTTAGGGTCGATACTCACACAGGTTGCCATATTGCAGACACTGTAGCTTCAGTGTTTATCCAGCTCTGCATGGGTCTGTAAACCTTTCTGTGTTCTAACCTCTCTCCATTTTTCAAAAGCATCTCCAATATTGATCCTAGTTTGAGCACGTTTCTGCTCGTGGAGCTTATTAGAAACATGCAGAGGCTTTTCAGGTCGGGTACAATCACTTCTATCTGAACCACTTCTCTTGCCCGCTTCCATCGCTGCAACACCTGTTGACCTGATAACTGCTCTCATATCTGGCAAACTGAGGGGCGTCCAAAACGGCCGTGTAGGGGTGCCTTAAAACCGCCTCCCTTCTCTGGTCCAAACAAATCCAGAGCATTCAGGACCAGAATCTAAAGTTAGAAGGAGGACATACTGGCTGCTGCATTGTTGTCAGAGAAGCCAGCACTTCAACATAGCATGTTTCCTTAATGTCTGACCTTATAGTAAGATCAATTTATCATTTCACTCACTACAGATCTTACTGATTGATCCTTAAAAAAAAAATAATTACCTGAAGATGCTGAGAAAATGTGTTCACAATAAAAGCTGAGTCCAGATGTGCATCTGAGGTTCCCACAACACATCAGCAGCCAGGCTGACATAAAATACTAACAGTTTGAGAATCTCTGGTTCAATCCGGGACAAATCTAGCAGATTGTTTTTCTGATTGTTTTTCTGATTTTCTCACACTGGCCAGGAGTCAGACTCTGGATGTCGATGTTGGATGTTCAGTCTTCATATTGACCTCCCATCTTTTTCCATTAGTGATAAGAAAGTCAAAATGTCCACTGGCCAAGAAATGCATGTACTTACAAAAGATGATATCATGTATTTGACAGGCTGCTGTGACCTTCACTGAGCAGATTCGTTTGTTATTTTTATCAGTGACATGCTGAGAAAAAAATCTTTTTAACCACATGATGGTGCAGGCTTGGAGAAGAGCAACATTTCAGGACACTGTTTTTAATCCTTTAAAATGCCAGATGTGAGAAGCATTGCAGCCACTAGGGACTGCTAGTGCAGCTTTACACTGAGGGCCTGATTCACTAAGGATGAATTACAACCCTTATAGCTGCCTTAAGATGCTCATCATTTGCTCCGGCTTTCTGCTCCGTCTTAAAGTCTAATTTACAAAGCAGACACTCTTCATGATACACAAACACATCCATAATTGTTCTGCTCCATGCAGTTTGCTCTGGGTTTTGGTCTGAATGTGGAGAGAAGCGGTCTGCACCTTCACTCTTCATGGAGATGAGTGCTCATGCTGATGGAGCTCAGATTTGTCAACATAAAAATGATGCATTTGGAGGGGAGGGGTATCGTTTCAGGTTTTTTTTTCCTTTACTGAATGGAGCAAGCAAGAGCAATGTGGTAAAAAAAAAAGCACATCCTTGCCCTGCGTAATGTCTCCAGACCATCCCTACAGAAGTCTCAGCCTTACATCTATTATCATTATTAGAAACGTTGAAGTGCATCTGAGAGTTGCTCAACTTCAACCTCTATAATTAACAGACTCAGTCCTCCCTGTTTCATCACCATTACAGTTGTTAATGTTAATATTAGACTGATCAGTCTGTTAGTCTAGAGATAACATTTGTTATGAATTAGAGCAGCCAGTATGTCCTCCTTCTACGTTTAGATTCTGGTCCTGGATGACCTTTATTTGTTTGGACCAGAGAAGGTAGGCGGCCGTTTTGGACGTCCCTCAGTTTGTCAGATATGAGAGCAGTTATCAGGTCAACAGGTGTTGCAGTGATGGAAGCGGTCAAGAGAAGTGGTTCAGATAGAAGTGATTGTACCCGACCTAAAAAGCCTCTGCATGTTTCTAATAAGCTGTTGTTTTGTTTGTGTTCCCCACCTACCTTGTCTTCCTCTAATGGCAACAAAACATGACTGTACATTTTACATGTTCCTACTCCTACTTCATTCTGACTAATGTAGACCTTTAGACTTTTTGGACCACCCACTCAAAACAGTTGTCACATAAAAATGAGAGAGCAGCCATCTCTGCAAACTCTTCTACAGCTAATCTCAAGAGAAAAGTGGGCAAGACTCAAAACCTCATTAAATGTATGGTTTGAACTTATTGGTTTCAAGTTCAGACAAACAGTTATTGTCTATAATCAAGTGTAGTTAAACACACAGTATGTAGATTTCACCACCAGGGGGCTCTCTATCAAAACAATAACAAAGAATGTGCTCTCTGTTAAACCCCACCTCTCACCCAGCGTCTGGATGGTATTTTAAATACTGAATCCATTCCTTTAAAGTGTCACACAAACGTTTTATCTGTTAAATCATCTGCACTGGAGAGAAAGTACAAACTGAGGGATGACGGCGACTTTTTCTTCCTCTTTCCTTTAGAAGTTTGCACATGTGCTGCTGTCAGTTTGCTGCCCGGCGTTCTCTAATCTCTCTGCTTCAGAGTGAGCTCTGGATCAAAGTCCTGAACCAGCGTACTCACACACACACACACACACACACACACAGAAACACGAGGACTTACTCCTCGGCCTGGATGGAATCCACTGGAGCCACGTAATTACTGGGAATGTAGCCGCTGCCACCGGAGGTGAGCGAGCGAGCGTCCCACCAGTCCCCTTCACTGTGAAGAGAGAGAGAGAGAGAGAGAGAGAGAGAGAGAGAGAGAGAGAGAGAGAGAGAGAGAGAGAGAGAGAGAGGATGGAGACAAAAGGACGAGAGAAGATACTCATTAGTACACTTTATTTCATATGCGCTGACCTGCTCAGTGACACTGAAACACTTTAAAGAACAGCTTCAGTTTGAAAATAGACTAAATATGAATGGATGAAGCCTGAGTGACGTCACCCATCTGTTCCTGCAGGGGGCGCTGGAGTTGGAGCTGAGGCGGGTTTTATGCCTCTTGACTATCCAGTCTGTCAACCAGGTCAGCTACGAGCCTTGTTGTGAATAACTTTTATCCTTCATAAAATCAAAATGATGAGTTTTCAAAAAATACCCCCCCCCCCCTCGTGCAGTGTGTGCCGATCAAGACATGAATTAATCAGACCTATTTTTGTTCTTTTTAGAACCAGGCTGTAAACATGTTCATTTCTGCTGTAAAAACAGGCTTTTCAGAAAGGGTGTGTATGTCACTTCCTGTGCTTCTGCCACCAGCCTCTAGTGGACACTCTGGGAACTGCAGGATTTTAAACTTCAGCATCGGCTTCATCTCTTAACACTGTATTGTCCATGTGGAAAACATAAAGGATCAACTGAGGATCGGTGAACACACGATCGCAACCATGAAATGTGACAAAATATGAATTTATATCTATAAAAAACTTTGTGTTTCTTTGCCTTTATCTCTCATCATCAGCCTTTATTTGACAGTGACAGAGGCACACGTTTCATCCGGGTTTTAAACATCATGAACAATATTTCATAAAAATGTTACTCCTTTTTCCTTTCTTCTCTTCTCCGTGCTTTCTATGTCTACACTCGACTGCTGATGTGTGACTGAAGTTTAGCAGCTTTTCAAAGATTGTGTCTAATAAATGTGTGAGAAGAAAAAAGAGGTCAGAGGAGGAGAGGCTCCTTAAAGTCCTCTCAGCCTGCACGCCCACACAGCCATTAGTGTAATACTCTCCTGTCCTGTGTGCATCTCTTCTTCACTAACAGCCTGATCTCTTCAGCCTGTTCGTCCTCGCTGCACCGCGAGCTCTTTCATACCTCTCTTCTCTCAGACACTCATCGTCTACCCTACATATTCTCACTTCGAAATGAATTTTCACCTCCTCCTTCCTGATATCTTTATACTTCAAAAAGATGGACTCACTTTAGTTTGGACACAATTATTTCAGGTACTTTGACGGTTTCTGCACCATAAACATCAGAATGAGACACTAAACTGTGGCGGTTCTGAGATGTTTGATTCTGGTGCACTCTTGTGCAGTCGGTGGTGGTAGGCAATCTTAAGTTGTTTGCACTTTGCAGAAACAATGACAGAAGAGCCAGGTTTTTTGTGCCGGCCCGAATAAACTATTTCAACTGAGAAATGTCCAACCTGGGTGTCCATCCTTTTCTACTCACACTGCAATCAAGAAGTACAACAACCCCCAATAGCAGGTGCAAAAGGAACCTAGAGAGTCTCTGTTGGTCCAAACATGAGTACTTCTTTTAAGCCTCGCCTCCACCAAGCGGTCTGGTTCAATTCGGTTTGGTTTGGTTCGGTACGCATTCATTGGTGTTTAACTGTCAAAACTTTGGAATGGTACCAAAATAACCGATCAGTACCGTCCTACTTTCTTTGCCCCCCTTCTGTCGGGGTGCCAAGCGTACCGATCCAACCCTATAGGGCGGAGCCAGACATACTGCTGTCTGTTGATTGGTCGAAAGAATTGTCACTTCCTGTGCAACAGCGGCAATAAAGAACAAACACCCACTACTTTGTCTAATTTTGAGAGAGTCATTTCAAGGCTGTTTTTTGCGACTAAAGTCAGCTCCACCCCGTGGCCCACCTCGGAGGTGCAGACCTCTGTTGGACATCCTCCATTGTTGCCCTCTGTTTAATTCGTCCCGTTCTTCTGCTGCGCTGCTATGATGTCACACTATTACATAGCTTACACAGCTATCTCCACCTGGCTTACTACCCCACTAAGGTACGGTTGGCTGTGGAAATGGAAGCACAATCAGGGTTTAACGTACCAAACCGTACTGAACCAAACCGGACCGCTTGGTGGAAATGAGGCTTTATTCATCTGTACACATGTAAACATCAGGTTCACGTATGTTCATCAAAGAATCAGAGGAAGCGCTTATGCCACTAATCTCGCCATTTTTCAACAACAAAAGCGCAGAAATCCATAGAAGAAGAGTGAATAGATGAATTATTCACTGCACTTCCATGAACTCTGTAACGTTGGAGAAGAAGAAACTGTCTCAGGATCAGGGCTGTAGTTTTTATTTCTTCTTAACCAGCAGACATGTTTTACTCTTCACCCTGCACGTCTACACCACTTCCCTCCTCCTCTGCTTCATTCCTCCACTGTCTTCTTAACACAAATCAATATCTGACTTCCTTAAGGGACAGCGAGCAGTCGTGGTTTACCATCATCACCGACGCATTCACATGAACACACAATCACACAAACATGTCCCTCATCACACTGACAATGTCTCTCTGACACGCTGTACCCCCCCGAGCTGGTTTCTATCATTATCCTTCATACACCGGGAGGGAATGTGTGTGTGTGTGTGTGTGTGTGTGTGTGTGTGTGTGTGTGTGTGTGTGTGTGTGTGAGAAGGATGCTAAAGACAGAGTGAGAGGAGAGGAAGAAGGAGGAGGAGAGGAGGGGCGTTGTTAGTCCTTCATTTGTGCTGAATAAAGCCATGAGGGGGGATCGCCTGCAGGGATGTCAGAGACACATGGAGATCCCTCAGGAGGGAGGGGGGGGGGGGGGGGGGGGGGGTCTCAACAATCTGCCTTCTGAGAGAGAAAAGTATGCAGGAGAGGGAGAGGATGTGTTTGTGTGGTGTGAGATGTGTGTGTATGTGGAGCTGCAGAGACATAAACAGACAGAGCGGGGTGGGTCCCAGACCGTCCCCCTTCTTTGTCTCCAGAACCCCCCCCCCCCCAACAACAACCCCCACCTTAAATCAACTGCCGCAAAAAGACAGAAAACAACAAGAAGAGTAAACAAAGAACCTCCCCCCTGACACAATATGAATGTAAATCCTCTCTGCCTGATTAGAGTCAGTGTTCAAATTTTGATACCACTCACAGACGATCTTTGGATAAAGCCTGAACTGAAGGAAACAAACCTACTCCGAGCAAGAGATGACCCAGAAATGAATTAGCCCTAAAATATCTACTTGTTCATTCAGAAATCTGTTATTTTTTCCTCCACTTCAAACCAGAGGCCTGAGCAGTGATGATTCTAGAGTCTGTTGGGACCCTCTGTAAAAAATTATTTTCCATCACTGTCTTTCATTGACAAACTTTTTCACAGTAATAAGACACGCGGTGCAACAAGAGTTTGTTCTGTCTGATGGGGACCTCTTAGGGGGGTTTCCTACTGTCATTGCAAACTTTGCACATTTTGGGTCACTGCTGTGGTTTAAAATCTGTCAGCCCTCAGGGTCCCCCTACTAGCCAGGGGGCCCCTAGCAGTTGCTCAAACCTTGCCGATACTGACAGGCAACACCTCTTCATCCAACACTGACACCTCCAATCTTTGCTGCTGCCATGGATGAATTGTTGGTGCGTTCCTTTTGATCTGAGAAGTCGGAAATTCTGAGTTTCCACGCCCCCTAAAGCCCCCTAAAGTCAGGAATCTGACTTGAAAACTCTGCAGAACTTCAGTAACCCGAGTTAAAATCCAACATGGCTGCTACATTCATCAACAGTAAAGTTTAAGCTGTACATTATAGTGTTTATTGGAATCAATCACACCGATAGTATTTAAAAAATGGTAGAGGGTGGAAGATGCCCCTGCTGAGGAGGAGGAGGAGGAGGAGAAGAGTCTGCGCTCTAATGACAGGGTCTTCCTGCTGTGGCTGAGGCTGTACATAAGCTATAAGCTGTACATTATAGTGTTTATTGGAATCAATCACACCGATAGTATTTAAAAAATGCTGTCACATAGTTTGTTGTTAATGCAAAATATTAGCTAACAAAACAAAGGTCCTTCAATGTTTCTTGCTTGGGTGGGATGTCGTTACCAGCTCCAACATCCAACCTTCAATGTGAAAAACGGCCCATACGGTTACCACAGCAAACGACTGTTTAAGGGCGGAAAGTGTTTAAAAGAATGACATCGTAAAACAACAACAGTGTGGTGCTACTGCTGTTCCTGCAGGGGGCGCTGGAGTCCCATCAATGGCGGTCTCCATGCTGGAAATCCTATCTCATCCTAACTTTCAGTCAACCTAACAACAGACTGAGAGCTGGAGCTGAGGCGGGTTTTAAGTCTCCTGACAAACTGTTACATCGTGCCCACCTGTCAATCAAGTCAGCTACACGCCTTATTGTGAATAACTCTTATCCTTCATCAAATCAAAACTGATGAGTCATCAAAACATTCACCCCCCTACAGATATGAACTAATCAGACCTATTTGTTTTTTTGAACCAGGCTGTAAACATGTTAATTTCTGCTGTAAAAACTGTCTTTTTTGAATGGGTGTGTATGTGACTTCCGGTGCATCTGCAGCCTGTCTCTAGTGGACACTCTGGGAACTGCAGGATATTTGCACTTCTGCATCTGACTACTTTTTTCAACACCGGAGGTTGCAACTTGTTTGTCATTTTTCTCTTTTTCTTTGCTCTTGGTGCAAGGCAAATTCCCCGAGTTACAATAAAGGTTTCATTCATTCATCTGCTGACTTAGGCTTTGTAATTGGTATAATGCAGAAAACAGCTTTTGGAACATCTCTTTTGTAAACGAGAGTCGTACAGTACATACCATTCATACCACCACAGTGTGTGTATTCATGAACGCAGCTTAGTCAGAGAACACTTTAGTTTACTAACAGCGCAGGCTCTTTGAGTAAAACAGGTGCTGCTTCCTGATTATGTCTGATGAAGCTTCACAGTAACAACTCTGAGAGCGGAAGACCATCACCAAACAAAATAAGGCTCAGACTGGGTGATGGTGCTGGGATCTCTGGTGGCTCATACCCCCCCTACTCTGGCATCTGTCAGTCACTTCCTGCCAGCTCTGACAGGCAAAAGCAGCAGAGGATTTAGGGCTTTTATCTCCTCATGTCCAGCAGGGGTCAGTGTGGAAGAAGCTCAGAACATATTTGAAGCAGTGAGGCGTGGGAGGACAAGGAGGGGTGGGGAGGGTATGAGAGGGGCATGGAGGAGAGCAGAGAGGGTGGAAGATGCCCCTGCTGAGGAGGAGGAGGAGAAGGAGGAGGAAGAGGAGAAGAGTCTGCGCTCTAATGACAGGGTCTTCCTGCTGTGGCTGAGGCCCAGCAGAGACCGAGGTGTGTGTGTGTGTGTGTGTGTGTGTGTGGAGGAATGTGCAGCACGCTGGCGGGGACAGGATGCTAACTGGGTGTGGTGAGGAGGAAGAACGACCTTGTTGGGCCAAAGGCCGAGGTGATGAGGCGGACATGTACAGTAAAGAGTTTACATAATTCATCAGGAGAAGTGCCCATATGGCACATTAACATTTCATATCAGAGAGACTGCATGTGTGTGTGAAGGAAAAGTATCAATAAAGTAACTGCATTCATTTCAACATTTTGACTGGTTCTAAAACTGCATGAATGTTTTTAGACCTGAGCTCTGTTTGTTTGTTTTATACATAGTAAGGTTTGAGAATTCTTCAGCCTGCAGCCACAAAACAAGCTGTAATTATCTGTCAAAAACATCATGTACAAACTGTTTGTTTTTTCCACTGACAGACATATTGTTATATCTTTTAAAGGTTTATTTTTCAGGCTTTTCTTTTTAGAGATGGGACAGTGGATACAGACAGGGAGAATAGAGAGAGAGAGAGAGAGAGAGAGAGAGAGAGAGTGGGGACTGACATGCAGGAAAGGAGCCACAGGTCTGATTGGTACCGGGGCCGTCGGCCTCAGTGGTAATTCTTGAGTCTGCTGGGGCCCTCTGCAAAAAATATATTTGGGGCCCTCCAACCAGCATTCATCACCATAATGTCTGACAGTGCCACGATGCTTACTCCTCTTCCTCTTTATTCCTGTTTCTTTTTTCTCTCCTATAGACTGAGTATTCCTTTTTGTTATATATATCTTTTAGTTTTAGAACATTCCTCTTTTTAAAAACAGAAATGGCAGGGGGGCATGATGCAGCAAAGGTCCGAAGTCAGATTCAAACACACCACTTCTGAGACGAGGACTGTACAGTAACCTCTGTTCCATGGATGCATTACAGAATTACAGAATGGATCATTTCATTCCTATGAAAGCTGCTCAGTGGCACATAAGGCTAAAAAGTCTGACTTCCATGTGTTCCCCGGTGTGTGTTCCAAGTTACTGGGCCCATAGAGCATGCACACTTTTAGGGCTTTCACACTTGCAGAAATCTCCTGAAAAACTCCTGACATTTCAGGGAGGAGCTGTGTGAACTCAAAACAGCTGAATGTTTCCCTCTGACTTCACCCAGAGGTTCTCCTGACAGACCCCTTAGTATTTTTTCTGCAACAAGTCCGAGTGAGCTGATGTGAGAACACAGCAGGATATTATCAGGAGAATTCACCTCGAGCCAATAGGAGGGGGGAGTGATGTTTATATCCTGTGACTGCTGCAAGGTGCATAGAGTGCATGTAATTAAACAGCTGCTTTATGATTTCAGTTCATCAGTAAGTTGTTCTCCACTCTTTTGTTGATGTTGTCATTCTGTTGAACTACACATAGCTTTGATATAAAGGAGCAGCCTGTTGGAGCAGGTCCACAACATATTGTTTCCTGACAGCTAGGATAGAGATAATCAGCTTTATTATGAAACAATGGGGTCACAGCATGCAGAGCAGTACCTCTGCAGCCTCATTACAGTGAAGTCTTAAGCAGAACAGAGTCAGAGCACAGACTCAGCGCTCCCCCCCCCGCCTCCTCAAATGTCACTGCACCACTGCAGGAACCCAAAACAGAGAGGAAGCAGAGAAAATGAAAACCATCCGCAAGCTGAGGCCAGGATGGTTAAAGACACGATCGAGCTGCTACACACACACACACACACACACACACACACACACACACACACACACACACACACACACACACACACACACACACACTGCTCTACTAGAAGACTGAAAGACTAGCAAACATCTCTGAGGGTGTAACGGGGCACTTCCTGTCCAGGCTCGGAGGGAAGTCTTGAAGGAGCGTCGCACTCATCCCTGCGTGCTGCAGACTCGGCTCCACCCTCTGTAAATCCTAAATAAACTGTGTTTACTGCTTATCGTCAAATTACATGTTGAAGCCACCACTTTCACCTCACTGAAATGCTTGGCACTCTTTAATTCTGCGTGCATAAAAAGCAGATGCCGATTCTATATTTAGGTTTCTTTTTGTAGGTATTGTCAGAGTCTCCCAAAGCTGCAGTAAAGCCGACTTATTCTGAGCTGAAGCTTGCACCAGATTGTGAAACTAAAACACTTCTTTACCCTATACGAGCTGCCACTTTTACCTCCGCTGAAATACAACACTGTGCCTGCTCTTCTCCCAGCAGCTCCAGCCCCTTCAGTGCACTGATAAAATGGGAAACTAGCTTTCCTCCTGAGTGTGGGCGGGTCAGATAAGCAGCTGTGAGAGACTTACGTGCTGTTGATAATCTGGAACCTTTCTCCTTTCCTGAAGCTGAGGTCGTCTTCTGTCCGCGCCTCGTAGTCATAAAGTGCCACAAAGAGGGTGACTCCTGCAGGACGGATGGAAACACAGCGTCAGCACTCGGCAGATTAGTGAGAGAAAATGAAGCTCAGGATGGTGTTTGAGTGAGGACGTGCTGGCAGCTGCAGCACGCTGAGTGAAGAGAGGTCGATCTGTGGTCTGAATGAGAGTCTGACATGTTGGATTTAATGGATATATTAAAAAGAGAAAATTCATGCAAAGGCGTCAAAAGCCACCTCCAGTTAATGAAGCTTTGGTGCTGCTAATCCTAACCAATCATGCTTCCCAAGAACATATTTCAGATGCAGCTTGCTTGTTTTTTCTTTTTTAAAAAAGCAGTTATATAAGTTTGTAATTCCAATCAACCATTTCATGAAACATGAAACCATTTCATAATGCAAAAACATTTCCTGAAACACAACACCGTTTCATGAAATGCAGAAACGACAGACAAACGTAAAAAGCTCTCATGAAACTCAAAAACATTTTGTGAAACCCAACAGTCATATGTCATTTCCTGCGTACATTTTGCACATTTGGTTTAAGTGTACTGAGGCAAACGTCTCAGTTGCAGACGTCAGCTGTGTCTTATTTCAGGACCGCATCCTTCGGAGGGAGAATTTGAAGATAAATTGCGTCACAGTGGTGAGTTAAGGCGGTCCCAATTCGTTTGCTCCTTAAAATGCGTCCTAACGTTCCCCCGGGCCATGAAGAATCTATCCAATGAACCCTTGGTGGCCCGACATGTACCGAGATTCCTCTCACCCAAAGTCAAACGAGGTAGCGGACTTTCAAGTGGCCAACGATGACTTTTTAAAAGTTAAGTGAGTAAGTGGTTTCAACTTGAGGAAAAAGGGGCCTTGAAAAGGGGCCTTGAAACTTGAAAATACCCTTAAAATAGTTGTGACCACAAAGGCTAGTTAGGATGCAGTTGTAAAGGTTGCTAGGCAACAGGAGCAATGCTTAGTAACCACTGGGTAAGGGTGTAAACAGGAAGTCTTCTGTAGACCAGAACATCTCATTTCAATTCAGCCTGAGCAGTCCATGTAGCCTACGAAGGCTGGATCCTTCTAAGGATGCTATTTCTGAATTTTGACAGATCAAGTGTGTCCTTCTTTGTTAAAGCAGCCACACAGTGTCCACTAACTTTGCACAGGGTCTTACTTGGATGCCATTATCGACATCCCTTTAACCTCTACCTTCTTATCGTTTAGGAGAAGAATCACAGCAACCATTCCTCATATACAGAGGAGTGCAGCTCCATGTTGAACCTGTGAGGCTCTAAACCACGAGGCGATGTAACAGTGGTTAATAGTTTCATGTGGTCAGACATCACATCTTGTGGGCTGTTTAGTTTCCATCATAGCAGCGTCTTCTCTTGCAGCATCGTTAACCTTTGCTCACTGTAATTCTTTTACCTTCAGCTTCCTTCCCCTCCGTACAATCGGCTTCGATAACGGCAGGAAAAAACCTTTGCAGAATCTAAATTCCTCCCACAAAGTACCTAAAGTCACCTTCTTTCCCCCCTGAGTCTTATCCCCTCTCCCTCCTCTAATCCTAATGAAGTCACCCTCGTCACAGGAGAAGAAGGAACAGCAGCTCTGGTTTTAATAGCTCCCGGCAGCACTTTTGTCTCTCACAGGAACATTTTTTTCACCCTGACACTTCTGCTTATTGCTGCGGCTTGTGGCAAGTGTGAAAAGGGAATTAAGGCTCATTGTAGGATGTGTTAACAGATCACAGCGGGAGGTTAACAAAGCAAAAGGAATTATGATGCAGAGAAAAACTCAAGCTGTTAAAATAGCCTTTAGGTGAGGATGGTAGGACATGATATAAACTGAATATATGGAGACATGAAAACACAGACTTTTATGTCCTGTTTCCACCAAGCCGTCTGGTTTGGTTCAGTACAATATGGTACAATCTGGTACAGTAAACCCTGATCTAGCTTATGTTTCCACAGCCAACAGTATCCTTATAAGCCACGTGGTTAGGTTACAGCGTGACATCATAGCAGCACAGTGTAGCCAACCAATAAGTTCAACGAAGAAGAAGAACTGGACACAGTCAACAAATGGCAAAAATGGAGGACGTCCAGTAGAGGTCTGCACCTGAGTTATAAAAAACAAAAACAGACTTGAAATGACTCTCAAAATCCAAGAGAGTAATTTGTGTTTGTTCACTGTCGCACAGGAAGTGACAATTCTCTAAACCAATCAATGGACTGCAGTGTGTTTAGCTTCACCCTTCAGTGGCCAATCGGTACGCTTGGCACCCCAACAGAAGTGTAGCACAAACGTAGAACAAAGAGATTGGTTATTTTGGTACCAATCCAAACTTCTGTCGGTGGAAACGCCAATAAATGCGTACCAGACTGAACCGAACTGAACCAGACCGCTTGGTGGAAACGGGGCTTTAGTAACAATGTTGTGGGATCCTGGGGTCAAAGTCTGGGTCGCTTTAAATTAACTTAACCAAAAAAGTCAGATCTAACTCTCAAAGTGAAACACTCTGTGGCTTATGAAAAGCCTGAACTGAAAGTGGAGCCTTATAAACATTCAGAGATGCTACACATGGACCACAGAGGCTATAGTTCTCTTTGCAGCGGCCGTGGATTTGAATCCGCTCGCTACAACCTACACATACTTCTAAGGACGCTTCCCCTGAATTTGGACGGATCAAGTGTGTCCTTGTTTGTTAAAGCAGCCACCCGGTGGTGACTAACCTAAGCACAGGTTCTGATTTGGGTGCCATATTCAACATCCCTTCAACCTCTACCTGCTAATCCTTATCAGAAAAAAATCATAATAACCATCTTTCTGGGGCGGCTGTGGCTCAGTTGGTAGAGGCGGTCATCTCCCAAGCAGAAGGTCAGGGGTTCAGTCCCCAACTCCTGCAGCAACATGTACAATGTTTCCTTGGGAAAGACACTTAACCTCAAGTTTGCCTGCTGCTTCATCAGCTGCATGTGAATGTGTATGAATGGATGAGTTAATACTGATGGATTCTTTATAGAGCAGCCTCTACCATCAGTGTGTGAATGTGAAGGTGAGACCTTTTAAATCGCTTTGAGTAGTCAGAAGACTAGAAAAGTGCGAAACAAGCTCAAGTCCATTTACCTCTTTTTCATAAGTTCATATTTGTGCATTAGGACAGATGATGAGAAATGATGGAGAGCGATGCTACATACACTAAGTCCTTTGCTCGACTCGCCCCAGAGATGCTGTCTGTTATTGGTTCTTAGCTGCAGGTGCAGCATCGCGCTTGGTTCTTCTAAAAAGAGGCTTTGTTTTAAGTAGATGTTTGATTACCCTCGACTGTGATGTTGTTTTGGAAAGTCCCAAAGGCTGATAGCAAGGCAAATCAAGATGCTTCTTTAACCAGCTGGTGAGAGCTAAACTGAACCCAATCAGAGGTTTTACACTCAGGTCTTTCACCTAGAGCACTGCTGTCTTCTTTTTGTATGACTTTATTTTTAATTTGTTTGTTTCAAACACAAACCGATAAAAAAAAAAAAGGGAACAGATGGAGCCCGTTGTATTACACCACCTCACATGCTCTGCACGCTGAAACTGTTGTTGTCGTAAATCAAGGCTGGCTGCTTTTCAGAGAGATGTCACCGTTGATTCTGGTTTCATAAAAGCATCAGACCTTTTGACAAAAAAAATTCAAACTACTGTTTCAAGAACAAAAGGCAAGTCTCGTTCAGACAGCAGTAGATCCAGATGATGGTAACGAGGAGAGAAAGCTGGAAGTGAGTCGGGAAAAGTGTGTTTACAGAAACACGTTTAGTAAAATCTTTGATCCTTCAGAGTTCTTCGTCCTTTCAGGTGAGTTTGACTAATCTTTGGTGTTGCACCCCGTGTGATCGTCGTGTTTGTCGGGCTTCATTTGAGCGTGTTAGTAAAAGGTTCAGATCTCTGCACTTCACAACAGTCTTTGATGAGTTTGGTTTGCGTTCTGGAGAAGAGACAAAAAGCAGCTCTCTGAGTGTTTTGTTCAGGTCTGAGCTGACTGCAGCTGTTAGGCTGTTTCATGCCTTTGGAGTGTTTGACAAATGGAAGTTGAACAGGCACTTCTTCAAAGTCCACTTAAACCCTCTTGATCGCATTTATTCAAGTCATTTTCACTTCAGACTCTCTCAGCAGGCCAAGGCTTTCTGGGAAACAGCGCTGATATGGAGAGGCTGTGTGAGGTTGATGGGGACTGCAGATAGGAGACGAACCTGCTGCTTTTCATGTGACAGAAGAGAAAAGGAGAGCAGACCGTCTGATAGAAACACGTGCAGTTTCCTAACCTTCGCTGCATAACGAGGACCCTGAATGCATCACAGCTGTGGTTGTTTTGAATGTTCCATTAGCTCAGCAGAGGTGGGTGCAGAGTATGGATTCATCTGGTGGGATCCTGCTCGATGAGTTGCATAAGGTCAGAGGACAAGCTGTGAATATTTCCATGTGGGGGAATGACATAAGCTGGAAAAGATCAACTGATAATCAATAAAACTTCTGCTGCCAATTGCAATTTGGGTTCCTCCAGGCGAGAGTGAGGGGGGTGCAGCTGTGTTATAACGAGGTTTGAGAGAGAGACGGCTTATGTCCAAATTTCTCCCCACCAGGAGAAAATTAAAAAGCTAAACCCCCTCTCTGCTCCTCTGCCACTGTGTGGATTTCGATTATGCAGCGCAGAAAAAAATAATCCACACTTTTTTTTTTTTTGAGGGAGAGTGGACTCCTGCTAAATTGAGTGGAAACGCTGAGTTCCTCTGCAGAGCGGCCCCGGCTCAGTCAGACATAAAGGATATCCTGAGTGGGAATATTCCCTACCCAAACAAAGAGCCCCCCGAGCACAAAGCCCCGTGCTAATGCCAGCCGGACGTTCCTGACAGGGGGCCGGGCGAGGTCAGCCGTGGAGCTGTCAGGGTGCGGGGGGGCTCAGAGGGGTCAGGACTGTCAGGATTTTTGGATGCTATAGGAAGTCATTAACTGTGCAGAGCATCCCTGAGAGTTTGGATACAGTGTGTGTGGGTGAGCTGTGAACGCTGTGTGCGTACTGGGAAGCCTCTATCTGTGTGGGAATGAAGTCAAAAGAAAAAAAACCTTCACACTCCAGTATGTGTTGAAGATTCGTCCTCCTCATCTGACGAACAACAAAGACACATCTCTCTCCATGAAGAACCCTTCAAATGAATTATTTCCTGCCTCTTTGTTCTCTGCAAAACACCCAACAACTTCTGCTCCAGTAGACATCCTTCCCTTACTCTCGCTTGTCATTCTGTGTGACTGAGGAGCTGATCCGTGTTTTCACTCCTGCAGTCATTTGTTTCACTTTGATCAGGGGACTTCCACTGCAGTGAACCTTCTCTTAGTCCCACACACACTTCACCTGGAAGCTGGCCAGAGCGGCCGCAGACTGAGCCGACGTGCAGCTGTTTCTCTTTGCTCACACAGATGTAATCTTCCAGTGAGCTGCGATTGAGCACGTGGCTGGCATCAAACCATTTTTGCACATTTTTTTGCAACAATTGGATTATTTCTCTTGAATGCAAACCTCACTTTTTTTTTAAGATTTATTTTTGGGCTTTTTGTGCCTTTAAAGGAGAGAGATAGGATAGTGGATAGAGTCTGAAATCAGGGAGAGAGAGTGGATTGACATGCAGGAAAGGAGCCACAGGTGGGATTCGAACCTGGGCCGCCCGCTTGGAGGACTATAGCCTCCACACATGGGACGCACGCACTAACCACTGTCCCACCAGCGCCCCGCAAAAAGAAAACCTGGGTTCTTTTTCTACATATTCTAGGGATTTCATGATTTAGAGACAACATCGCTCCATGTCCTATTGTTTACGGTTTGAAGGCAGACTCAAACACCTAGCTGTGGGAGTGTCACCCACCTGGGGGAGGGGCTACTGCCCTTTGTGATGTCATGAGGGGAAAATCTCCAAACGGCCTGTTTGAACACACATTTTCTGAAAAGTGGAGCAGGTAAAAGACGAGGATGGAACTTTCTCAGACAGACTACATTCGTGTTAGAAAAACATGCTGAAGTGTGTTTTGCATATGTGACCTTTAAAGTTCAGTCAGTGCAAACTCTGACTTATTTTTCTGGCATTGACCTTTTCAACGTGCAGCTAATGAGAAAAGGCTGTGATCAAAGAAAAGTGTGTTCTTTGTGTGTTCTAGCTCCTAGAACAGTTCAGCACCACCACATTTTACAACCATATGTTCAAACGGATACAAATGCAAACAGGACAGGAAAAGTCCTCAACCTGAGATCATGAACTGTCCCTTACCCGTCCCACCGCGAGTCCTTAGGGTCCCCGTGTGAGAGGAAGTGCTGACCCCCCCGAAGACAGTCATCCCCTGTCCAACGGGGGCGTGGAAGTTGTTGTAGTTGGGGATGGCGGTGACCCCGAAGCTGGGGTAGTGCTGCGGCGTGGGGTCGGCGCCATAGCGGTACCCGGCTCCCTGGGAGATGCTGGCGTCTCTGTCGTCTGTGAGTTTGGTTGCTTCCTTATCCTTGCATTGCACACAGCCCATTATCTATAATCTGTGGAACGACACGAGGAAGCAAATGACATCAGGTCGGTGAAGATGACACATGAGTGAGAAATGAAATGACCGTCATTACAAGTCAAGTTTGACATATTTCAGGTGTAAATGACAAATAGAACAATAACAGGCTGAAATAAGTCCCCAGTTGATAAGTATATATATCTTTAAAGTTATTGTTTTAGCCACTGATTGGTCACATTGACAAAAGAACAATTTGATATCTATTGAATGAAATGATAAAGGTATCTCACTATATGATCAGACATTAATGAAACATGCTATGTTGAAGTGCTGGCTTCTCTGACAACAATGCAGCAGCCAGTATGTCCTCCTTCTAACTTTAGATTCTGCTCCTGAATGCTCTGGATTTGTTTGGACCAGAGAAGGTAGGCGCTTTTAAGGCACCCCCACACGGCCGTTTTGGACGCCCCTCAGTTTACCAGATATGAGAGCAGTTATCAGGTCAACAGGTGTTGCAGTGATGGAAGCGGACAAGAGAAGTGGTTCAGATAGAAGTGATTGTACCCGACCTAAAAAGCCTCTGCATGTTTCTAATAAGCTCCACGAGCAGAAACGTGCTCAAACTAGGATCAATGTTGGAGATGATTTAGAAAAATGGAGAGAGGTTAGAACACAGAAAGGTTTACAGACCCATGCAGAGCTGGATAAACACTGAAGCTGCAGTGTCCACCACATGGCAACCTGCGTGAGCAACGACTCTAGAGAGGAGGGGGCGGGGGGGGACAGCTCTCTCTGACGAGGACTATGGCCTCTGTACATGGGGAGCACGATATAAAGGCTATCTGGCGCCCCCTGGCTATCTGGCGCCCCCTGGCATACCCCCCCATCTTTAACTGAATGTGATACGAGGTGGAATACATCAAAACTATGAAATACATCCTGATACTGAGAGGGGAAATTAAAACTATGACTAAAGCCGTCTTAATACTTGAAACAAATGCTTGACTGTTGGTTAATAAGATAAAACGTTGTGTCTGGAAGAAGAAACAAGACGATTCATCAGTCCCTTCAAGGTTTCCCCCCGTCACACTGCTCTCTCTACAGACAACATCCCTCCACTGATACGCACTCGGCTCTGGGAGGCAGGATATTTGTTTCTTTTAAAGGCTGACACACAGTTTGCTCTCTGGATGACTCACACAAATAATATGTCTCTTTCAGGAGGAACATCGACGAGGCCGGTCAGACAGAAGGGGAGACGTGGAGCTCTGCCGTCACCATCACCCCGTTGATCTTAATGGAGAACAGTGGGCGGACAGAGTGTTGGCTACTGGATGAAGGGTTTTTTTTTTTTTTTTATCATGGAGCCAAACAATCAAAGTCAGTCTAAGCAGCCAGGAGACAAATCTTCACCTGTCGTCCACATGTTGGACTCTAGCAAAGCAGCGCTTCTTTTTACTGTGCAGGCTACAGATAAATAATTTCCTATAATCCTCTGATTACAAAATCTACTACTGCAGTGGGAGTCACTGTTTTAACACGTGTTGTTTCAAAAAATGTAGAAAGGAGCGCTACGCGGACTCAGAAGAGGATCATACAAACCACACACATTAAAAGAACACACAGCACAATCACACACTTTGTTTGTTTGAAAAGGAGAGTCTCGAGGGATGATTTGAAGGTAGTGTTGACTATGTGTGGGGAATAAGTTCCAGAGGGAGGGGGCGGCTATGGAGAATGCATAGATAAGTGTTTCCTCAGCATAGAAAGAGAGTAATGGACGCAGACTGGCTTTGTTTTTAAGGTGAAAGAAGGCAGTTCTTCTGAGATGGGTGACGTGGTGATCAAAGGAGAGCTGGCTGTCAAAAATGCAACCATGGCAACCACTCGCTGGCTGAGTCCATCCTGCTAACTGTGGATGTTTGTGTTATTTCTGAGACGCCAAACAACAACCCTCTTCCTACTTCCACATGTAGCGTGCAGCGTACTCGAGTACACATGAATCATTCCCAAGCAGACATGGGCACATTACCCGAGGACGGTTTCTGTTCACAATGATCAAATGAACTGGACTTTAAGGTCAAGTGTACTCGGATCCGGGTCCCTAATGTGAAACCACCCTTAGCCATGTTGTAAGCACGTTCCTGCCTTGTCCTGAAAAACCTAAACAAAGCTCAAGACTGAAGTCTAAAAACATCTCCAAGTACATCCTCAACAGCTAGCATCGCCCCTCCTCTGCAGAATTAAACGCAAAGATTTGAAAAATGGCAGCAGCCACACCACAGCAGGGACAACAAGATTACCCAGGAACACTTTAGTTTACTCCCAGAGGAATAAACACCGTCTAATTTGTCTCTCCGCAGTTTCTCAGTTTCTTTTCTGTTTCTCAGCGCAGACACAACAGGCGATAAATCCAGCCTCTGCTCTGAAGACAAAGTGTCTGGTCCGGCCTTCAGCTCGGGGGTCTGTCCTCAGTCAGAATACATATTTCACTCTCCGCTGCCCGTCTCCCTCTCCCCTGCGTTTCTTTGTCTCCAGGCTGAGTCACCTCATCTGACTGCAGCGGAGGCAGTAAATGTATTCACTGCTGACACACTGTGAGGACACACTGAGGAAGAATGAAGGAGGGGTTTGGGCTTGGGTAAACATGAAGAGGATCACAGAAAGAAACCGCACGCCTGTACTCATTTACAGAGTCACTGAGTAACTGTAACCACTGTGAAGTGAGATAATCAACACCAACCTTATAATGAGAGGAAAGAGAAAGAGCTGAAGAGATGGAGAGAAACAAAGTGACTTACATCTGATAAACAAACACTCATGTGGAGATCTTCTGCCGTGGAAATTCATGTTGCCCGGAAAATGATCCCTAATACTTGAACCTTAAGTTTGGTCTCATCTCGAATCCAAAATGACAAAAATGTAACTGAAAAGATCTACAGATGTTCCCAGACGACTCTTTTCCCAGTCTGGCTAAATGGAAATGTAATTCCTGTTTCATCTAAAGGTATGAAAAAAAACTCAGGAAATACTCAAAATCGCCCACAATTTATACAAAGTTGTCAGCAGGTGAACAATAAATTGGTTTGCTAAGTGTTGCTAACATTAGCATCTCTAGCATCGCCAGCCTTCAGTCGTCCCTGCAGCTTAACATGCCCGAGCTGAATGTGGTTACACATCGCTCTGGTCGCTATGCCAGTTTAACCTGATCTTAACCTTTATCTTCCATTTTTCTAGATTGATGATATCCATTCACTGTGCTCGTTTACATCCAGGTAGTAGAGCAGGGAAAGCAGTTAGTGGCGATCTGCTTGTGTTGCAGTTTGAGCTCAACATTTGAGCAACATTGAAGGCCAAAACATTAATAATTTGTATAAACGCACAGTATTTAAATTCCACCACCAGGGGGCTCTCAATGAAAATAATAACAAAAGATTAAGTTGAGGCTGGCGGTGAATCATGGGACTGATTCTCTCTGCTACTCCCCTCCCCCGATGAAAACAAACTCCAAGTTGACCATAGTCCAGATGAACAGGTGAAACAAACGGAGGTTGGGACGTTTCAAATTTAGGTTTCTAAAATGCCGAAAAGTTAATTTCCCTCAAGCAGATGTTGTAACTTATTCTAAGAATCCGGTGTTGAATTAGAAAAAAGCAGATATTTCCAGTTCTGATCTGACTCGAGGAACATTGAACAGTAACTGCTTTGAGGAACGTTTCTGCCCAGCCCGAAGATGTACGAGTCTGTTAAGTATGATGTTTATTTTCCTCTGATAGCTTTAAAAAGATACCGATGTATATCACGTCTTTGTGTGAGATAAAACCACTCAACCTTGTTGAACAAGATATAATGACTGTGTATCATAGTGGTCATAAATCCTAACACAAAATGCAAAACGTATGACCATTTTTCTAACCAGATAAACATCATTGGTTAAGTATGTGAACACTGCTGTGTTAACCTGAAAGCTCTGTTAACATTCAGAGCAGATTTCAGTGTTACAGATTACAGCATTTAGGACGTTTTCACCGCTCTGCCCCTGTCGAGGCTTCGCTCTTTGTTGATGCAGCCACTGAGAGAGCCAACCAATTAAGAGAGAGCAGCCTGGCACTGACTGACACACCGTGACCACTCTCTTTCAGCATAATTACAGACGGATCCCTCACAGGGCACGCGGGCGCAGACAGAGGCCGAAGCGCCCGTCAGCACAATCAGAGGTTGTCAGAGGAGATGGGGGGGTGTTGGAAGCCGAGTGATCTTACCGTATTATTTGTGTGCAAACAGGAGAACGGGTTCAGGATGATTCTTTCAAACTGAGTCCTCTGTTTATTACTATTCCTGTTTTTAATTTAAGATATCGCCTGATATGGGAAACTTCAAGCACACTGCCTTTAATGAAAAGTAAATAAGGTGTTGGATTGAATGAACTTTAAAATGCAGGATGACATTTACTTAAACCCTGCATTAAAACTCAGATCATAAAGGAGCAGTATGTCTTAAGACACAGTGCTGACAGCTGCTTTAAGTATACGTTAAAGGATGAGTGCAGAATAACCTCGGTGCTCCCTGTTATCAACTTTGTGTGACCCGTGTCAGCGACCCGGCTTCACACCGAGCGGGCAGAGTTAAATGTTGGGCTCACACATGGAGCCCCCGCTGAAGCAGCACGCGGCCAACGACGACTCTGTCAGCAAGGCGATGTAATCCTGTGCGACAGGCCGCTGAGCAGGCAGGCAGGCAGGGGGCCGGGCAGCAACAGAGGCACAAATGCTACACGCTCAGTGCAAGACTGCAGAGCATCTCTAATGGTGTGTGCTCACAGCAGACGGCAGCGCTGACTGACACCACACAGCGCTCTGCACTGACTGGTACAGACAGACTGAACAAATGTATTGATCCTTCTGAGCCGGATGGAAAGCTGTCTTTGAATATGGATTTAATCCACGGCAGGCAGAGATATGACTTATCAGTACAGCGGATCATATGACGCTGGATGTTGGATTTATGGCTCTGATTAGGAACAGATCATAGAAGATGGCAACAAAAACAAACATGGACACACAAACAGTACCTCTCATCAGTGCTCTCTGTAGCACAGTTTGATGTCCGCTTTAAGGAAAGACTGTTTTTATTTAAATCTGCGGTCGAGTTTTCAGACCTGAAAACAAGGAAAACACTAAAAAGAAGACTTAACACTAATTAACACATTTTGCTATCAGACTTTTAGACACACCACCATCTCAGATACAAATGTCTGGAAGGCAGTTTCCTCCCATTCAATAAAGAATGATCAGCCCTGTAAGATCAATAATAGTAATGTAGTCAAACCACACAAACCAAGACCAAGAACAAGACGTACCCGAGACCAGAGTACTCCAAGACCAAGACATTTAGGGATTGAGACAGAGTCACGACCAAGACCAAGACCAAGACCAAGACCAAGACCAAGACCAAGAACATAAATATAAGTTAAATCATCAACTCTCGTTAGCGTGTAGCATGGGGGTCTCACTTAGACCGTAACACCGGGAAGGTTGCGGCCACAACCGGGGGATACAAATGAAACTATAAATTAATTGAAGTTATTTCTGCTTTTAGAAAGGGCCATTCTTTTTTGTCACAATAATGACGTGGAAAGTGGCCTATCAGTGGTGGTCTTGATTGGTATTGATCTAAAATCCAGAGTCCGTCCAGAATGAGACCGAGACAAGACCGAGTAAAAATGCTTTTAATTCAGAGATGAGACCCAGACCTTCATAAAGTGGTCTCCAGACCGCCTCTCCCGCTGCTTGGTGAATATGAATGAATGGATGAGTGAATTCTGATGATCACTTTACACAGCAGCCTCTACCATCAGGGTGTGAACGGCTCTTCAGCGAGCCTTCAGGACATCATCATCATTTAACACTTATTTAAACCGTGTTTGTGTTTGACATCTCCATTTAAATCTTTCTTCAAACAATCCAACAAAAAGCAGATTCTGTATTTAAATCAGAGTTTTTCTTATCAATAAGAACAATAATGTTGTTCCATCGACAGCAGTGACAGATCTGACTCCTTCCTCCAGTGAAGGAGCAGGCTCATCACTGACTGCACACTTTGAACTGAAGCCTCTTTCATCTCTTTTCTTTCCCCCCTTCCTTCCCTCCTTTTCACGCAGCCTCTCTCTGCAGATTAATTATTCCTCCTTCGCGGAAAAAAAGCCGCCACCTGCTTGCCGTGGGGGCCTTTTGTGTGTGTGTGTGTGTGTGTGTGTGTGTGTGTGTGTGTGTTGCTGTTTACTCCTCCAGTCTCCCTCTCTTCATCCCACAGGGCTACAGGAAGCGTTGCAATAGAGAAACCGAGCCGTGGTTCATGGAAATGAACCATCGCAGCAACACTTTTTAATAGAAGGGAACATGAATAATTCTGCCTTTGTCGGCTTGCTTTTGGGATCCTCTCCTGATTCATAACAGACAGAGCGACCCCCCCCCCCCCCCCCCCCTCACATATTTCAGCCACTTTCAACATTAAAATCAATGACGCCTCAGGGAAAATCCAATTACAGGGCATGACCAGCAGTGGAGTCCGATCCATAATTAGTGAAAGGCTATTCATATAACAGTGAATGGACCAAATTCATTGAGTGCAAAGACTGAACCTGGACATGTAAAGAGCCATTAAAGGAGGAAATGGGATGAAAATGGATGAAAATGGTGGTAGAAAAGAGGGATCTAGAAGATGGTGATGGGGGGGGGGGGGGGGGGGGGTCTGCCAGTGGCACGCCCCGAGTCCACGTGCCACGTGGAGTGAATAATTTATGGGATGAATGTGCAGAGCTGAAGGTATGTCATGGTATTCCAGTGGAGGGGGCAGTCATCGAGGGAGATGCTGCATTCATATTTGATGTGGAGGGGGGCGGGGTTCATTAGAAGCGGGGGGTGGGGGGGGGTGGGGGGTCTGTGGGTGCTTGGTGAAGGGAGGTGGAGGATGTATAAACTCCTCAGGGAAGTTTTTTTTCCATCTCTTTGGTCATTGAGGGGCCGAGGTCGAGCCCAGTGGGATCATGTCTGTCTGAATGAATACACCTCCGACTCCAGCAGCGTGGAAAACGGGGGGGGGGGGGTGGAGGTTGACTACTAATTTGTTCACACAGATTGGAACATGCATTGGAGAGAATGTATACATATATCCTTCACAAGGACACATTTAATATAATGCAGCTCTTCACCTTTTAAAGCCGTGTTGCTGGAGAGAGACTCACATGAGTATTCCCCCCTCCCTCAACTATTCCACATGTCATCATGTCACCACTGACAATTAGAACAGAGGGGGAGACACAAAATGTTCCATAATCTTAAAGTGTTTAAGGGGGTTGTATTTGGTATGACAAATATTCATGAATGGAAATATGAAAACGTTTGAGTGATATTTGGTGCAAACCCTTAAAACAGAGATTGTATCAAAGATTAAAGCCAATGCGCAAGACTAAAAACACTGCAGTTCCTTGAGTGACCACTTGAGGTTTTTTTTCTTTATAAAAAGTGACATTAATAAAATCTACACCTTCAGCTACTGATGTTCAACCAGGTGACAACCTCCGATGTTGAAAAATGAAGCCGATACAGAAGTGCAAATATCCTGCAGTTCCTCAAGTGTCCACTAGAGGGTGACTGCAGAAGCACAGGAAGTCACATACACACCCATTCAAAAAAACTGTTTTTACAGCAGAGAATAACAGCCTGGTGAAAAAACAAAATTATGTCTGATTAGTTTGATCGGCACACACTGTAGGTGGGTGACTTTTTTGATGACTCATCAGTTTTGATTTGATGAAGGATAAGAGTTATTCACAATAAGGCATGTAGCTGACCTGATTGACAGGTGGGCGTGATGTAACAGTTTTTCATGAGGTTCAAAACCCGCCTCAGCTCCAGCTCTCAGTCTGTCGTTAGATTGGCTGAAAGTTAGACTGAGAAAGGATTTCCAGCATGGAGACCGCCATGGATGGGACTCCAAAGCCCCCTGCAGGAACAGATGGGTGACCTCATTCAGGCTTCATCCATTAATATTTAAGGTCTACGATGAAAACTCATCCAAGGGTTGTCGACCAGACCTTTTCATACCTGACAGCTGGTATTTAGCTTGATTTGTCTATAATTGTTATGTGTCTGACTGTGATATAAGAAACTTCACAGTTTTCCATGAACTCCTAACATTTATTTTTCCTCCCTCTGTTCACATCGTTACACAAACATCCGTGTAAGTAGATGTGCCAAAGTGCATGATGACATGAACGTCGCTGTAGCCCGTTACGATGGTAAAAGTACGGCTCAGTCCAAACAGCCCAGTCCAACATTTCCTGCTGATCTCTCATAAAGTGCTGACCTTTGCAGGAACACACAGAACCAGGAAATCCAAAACTGGAGGAAGAAATTATAACTGTGCCACTGACCACAGACCGAATGTCACAAAACAACGACGTCTCCTTCTTTCTTGAGCGGCCCTCTTTACCCTCATTCAACAGCTTGGCTGCTGATAACACAACCACGCCGGCTGCTTCTCACCCTGCTATAATACAGACAACACATCATGAAATAATTATTCAACTCACACTGTCCTCAGGCTGTGACCTTCTTCAGGAGGAGAACCAAAATATACACACAGAGACAGACAGAGAGAGAGAGAGAGAGAGAGAGAGAGAGAGAGAGAGAGAGAGAGAGAGAGAGGAATAGAGAGAGAGCACTGAAAAGGATGGAAGAAGACGGGCAGGGGACAGACACTTGACAAAGTGAGCAGGCTAATGATGGGGCTCCGGGTGTCACATGCTGAGCTGCCTCCTCTGCCAGGGGAAGGCCCTGTCTTTCGCACTCCCAGCATGCCGTCCTGCCAGTGCCATGCGGCGTCCCGCTGAGGGTGGAGGCTGGTGACAGTCAAGGTTAACCCCCCACACACGCAACACACAGTCAGGCGGAGGGATGTACCCACACAAACATGGAACACTCCCTCACTACTGCTGAGTCTTTTATTCCATCATATGCTGAAAGAAAGATTGCAATGCATGCTGGACTTCTTCTCCGAGTATCGATATGAGTATAGTGAGTCCTCCAGAGTCTGTGATAAGAACCGGGTCTATAGAAACCGCCTGCTTTTCTTTGTAACACTGTGATCTATCGTATGATAAAGAAGACTAATCTTACTAAACACACATTAATGTACATTTTGCATCATGCTTCATACTAACTAAATTCTATTTCTATCCTTCAGGATATTAAATAAAGCTTCTAGACTGATGTACAGACTCAGACCCTCTGGAGGCAGCCCTGGTTCAGCGGGTCTGGACTTCATGCTGTGGGGTCAGTGAGGTCACCTGGCACATCACAGGAGGAAACGCTGCCGACACAACAACAACACTGCTGCAGCAGCAGCAGCAGCTGTGATCCCTCCCCTCTCCAGACCTGCCTACCCTACGATGACACAAAAAGAGAGGCCTGCCTCTCCTCTTCCAGTGAGCCAGGCTCGTCTGTGGCCAGTGAAAGGAAAACACACACAGCTGACCAGAGACGCTTTTCTAGGAATCAGCCAGCTGGGATGGAAACGAAGGAAAACTTGGACTTGGCTATTTTTAGATGGTGTAAAAAACTTTCATACCGCTCGGTTACATGTGACCTTTGGGTGTCAGTAAAGGAGGACAATAAGGAAGGACTTACACCAGCACTACCTTGTGTTCACCAGACTTGGTTTAGTCGCTACCGGCCTTCCTCAAGGTCAACATTAAAGAGTTAATATCCTCTCTGTTTTGGCCTTAGGTAAGCATTCCTGCATTTCAAAGGCCAGCTCGTGCTCTGCAAGGTTTCAGTTTATTTCAAAGAGGCCAGGGTGGAGTAGAGTCTATAAAGCCGGGGATCTGGTCTAGATTATCTTGTTTTCACAGCTCTCTTTTTTTACAACACGTGTCCCAGCGGGGGTCTGCCTGAGGATGCCCCAACCCCCCCTTCATTAAAAATCATGCACTCCATCCTGCCTTTATGCCTCTCAGTGGGAGCTCCTCGGATTGTGCAGGTCGCACTCCCAACTGCAGAGACTTGATGGAGGCCTTTGTGCAGAACGTCAGCCTCCAAACTGCCCAAAGCAGAAGAAGAAGAGAGGAGACGGTCAAGTTTAAGTTTTTTTTAAATAAAATGCTGTGTCGAGCTGTCAAGACTGGAACAAGGCTTCCTCCAGCTCGTCTGTGGTTCTGCTGGGGGAAAGCGCAGAGGCCACATGCTTGTCTACATCTCTTCCTGCAGGCGGAGCTCCGATCACAACAACACAGGCTACCACCATTTCTGCCCACCATGATCGTCTCTTCTCTCTCGCCCAGCGTTCTTCATACAGTACTGCAGAGACGGAGGCCTAGCCTCTGTCCTGCCTGCTCCTGTCACTCAAATTCAAGCTGGGTGGGGCAAGCAGTGACACCATTGTGTCAGGGCGGCTCAGTGTCAGCAGCAGTAGTGCTAGTGGAAGATGAGGGAGAGTGACACCTTATGATCTACCAAGGTGGAGAGAGAGAGATCGCTCTGCACCAAGCCTCCAAGACCAGACGACCAACGACTCTGCTGGATCATCCCATAATAATAATGAGACCGTCCTCCAACCAGAGTATAACTGATGGGACGAAAAGTACCACCGATTCGTCAATCAATAAAAAATGAACTGATGACAGCTTGAGCCAAGTTTCTGCAAAGGACATCAAGTGGGCCGAAAAAGAACCTTCAATGGGGTTGTTCATCTTATTCACACTGCAGCCAGTTTCATCTGACGTCATGCACAGAGTTGGAAACAAGTGGATTATAATGTCCTACTGCTGCTGTGATGCAAGTTTTAAGTTGTATGAATGTAGAGAATCTGATAAACTGTTGTAGTCATACTTCCTCAAGATCCTAACAAATAGTTATAATCTGGAGGCACACCAGGATATATTTCATTCATAACATGGAATGGGAAATGGAAAATGGACATTGGGGGTACAGTTAGAGTCTTGCCAAAGGACACATCGCCATGTGGCTGCAGGAGCTGGGGATCAAACCCCTGACCTTTCTGTTGAGAGACGGCTGACTCTACCACTGAGCCACAGCTGTAACATATTTCATAATACATTAGGTTCAGATAGTCGACAGCTAATGTAGCATTAAACCAGTTCAAATCTAGAAGTCCTGATGAGACGTAAACATAAGACCAGCTCTTTCCTGACAATGTGTGTCCATTCATTCTGGAAGCAAAGCTCCTGAAGAAGCCCTGAGGGGAGGGATGCATTTATTGAACTCCTGCTTTAAAATATCAGCAAACTTTCTCCAAAGCTAATTAACCTAAGTACTAAGAAATGTGCCAATCGATGTATAGATTAGCTCTTTTCTTTTGCAGCCATATAAGTCCTTGTGGTCAACATGTGCCGGCACTCCACTCTCCCATAATAAATCTCATCATACATCTTTTTACGGCATGGTCATAAAAGTAGTTTCAGAGCCTCTGTGTGTTATGTTCTCCTCGTGGCTCTGGCTCTCTTTTATTGGAACAAGAGAAGAAAAAAAAAAAACAGTCAAGCTGGAAGAGAGGGCTCGTGAACCTTCATTAAATGGCCTACAAGGTTAGAAACTTGTCAGCCCAGGGGCGCAAAACTGAGTGAGCTGCCTGATGTGAGGCCTGCAGACGTGTGCTGACAGCTGACCTTCTGTTAATAATGCAGCTGTGTCCAGGACTTGACCCGACAGCCCCCCACCCCCCACACACTCCTTCCTTCCCCTGCAGCTCCGTGATGAATCAACACCAAATACAAGATGATGCTGCTTCTGCTCTCCCCATCGAAACATCCAGGAAACCATCAATTATCTTTAAATTTCACTGAAGTGCTTCCCTTCAACAGAACCAGGCAGGAAACCCAACGCTCTATATTTAGTTTCAACTGTAGTTTCAATTTTAGAGCAGTTACAGTCAGTGCTCAGACATCTGGATAACTCATGCCCGTCTGTGTAAGCATACAAGGTCATTAAAAATACAGTATTTATGAATTTACTGTGTGCACGAGTCCTTCTCTGCACCAGCTGAGGCGGTGTGGAAGTGAGACGGTGATCAGTGTGGCGTTCAGCACCGCTGGGCTTTGGCTCAGACACAAAGTAGCACATGAGCACAGAATAGAGGAGACACCTTCAGAGTCTCCTTTGAAGCACCCTTAGAGGGATGGCTTGACATTTTCAGGCGCTCATTTGTTGTCAGCAGCCACTTGTCACAGTAGGGGGAGAGAACAGGATGTTTCTTGTATGTCCTTCAGATTTGAAATTTAACAATGAAGAGAGCCTGTTTTATTATTTGGAGCCACTGTCCAAAGTTTTTTTTTCGACCCGTTTTAAAGAGTTAAAGGGGACATATTATGAAAAATCCACTTGTACAGTGGGTTTGAACATTTATCTGGGTAACCTTAGTGTCTTCATACTAACTAAATTCTATTTCTATCCTTCAGGATATTAAATAAAGCTTCTAGACTGATGTACAGACTCAGACCCTCTGGAGGCAGCCCTGGTTCACTTCATGCTGTGGGGTCAGTGAGGTCACCTGGCACATCACAGGAGGAAACGCTGCTGACACAACAACAACACCAACAAAATGTGAAATAAATCCATCCAGTCCTTTGTATGTGGTCTGCATAAGTCTTACAACACAGAGAAAAATGCTCTGTTTCAAATTAGCTCTCCTTGTGATGTCACAGTGGGATTCTGGTAAAAAAAATCCCCTCCTCTCCCCCGATATCTCCACCCATGGACTCCACCCCCAGTCTAGAACAAAACGTTTGCGCAGGTCGGCCATTTTTATTCTCGCTACAGAGGAGAGATGTCTACAGAGAAAACTCAGGGGGGGGGTCATTACATTTAAAGAGACACACACACCAAAACGGAGCGTTCTGAGAGAGCTGGTTTATACATGCTTGATTCATGTTATATTTTTACCAAAGCACAGCACAGATGTTTCATTTAGACCACAGGGGACTGTTTGAAAAGGTGGAGAAGGGCTATACTATGTCCTCTTTAAAAACTCCCAAGTAGAATAAAAAAATTAAAATCAGGTTCTGGTTTAGCTGAGTTGGCAGGGCCGACAGAGGATCCTCATGGACCTGGAACTGTTTGGTGTACATCAACAACCTAGAATGACGAGCAGTCACATGTTGTAATGGATCAGAATAGATTGAGGTGCTTCTTCTAAACTGGGACTTATGCCACAGCTTTGCAGCTACAACAGTAGAGGTGCAAAACACTAAAAGGAAATACCCACATTTAAAAAAGAAAATCTGCTGAACGGTTAAACAGACGCTGTAACGAGTGAGCGTCTCAGGTTGTGGGTACTGCATCTTCTTGCAGACGTAACGTGCAGATATGAAAAAAGGAGGTGCAGCACTCAAAAAGCCTCAAGACAGCAACTGAGCCTCATCATTATATGACTGGCTGCAGGATGTGGTTTAAAGCCTTAAAGACACCTAAGCAGGGTGTAAAGTTTCCATTCTCTTTGGTGTCTGTAACGTGATGGCTCATCCCCAAAACACTCACAAAAAACACACCCACTCCTTCCATTCGCAGGGAGGCAGCAGCGCTGATGAAGTGTCTTAGGCCAAGTCGACCAATCATTCTATAAATAGAGCCAGGAGGCCTGCGTGTCGTGCTCCAGCTCACAGCGTTTCATTTTTTAAAGTTTCACTTCAGCGAACCCGAAGACCTGGAGTCAATCAAGGCTGCTCCACTCTTTTCTGTTCATCCTCCAACAGCAGCAGGAACACACAGAGCTTTACTCTGAAGCATATTGACGTCCACATGCTATTATGCACTCACTCTCACTGAGCTGATGCATGTTTTATTACATGTGTGTGCAGCAGCCCTATGCATCCTCCATGGCCTGAACAGACAAGGGGGAAAAAATTAGTCGGATGCCACTCTGCACGCCGTTGAGGTAACTTCCTCTTGCAGATGAAAGGATGTCGCTGCAGCAGACCTCGCTCTGTCTGTCCTGCCTTATACAGCGTAAACGTGAATTTATGTTACTTTAAGCCTGGGGGATATTTGTAACAAGCAGGTGTTAAATACAAAATAGATTCAAAAGGTGAGAATCATCCCCCCAAAGATCTGGTAACTCTCAGCCCGCCAATGATGTCTGCATCATCAGATTTTGTGCCCAATCAAAGTACATGTACTAAAACGTAGTGGTCAGATCACTCCCCACTGTTCGGGCCGCATTGATCAGCTGTACATAGAGGAAGTAAATTCAGTTTTCTAAAAAAATACATTTATGGGAGTTAATTTGTGGACTCTTACACAGAAACATAAAGTTTTCATATTTCATTGACTAGTTAACTTTGTTTTAAACGCAGCTTGGACATGTCCCACAGCATGTCTGTGTTTATCATGCAGGTATCAGCTGGTGGTTACCGGGGGCAACAATCAGACATGTCATCAGTAGTCAGATAACAACCTGTTGAAGTCTGTCGCTGAAAGCTTAGCCAAACAAACTCACTTACAGAGCTCTGTGTTCAGGCTCAAATATACTCACTTAAACACACAAATGTGTAGACTACCTGCTGCGTCGTGAGTGTAAATGTTCATATACTTGCCGATGTACAACGCGTGTTACTGAAGGATCCTTTTGGAGCAGTGGTACTCAGCCTTGATAGACTTAAAAGCCACATTGACCAAAAATATTTCTGCAAGAGCCACAATCAAAAAACCTCTTTGTTTCCTTAAATATGTGTGTGGAAACACAGTGACATGACTTGCAAAGAATCATTTCTGTTGACAATGTTTCCCTTTTTGAAATTAATTACTTTGGATTTTTCTTCTCCAAGTAGGACCTAAATGAGCCACGACTAGTCCCAAATGAGCCTCGGGTTGAGTATCACTGCTCAAGAGGCGGCACCACATAAATCAGACCGTGTACTGTATAACACTGAAGTAGAGGTTCTGTGTTTACATGGTGGGATGTAAGCAAACATGGCGACACTCGAGGAAGTTTATCCTTTACGTAAATCCTCAGATCACTTGGACTTCATCTAGTCATTCATTTTGTCTCCTAAACTTTGAGTCATTGTTGTAGCCGCACTCTGGTGTCTCCACCGGTCTCTTCAGCATACAACCCTACACTGCCCCTAGTGGTTATATCTATATTGTATCTCGAAGATACTTCTGAGGAAGTGCACGACCAACGCTCCAAACGACAGCAGGATCAAGCAGCAACCTTGCGGAAGCGCAAAATCCTGCAGTTTGTGAAGTGTCCACTTGAGGCTGACTCCAGAAGCACAGGAAGTGACACACACAACAGGCAAAAAAAGCCCCATGCTGTCACAGATGACTGACGTCACATTAATATTTACAGTGTATGCGCATGATGTCATGAGTATGTGAACGTGTCTGACACACACACACACACACACACACACACACACACACACACACACACACACACACACACACACACACACACACACACACACACACACACACACACACACACACACACAGCTAAATGAACCATGTGTATAGTGACATGTTCGTCACTGTCAAAGCTGATAAGAACATGTTTCTGTAGATCGCAGCAGACGTGTTGTTCACAGAGAGATTCGTTTTATAATTTGTAAAGTTGACATCCCTGAAGGGGGGGGGGTAAAAAAATACTCTTGTTGAAATGATGAAGAAGCTTTTATATGACAGACTGTTGGTCTCAGATTGTTTAAAGCATGTTCTACATAAACAGGTAGTCCAGGTTTATCTGTTTGTTTTATCATTATTGGAGTGATGAGTAAAGATGACAGTGAAGAACATTTAGGATGTGAAACATTATTACGTTTCATGGAAATGAAGTTAGATTTTTAACGCTGAAAATATGTAAAACCTTCTTTTATTGTGAAATTTCCATTTCCTCTGCATCCTCTGTGTATGTTGGTGTTGTTGTGTGTGTGTACATCCATGCATACAAGCTCCGTGAAGACAAAGAATGATGAGCCTTAAAGATTATCCCCAGCCGGAACACAATCCTCTTTGGAGGTGATGCTGGGGGGGATGAGGGGGAGAAGGGGGGGGGGTGGTGTCTCTGATCGTGGCTGCTGTCTAGACACTGCTCCTCCGTGTGCAGGAACGTGCTGTACCTACCGAGCCAGGCCACACACACACACACTCACAAACAGAGATACAAAGTTTTTTTTCCATCCAGAGACATTTCTACAAAGATGGAGTGACATCACAGCGCCTAATCTGCCTCCCAAACCGCGTCGGGTCGTCTCAGGGTCTTTCACAGGATCTGAAAGGGGAGACTCCCCATGCTCTTGCCAGCCTGGTTTTTGCCAACAGAGCGAGGACCTGTGGTGCTCAGGATTGTGGTAACCTAGCAACGGGATGGAGAGACAGATCACTGCGTGGGGACGCTGATTATAGTTTTTTTAATCTGCTTCTGAACGAGCATTGTCTCTTTCACCTCTTTGAATGGACATGCTTTGATAAGTTATCAGTCTGTTTCTTCATAAATCATGCACACATCAATAACATGCATTCAACGTGGGGCTGGGATTAATCACAGAATTGTAATGCATTTTGTTTTGCATTTAAACCAGATTTTTTATGGTTTTAGTTTGAATGTTGGTACTGCCTTAAACTGAGAGTATTTACTTCCTGTTTGGATATTTCTCAAGTGAAATGAAACATTTAAAGCGCAGGTTCGTACTTTTCAATCACTGTGACTACAGGGAGACACTGCGGTGGAAACAGACAAACTAGCACCTTAATCATTTGATTCTTGGGGGCCGGTGGTGGACTGGTTTGTTAGTGCGCCCCGTGTACAGAGGCTGTAATCCTCCAAGAGGCGGGCCTCTTGGAATCTGACATGTGGCTCCTTTCCTGCACGTCCTCTCCCCTCTCTCCCTGATATCCAACTCTTTATCCACTGACCTGTCTCTACAATAAAAATGAACCTCAAAGTAAAATCAAAATGAATGTGATGGCCTTGTGATTAACGCGTGCTGTCACTAATGATGACTGCCCAAATTAAACGTTTTGACTTTACTAACTCTCCTTCAATGTTGAATGTGCTGGTCCAAAGAAATGGTGAACCTGTAGAATCACCAGAGGTCAAAAACTTATCATCTGATAAGACTCACCATCACTCCATTAAGCTCAATCAACAGATAATGTTTTGAAGATGCTGCTGCAGCACTAACAGAGTGACCGGAGAGAGTGAGAGCGCTGTAAACATCAGCCACACACACCAAAGACAACAGAGTCAGAGAGTTTGAGAGACTCAGTAAGAACAGAGTCTGGATCACTTCCTGCGTCCGTCCCCCCCCCCTCTCCCTAAATTCTCTATCCATGTTCTTAATATTTGTGAGCTAAGCTGCAGCCAGGATTCAAGCTTGTGGGGACTAAAGTCTTGAAATGAAGAGATTTTTAAATCCAAGGCGGATTAGAAAGTCTTTCACTGCAGCTACACCATCTTTCAGTTCTTCTCTGCAGATAATTTCAGGACACTCACATACCTCTAAGCAGGTGTTCAAACAGCTGCAGCATGGGTAAGGTTGTGTACTTATGTATAATGCATACAGCGTTTTATCAGAGTCAGGACATACTACATGTATAGAAGGTACTTTTGAATTCAGCCATTGTGTGCCCTACCCTGAGGGACTCCATCTGTGTCATTAGTCTCACCAAACACCATGATGCAAAACACTTTAAGAGCGCTGAGGCAAATTTACAGTCCACAAAACGCTTTAACCAGTCCCAAAACACATTTACAAACGACAGAATCTTACCGTAAAGGGAAAGTACCAAATACCAGAAGTGAGCGGGCAGTGATTGAGCGAGTGGTCAATTAGTTTGTTTGGGCGGAAATGTGTTATACTGATGTTTATGGTGACAGAATGATTGTTTTGTCGAACCCACCTGAGACAGTTCATGCGATTTGGCTTCGCGTCTGGACGGTCTCTGGGAGGACACAGATGAGATGGATGGTCTGGAAGGCGTCCTCGGTCCCCTTATCTAGTCTGTGTCCTTTTAAAATTCCAGAGACCGTCCAGATGAAAAGAAAAATCCTGTTTACCATCTTTAACAGACAAAACATCATCTGTAGTTCTGCCACTTCTAAATTTGTCTCAGCTCTCGTCACTTCCTGTAAATGTGTTTTCAAAAATGTTAATTTGTCTCAAGCTTTGAAAAAGTGTTTCACTCTTTGTGATTTTGGTTTGCACTTCCCTCCCTCCTGTGTCAGTTCATGTTACCATGCAGTGTTCATGTCCTATGTGTTACATCACCGTCTTTCTCTGGACTTTTCCACTGTTTTTGAAAGATTGTTATGTTGGGTATGTGATTGACATGTTTTCCCTGGACTATTACAAAGTAAGCCACGCTTTTTTCCCTTTTGGTTTTATGTTTTAAGACTCTGTCAATTTCTTATTGTGACTTTTGTCCCCGAGACAAATTATCTGCAGAACACTCCTACACTTTGAACAGGTTTAAACACTGAATAAAGAAGTTTTTACATCATTCAAATAAAATCTGTGTTTCTTTCATGCTCTTGGGCTGCAAGCTGAGCTGAGACTACCTTTACCTCATTTGTAGTCTAAAATCCTTCAAAGTAATTGCAAAACGCTGCATTTGTGTTAAAGGTAACATATTATGCAAAATACACCACACCATGTTTTTCAAACACTAATATGTGTCCCAATCATGTGAAAAGTCCATCCTCTCTGTCTTCTGCCTGCTCCACCTTTCAGAAAATGTGTGCTCAAACAGACCGTTTGGAGATTTTCCTTTCATGACATCACAAAGGGCAGTAGCCCCTCCCCCAGGTGGGTGACACTTCCACAGCTAGGTGTTTGTTCTGCCCTCTGAGGCTGACTTCTCCCCGTAAACAATAGGACATGGAGCAAGAAAGACCGAGACACCCAAGCCCTTCCAGAGAGGGGGCGTGGTCAGACACAGCTCATTTACATATTTAAAGGTACAGACACAGAAACAGCCTGTTCTGAGCAGGGCTGAAATAGAGGGGTTTATAGACATGATCAAATACAGGATCAGAGTGGATTCAGAACAAGAAACTTCACACATGTTTTGAGGAGCTCTGAGACTTATTTAAACTTGTTGAAAAGGACGATCAAATGTGATCTTTAATTTCCAGATGACAGGTGTCACTCACATCAACATGCTTCTTACAGGTAGAATATGATGAATATGTTACTTTTATGTCTTCCTGATGGCTTTCAGGCTGAGGGGAAACAAACTGGGTCACTCTGTGTTAAAGCTGTGTCCTACAACATGTGAAGAACTTCTCAACATGTCTGCAAGCAATTCAGAACGATGTCCAAGCCTCCTATAGCTGCTCCTCCTCCTCCACCAATCAGCCGCTGTAAATCAGCTGGCAGCAGGTTCCCTCCCAGCAGTCAAAACACGGAGGTTAAAGTAGCACTAATTCCCATGAGGCTGCTCATTAAGCTGCTTGCTTAGTCCCTGGGGACCCGGGGGCCGGCATATGGCTGCAGCCCCCCTCCCCCTTTCATAATTAAAACCACGTCACAGCTAAACCTCCAACATGTGGAGCGTGGATGGAAACTGCAGAACAATTATTGACCGTCCACAACACCGCCCTGAGCAGAGGAAACCAGCGCAACATCAGAAGTGCGTTGGCATCGTTTAACGGCGCCGAGCCACTCGACAGACCGCAGCCAGCACTAAAGTAAACCAGAAATAATGACAGGAGCAGGATGCTGTGAGGGCTTTGAGGAATCAAAGAGTGAACTGCTGCTCTGTGTTGTGACCTCCGAACCTGAGGGGATTTATGGCCCCAAGGTTTTCTTTTTGTGGGCTCGATGGTCATCTTGCCTGGTTGGGTTAAGATAAGTCTAATTGGCCCAACAGAAAAGATGTTTTCAGCATTGCAATGACCAAGTGAAAGACTCCATTGTTAGCCCGTTTGTCAGTAACAAGCCCGTCCGAGTGTGAGGCCGTTAGAAGGCCGTGTTCACCCAGATCCTCCTCACAGCGCCGGTGACAGTATACCTGTCACAGTGCTCAGCGGGGCCGAGCAGAACGTCTAAAGCTTGTCAATGAGGAGCTACAGCTGCTGTTGTTCATAGTGTCCCAACTCTGGCTTTATCAAACCAGCCAATAAAAAGCAGTGTCCATTCTCTTCTTTCGGGGCCATATGGCGGCCTCGGACTTAATACGCATGCAAACAAGTGGGGATCACCTCGTGTTTAATGCATTTCTGCTACGTTGAAGAATATCGAAAAGAGAACTTCAGTATTTTTAATCCTGTAACTCATATTCTTCAAAGCCAACACCTACATTGTCAAAACGACTCATTTTGATGCTTACACAGAGGTGTTGATATGTTACGTTACTAGGGCCCTGTTTCAGCGGCAACAGTTTAGGTCAGAATTGGTAACCTTTTGTTGGGTTTTGGCTGTTCGTTTTGTGTGTTCCTGGAATAGATTCTAAATTCTGGTTCAGATTGTCCCTCTAGCAGCCATAACGCTGTCCAGCATGCTCTGGTTCCCAGGTGGATTAGGACCAACAAGGTCTGTTTTCCTCCCAATCGTTGGGATTGGTGGCGGCTAGCCCTTCAGAGCACTTGAGGTCCACCACAGCAAGTGAAACCTCTAAGGACAAGAAAAGAGAAGTGTTTATTTTGAGTGATTATCCCCCATGTTGAAAACGGGTTCCAACCCAAAATTGCACCAAATACATAACTTGGGAATTGGGTAAGGGTTAGTGTAAGAAGGGTAATACAGCGTGCAATTGTCATGGAAATATCATTATTGCTGATTTTCTAAAAATCAACTTGTCTGCTGTTCAAGTCACACCTCACCCCCGCAGGTTCTGTTCTTCAGAGGAGAAGAGCTTTACCTCTACATGAACTTCCTTTTTTACAAGAAAACCTCTGTATGACCTTCTGCCCTTCTTCCAACTAAGATACAAACACTGTCTCAGCGGCTTGACTATGTCAAGCATTAAACTCTTCAATCTGCCCAACAACAGGGGTTACTGATACCCTGATACTGATATGTGTTTTCTCTTTGTCTTCTTTGAACTTCAGACTGTCCTTACACTCTTTAGTTTTGCAAGAGAATTAAACTCAGCAGGGACTGCTACTTGACTCAAGATCTTTTATTCAAACATACTCTTGTTTACAGAAATGTCCATTACACATCTACCGCTCTTATAAAACAGATGTGCAAAATACTTGTTTTCAATTTAAAGTTCAAATAAAAGTAAATATGCTCCCTTGATCTGTAAAGAAAACTACTATTAGCCTATAGCGCTTTAACATAAATCCTGCCTCTGACAGGGCAAATGGCCAACCATAGATTAGGATTTTTGGGGTGGCCAATCAGATTTCAAGGTGGGCCTCTGGACACACCCCTGTTCAGTGGACACATTTTGTGCCCACCTTTTCAGTCCCACGCCTGACGACTGATCCAATCTACAGTAAAAACTAAAAACTTTGTGTAGATATTAGGTATCATTAAGGCCTTAAGATAAAAAATAAAAAGGTTTTAAAACTCCAAAACTCACTATTTAAAATCCACTTTACAGAAAAAATAAGAATGTAACAAACAGGAAGTGGAGCAGAAATATTTGTAAAGACTTCAAATCTGTTTAGTTCAACATCAGTTATTAGTGAGCCGCAGCAGATGTGTCGAGTCGGTAAAACAGGAAGAGGTTCTGGTGCTGCCATCTGCACGGGAGGCTTGCTCTCGCTTACACAACCAAGCTCATACTCCCCCCCCCACACACACACACACACACACACACACACACACACACACACACACACACACACACACACACACACACACACACACACACACACACACACACACACACACACACACACACACACACACACATCCTGTGCGCAGCCAGCTGTCTGTGCAGAACATAGACAGTTCATAAACTCTGAGACATGTGACTCTCCGGTCAAACAAACAAGACAGAAATCAGAACAAACAGACAACACGCTGCATAAATATCCGAGGACCTACTGAGCCAAACGTCAGCCCCCCCTGCACGTGGCCTCCACCCACCCAGAAAAAACCTCTATTACAGGCAACGGTAGACAGACGGGGGGGTGAAGTGAGCCATCATTAAAAAGCTGTGGTCAAACCCTCCAGCCCCCGAGTTTCCTATACGCCCATCCTGCCCTCTTTTATGTGACGTAAAGCGGCTGGATGAGGGGCGGAGAAGAGGGGGGGGGGGGCATCAAAAGAACTTTCAGTCGAGGTGTAGATTAAAACCACTCCGAGCAGGTGGTCAATCATCCCTTGCTCTCCACCTACATCAAACTAGATTTAGAGGAGAAGAAGGGCAAAGGCAGGGCATCGCAGAGAACATGAAGTTAAAACATGGTTCCTTCAGTGCACGGCAGACTGCAGTGAAAAAACTAAAGAAAGCTGGAACTGGCACACAAACCTGCATTTTGGGGCTTTTCCTGCACTTTATGTGTTTATCTTTATGAGGAGATATTTCAAGCACATTGTTCTCCGATCATACATGGCAGAGATCTGTTACACACGATCCAAACATACCATCAACACCAGAATAAAATACAGAAACCACAGGACTCATCTGAATGTAGCAGGTTCATGTGGTTTCAGGACGTTTTCCAACTGCTTTTTTTGGATATGAAGGAAAAAGTCGATTAAACTTGAACTTTATAAGCCAGGCTCTCAAGTAGACGGAGCTCCCACAGCCTTCAGCGAGGTGATCAGGCACTACCACCCATTGTCCCTAACGACCAGCCACTACCATCAGACTGTGTTATCCTCACAACCACCACCGTCTTAATTGATGCACGGCCTGCTCCGACCTCCAGCTCTGCAGTGAGGACGTGTGGACAGCAGGAACGCCAGGAATCAAATATGCTCTTTTGTAGAGCGTCTCCAGATTACACTACACACGCTATACAAACAATGATTGATTTATATGGATGAATCTTTAAACGTAAATAAAGGGGATGTTTATGCTTTTTTTTTGCACAAAAGTCCTCGACTAAAACAGCTTTTATACAAAGGCTGGCCGTACGTCCATGTAAACACAGCTCTGACAACAACACAGCCAGCGGGACTCAAGCTTCTCACTCATTGTAGACAGTCATGAGGACACAGGATAGACTTGATTTCTGATATATTTATGTGTTAAATGTTGCACAATCTTCCTTTAAAAGAGTATTTCAGTATCTCAAAGCTTTTTGAAATAAACACAAAGTACATGTGCCCTGATGAAAGGATAATCAGTCAGTGAAGTACCACCATCAACAGACACCCCGCTGTGTTCATGTGAGCTCCAGATATGACTACACTAACACTACCTACCTACCTACCACATGGCCCCTGTTGGTCCCAACAGTTCAACCGTATATACTGATGGACATCACTGGGGTTGTCAAGTGGGAACCCTTCAAGTTATTCAAGTTGTCTTTACAGAAATGAGCCCTACAGACCCTTTTGAAGATAAGGCCTGTTGACATCATGTCTTTATAAAGCAAACAGCCACATTGACAAAGAAGAGAACAAGAAACCAGTTGGACGACAGTGTGTTTTACCCAGATCTGGATGGGGGATATCATTTTCTGCAAAATCATTTTCAAATTGAACAGAGCGGGCTCCTTCTGCTCTGAAGCTGTGAAGGCACATTTAGAGATTTTTTTTATCAATGAAAACAATTCAAAGTTATTTCCAACTCCATCCACTGTCCTGTCTTAGATTTTTGAAAGCAATGAATCACTTTTACATGTGGCCTCTGGGGGGGTTCAAAGTTTCTTTGTTGGTACCTAAAAAGGTAAATCTGTTCTTATTTGGTAAAGTTGAAACCTCTGGCCAAGCGGATGGGTCACTCCCAAAGGGACGAGCAATCCCCCATCTCTCTCTCTCTCTCCTGCTAAACCCACTGGAGGCAAAAAGCCCATTTGTTTGTATTTTTAAAATTTATGACACATGTTTGTCATCATTATCAAGTCCTACTAATCTACTGAACCTTTTAGGCAAAGATTAAAAATACTCCAAAATCTGATTTACTGATACTAAAAGGACTTAACAAGAGCAGAGGAGGATCGTCAAATGTCACACTAAGGTTTCTTTAAGTCTCTGTATGAAGTCGAGTACATACAGTACAGAACATCCTGTGACAGCTGGTTGGTGGTGGTTAGACGTCAGTATGTGGTCCACATCCTCAGCACATCTCTTCATTAGCCGGAGGAGGAAGAAGAGCATGTGGACAAGAACAGCAACAGAAAAAAAGCCACCAGATGTGTCCGTATAATGGAGTGGAGCTTAACTAGGTTCATTAGCTGCACCACTTCTACCCACAGACTGCTTCTTCTACCATCCACAGTGGAGCCTCAGCCCACACTGGTGCAGCCATTACTGAGGAAGTAACAAGCTGAGGGGGGGGGGACCACAGAGCAAACAGGACTCAGGGAATAATATGATCACAATATGTTGTTTCCATATTGATCAGTATTTATCACACAGTATAGGTTGATAATGCTGCAGGGCTCAGAAAACTATTTGATTCTGTATCGCACATTCATCTGTAATCTACTTTTTGAAGTTGACCTAAGTTTCAGATCATGAGGTAAACGTTCATTTTCTTTTTTCTTCCGCTTATCTGAGGTCGTGTCGCTTTGGCAGCAGGAGCAGTAAGTAAGTCAACCCATACTTCCCCCTCCCCAGAAACGTTTTCCAGCTCCTCCCGGAGATATGAAACCAAGAATTTTAAGCAGACGACTTCAAGCCTCTACGTAAGGCGGTGAAACCTCGTTCATAGGGACTCTTCTCCCAGCACTGGAGAGCAGACCTCACCTGGCAGCCCTGCAGTGTTCAGAGGCATTCAGAGAGCTGACCAATCAGAAGAAAGTGAGCACATGGGGAGCCTTAAAGAGACAGAGGCTCAAACAAACTGTTTCAGGCAGAGGTTGAATAGAGGGTTTTTACTGATGCCACTACCAGATAAATAAGGAGGTTTCTGAATTTCAGAGAATTTGAGAGACTGTTCGCTAAGCTACCACAAGATTAGCATCTCCTGTAAGCTAAGTTTTCAGGTTATCATCTTTTCAGTCTTTATCGTTCATGAGGTTTCCACCAGGAGCTCAGTCATCCACAGAGGTCTCGTCCTCTCTGAGACCAACAGGCCGAGTTATTAAAACAGGAAAACACAGAATGAAGCAGTCACACTCACACTTTATCTCTACGTTGAGGTTCCCGGCTTCTGCTGAAGATAGTTTAGCTCAGGTTTCAGAGAACTTAAGATTCTGTCACCGGTGTATTAAGTTGTCTTCTCCTTGTTGTAAGAGACAGCTTTACTACTGCTACTATAACAGCACTAAAAAAAGGAGGAAGGTGAATTACATGAAAAAAGAAATAAAATGTCTGTAAATGTTTTGATTCCTGATTTGAAACTGAAAAGACAAACTGGGGCATCGATGACTGAGTGGAAAGTTTGCACACTCCATGTACAGAGGCTGTAGTCCTCAAGGCGTACGGCCGGGGTTCAAATCCCACCTGACGCTCCTTTCCCGCATGTCATTCCCTACTCTCTCTCTCTTCGACTTTTGACTCTACACACTGCCCGGACTCTCCAATAAACATGTCTGTTGTTGCATGTCTTTCAGCTGTGTAAATCTATCCAAATCGATTGTTACCAAATCCAGCGTTAAGATCGAGGCACACCAGTTTGGGTTCGAGTCCCATGGCTGCAGAACAGCAGTGTCTGGGACGATGTGAGGGTGATGATCACCACTGTGCCGTTTAGCTCTTCTTTCTGCACCAAGCAGCGACTCTCAGAGAGAAGTGGAGGCATGAAAACATGATTGGAATCAGTGACTCATTCTTCTGTTTCTCACCAGCCTACAATACCACCCACCCAGCGAGAGCACACACACACACACACACACACACACACACACACACACACACACACACACACACACTAACATACACACACACACACACACACTAACAGACACATCTGCTCCATGTTCCCACAGTGAGGTGCCTCTTGATGTTCTCTCTCTGCAGAGCTGCTTCTTCTGTGGCGGGCATATCTTCCATGTCACCGCCACCTCAACGCCCCAGAAGAATCTCTGCTGAGTCACAAGCAAAAAAAAGTGTGACTCTAACCCCCCCCCCGCATCAAGCCGGGGGTTGATTGCTGGCTCCTTCTCCGAGCAGCGAGACACTGCCGAATAGGAAAGTGGAGCACACATAATAAAGGAGCTATTAGTTCAGCGATGACTGAGCCTGCATAATGAACACACATCGCTATGAGTGTCGGATGCTCAGCTGACTCTGGTTTCCTGGAAGATTCCCTTGTTCAGCATATTTCCACAAACGCGTGATTTGTAGCCTAGCATCCTCTCCGTTTATAGCTGTTTGTCGGGCGCTCGGCTGCGTCAGTAACAATGTGTCTCCTTTGTGAGAAGACCTAAGTTCAAGATGTCAGAAGCCCCACTCACTGTCAAATAGAGGAGGAAGCTCCAGACTGAAATATCTCCACTCCACTAATGGACGACTAACAAGAGAGGCTGACAAAATGCTGCGGTGTAGAACAAAAGCTTCACTTATTCTGTAAGAAAGGCCTTAATGAGGGTTTCAATTCTCGCTTTCTTTCTTTTTTGCCCTTTGCCCTTATTGATGGGACAGCTGACAGGAAACATGGAGGAGAGAGGGCGGGGATGACATGCACTGAAAGGCCGACTCAAACTGATGATCATTTCATCAAGAACTTTCCTCTGCATGTGAGGCGCCTACTCCACTGCTCTAATCTTAAAGGTCACATATCCTCCTCCTCTTCAACCAGTTTAAATAAGTCTCAGAGCTCCTCAAAACATGTGTGAAGTTTCTTGTTCTAAATCCACTCTGATCCTGTATTTGATCATGTCTATAAACCTCTCTATTTCAGCCCTGCTCAGAACAGGCTGTTTCTGTGTCTGTACCTTTAAATATGTAAATGAGCTGTGTCTGACCACGCAGAACGTTAAAACGTTGCCAGACAATCATTTTCCTACCTTTAGGCCTTTTTTTGTCCTTATTGTTGGCACAGATCAAAAGAGAGAGAGTTGTAGACAATGCAGTCGAACCTGCAGCCGATGCAGATCCTCACTCATCACAGTTATTTTCTGGTTTATTCACTGGATCTGCTTCTGGATTTGATCTCTGGAGACTTCTGTACATAACTTTCAGATGCCTTTTGTCACGTTTACATTTACAACCTACCATGCTGCATGAAGTGTTTGAGATGAGGGATTTTACTGACGCCAGTATCAGATTATTAAGGAGGTGCAGATCATGAAAACTTACTCTATAGATGTTGAAAGTGAGATAATAGATGTCCATGTATTGAGTCTAAATGCATTATCCTTTATGATGTAAAAATTTGCTCATTTGATAGAATCACAAAGTTTTTACAAACTGTTCTGGAGCTAAGGTACAGGGTGAGCTGTTCTGTGAAGAGGCAAAGCACACGCTGCTGCTGCTGCTGCTGCTGCTGCTGCCAGCGTTAATCTGACATCAGAGCCATCGTGTTCCACTCAAACCTAGCAGGGACCCAGCATGCTAACACTTGGATTAGGAAGCAACTGAAACATCTTTCATCTGCAGCCTCATCTCATGCAATATGTTACATGGGATAAGAAAAAATAAAAACACTCATACAGATCGGGGGGGAGGGGGGCGGGGGAATACATGACGGTCATTAACCCCTGCAGGGATGTGTGTGACTGCTGCCGTGTCTGTGGATTAAAGATGGCAGCAGCAGGAGCAGACAGCTGGCTCGGGTCGTGCACTACGTGAGGATAGAGAGAGGAAAACATCACTTTAGCTTTTAGCTGGTTGAATCTGCAGCCCTGTGGGTCAACCTGCAACAACAAGAGGCCACATTCTGCTCCATGGTGCACCGGTACACACACACACTGTGCACAGGTGTGTGTGTGTGTGTGTGTGTGTGTGTGTGTGTGTGTGTGTGTGTGTGTGTGTGTGTGTGGGACAGCAGGCCTGCCTCTGGCACAGGATCTCAACAAGTGGTGGCCAGCTGTGTGTGTATCTGTGCGTGCTTTAATGTGTGTGTGTGTGTGTGTGTGTGTGTGTGTGTGTGTGTGTGTATCTGTGCGTGCTTTAATGTGTGTGTGTGTGTGTGTATCTGTGCGTGCTTTAATGTGTGTGTGTGTGTGTGTGTGTATCTGTGCGTGCTTTAGTGTGTGTGTATCTGTACGTGCTTTAATGTGTGTGCGTGTGTGTATCTGTACGTGCTTTAATGTGTGTGTGTGTGTGTGTGTGTGTGTGTGTGTGTGTGTATCTGTGCGTGCTTTAATGTGTGTGTGTGTGTGTGTATCTGTGCGTGCTTTAGTGTGTGTGTATCTGTACGTGCTTTAATGTGTGTGTGTGTGTATCTGTACGTGCTTTAATGTGTGTGTGTGTATGTATCTGTACGTGCTTTAATGTGTGTGTGTGTGTGTATCTGTACGTGCTTTAATGTGTGTGTGTGTGTATCTGTACGTGCTTTAATGTGTGTGTGTGTGTATCTGTACGTGCTTTAATGTGTGTGTGTGTGTATCTGTACGTGCTTTAATGTGTGTGTGTGTGTATCTGTACATGCTTTAATGTGTGTGTGTGTGTATCTGTACGTGCTTTAATGTGTGTGTGTGTGTATCTGTACGTGCTTTAATGTGTGTGTGTGTGTATCTGTACGTGGTTAATGTGTGCGTGTGGTTGTTTTTTATCCTTTTGACACACTTAAAATAATCCTGCAACAGAAATACTAAAACTAGATAACTGGGTGCTGCATTTCTGACCCGACAGACCAGTACACACTGCTCCTAGCGAACAAGATCACAGCGGACCCTCTGCCCCCCCTCTTAGGTCTGAGTATGAACTCTTGACTTCAGGGTGCAGAGAGACCAGGATGAGGATTAACTTGGCACTCTGGACTTTACTGAACCTGCTCCTAGAAGCCTCTTACAGGTGATCATGTGAGACTCTAATGATGCATTTGAGTGATTTGTGTTGATGGTATTCTGTTCAGTGCAGTCTGGTTGATGTGTCTCGTCTCTGTCATGTTATCATGCTCTCAGTGCAGGATAAATTCTCCAAGGGGCATCGAAGATTTCATTCATAAACAACTATAAAGAACATCAGAAACTTTTTTTCATCATCCGTACATCATCTATCCTGCTTTTCTGGTTCAGCGACAGGCAGGGAGTCGATCCCAGCTGTCATTGAGCGAGAGGCAGGGTTACACCCTGCACTGGAATGACTCCAGAATGAGCGTGTGATGAAGTCCAAACACCTGCAGTCAGCCCTGAAGTAATGTGTTACTTTCTCATGTAGTTACAGATGACAGCGAGAGTGTGTGAGAGCGTCGGTGTGAGAGTCTTACCTCTTGTTTTCAGCGTGTCACAAGTTTTATTTCCTCCACATTGCTTTGTGCGCCGCCAAAACAGAGGCCCTGCAGGGACACAAGAGACGCTACATTATTCATCCAGACATTTCATTTAAAACATGAACGTCGGCTGCGTGTGCCGGCGCTGTCATTCACAAGCGTCTACTTGCTCATTTTTCCCACAATGCTTTGGGAGAGTGGTGCCTGTGTTAGCACCAGTAGCTTCTGTGACCTCTTCTCATGGTGATTAATAAACATGAACGAGGGAGGAAGAGGTCAAATCCACTTAGAAAGACAAAGACCTCCTCACCTGGAGCAGACAGGTGTGACTGTAACTCTGAGAGTAAACACCAGGGGGGTGTCAAGAGCACAGGAGCTGCCAGCTGCTTGATTGGCTCTGTAGTTTGTTGGGCCTGTCCAGCAGGGCCAGCATCTATTCACCTCTCAGGTGTGAGTGATGACATGCTGTTAAGTGTGTGGCATCACAACATGAAGAACGACTTCTCTCAGTGCCAACACTTTTCTTTTCTTTCACACAGTGACTCGTTTTGAAAAGGGTTTCTGCTGCTTGACGAGGAAGAACAAAAGACTGGGATGTATTCATGCCCGTGTGGCTCATTGTAAAAGAAGTAGATTACTCCTCCGAGTAAACACCACCTGAGCAATGTTTGAAGACTCCATCACACGAGGAGAAGCACAGTGTAAAAAATCAGGGTCAATACTGATACAGGTGTTTCGAATAAAATTGCAGCCCATTCAAAACCAATATTTATTTGAACTTCTTCACATGTCGTTGGGTCTGTTTTTCAAATGAGCTTTGAGATTAGTCCTGTTGGTCCCTCCTCTAATTCCTCTGGAGCATGTCTTACAAACCTCATGTCTCGGTGTAAGACTCCAACACAAGTTTGACAATTAGACCTGAGCATACTTTACACAAAACTCCTGAAAAAAGCCTTAAGTTTTCAAGTGAGCTGCAGGTTCTTAACAATCCGGTTGAAAAATTAAGACGACGAGGAAGGCCAAAATTCTGCAGTTCCTCGAGTGTCCACTTGAGGCTCCAGAAGCCCCAGAAGTCAAGTACACACACGTTCATGATTAACAGGTGGGCGAGGTGTAAGAGTTTGTCAGGAGGTTTAAAACCCGCCTCAGCTCCAGCTCTCAGTCTGTTGTTAGGTTGACTGAAAGTTAGACTGAGAAAGGATTTCCAGCATGGAGACCACCATCGATGGGACTCCAAAGCCCCCTGCAGGAACAGATGGGCGACGTCACTCGACTTCATTGATTATATACAGTCAATGGTGTGAATGCAGGAGTTTCTACGTCCAGACCCCGAGTATACCAAATGAAGTCTGAGTGAGCTGATGTGAGAACGCAGCAGGATTTAATCAGGAGAATTCACCTGGAGCCAGTGAAGAGGGGGAGGTGACGTTTATATACTGTGATTCATGCACGACCACAGACTGTCTGCACACGACTGCTACGATCTCAGTGCACGATATGAACCTGCTGTGTTATGTTTCCTGTTCTCCAGTTTGTTCTTCTCCACTCTTCAGTTCATATTGTAAAGGCAAATCTTCTTTATTATAGCATCGTAGAGAGGATTCTGTTACTTCATCTGCAGCTTCTGCAGCATTCTTTTTACATCCTGTCCCCCCCCCCCCCCCTCTATTGGGGGTCTAAATGATGAAGCGGTAACAGAGGATGCTCCAATAGATTCAGAAATAAAGATTGCATGACTTTCTTCAGAACCACCAGAGTCGATTTACACAGAGAATTATTTCAACATGTCTTAAGCTTCACAGGTAAGTTGTTAAATGTAAAATAAAGGGACAGCCTGTGAAACATGTGCTGAATGTCAGGTTATAATATTCCTGAAGAAAGGAGATTAAAGTACAGCACGTCCCTGTTTCAACCTCCAGACGGCCTCACTTTGATGAAAGATGTCATCCTAAAAAAAAGAAAAAGAGACATTCTGCTTCAGCATATTGGAGCTCCTATAGCTGCTGCTCACGCTCTTCAACAACACGACTCTGACACGGAGAAAGTGAAGAGAACCCCACGCAGCAGAAACAGTGACACTTTATATGATCCAGATAAATCTCCAGCAAACACCCAGTGGATAAACTTCACAGTGTCTACTCTGCCAGCTCTGAGACTGACAGTGGAGGTACACAGTGCAGTCATTGTGTGTGTGTGCAGGAGGGCCGGGGTGAACTGCACAGCACGCCTCCTCACTGCCCTTTATTTACAAGAGACACACTGTCACTGCTGCCAAACATGTTCACAACCTATTAGCTGCTGATTTGACTCTAAAACTCAGCCTTGCTAATCTAATCTAATCTGTCTCTGTGGCTTGCCTGATGCTGGAGCAGAGCGAGGAAGAAGAAGCTGCATGCAGGCTTCTTCTTCAATGTGATGAAACTGTTTGCAGCAACAAACACATAGCAACCTGCTGCAGCTGCTGCTGCTGCTGCTCCGGCTGCTGCTGCAGGGGGTTTCTGATGCAGGGTCTGTTATGTGATGACTTCCTGTTGTTAGTTAAACTAGACCTCAACAGATTTAATGTTCTGAGTGTTAAAAGTGAGCAGCACAATCAATACACATGAAGCACTGCATGATGGGAAACAGCCTGAAAGACATGTGGTACTTTGCGTGCAGATTGTCAGTGCAGACAAAAAAAAAGCTCATATAGCAGATATTATCACACACACACACACACACACACACACACACACACACACACACACACACACACACACACACACACACACACACACACACACACACACACACACACACACACACACACACACACACACACACACAAAAACTCTTTATCCATCCATTTTCTACAATGCTCTTTCTCGTTGGGGGGGGGGGGGGGGGGGGGGGGGGTCGTAGGGGGTTGGAGAAGTGGAGGTACTTGTGAGCTGGCTGTATGACGCTAGAAATGAAACAAATGCATTGAACACTTTGGCCATTTTTCATTCTCTCTGCAGATAACAGCGGACTGAAAGAGAAGAAGCGACAGAGAGGAAGTGAGAGAGAGAGACAAAGAGAGAGAGGCCAGGTAATGAAGACAACAGGATGAGATGAGAGATGTGGTTTGACCTTCTTCTTGTCCTTTGAAAACATTTTTTACTACAGTGAGTAAACAACCAGCAGTATTCAGATGTTCAGACTCTCCAGAGCTTTTTTCAATCACAGGTTGGAGCTCAGTTATTTCTGATGTCTGTGCAGAGGAATTGTGAGGGCTTCCCAAAATACTCGCGCCGACCTCAGTGTGTGACTCTAACATGTGATTTAAGTCTTCTCCACCAGCAGAAAATTGCCATTTGGCTGCTCGACATGTCTGCCTCAGCTCTGCGGCCTCCTTCCTCTCCGCCGCCGGATGCAGCCATGGCGACGGACTCCCAGCATGCTCTGCAGTGAGTCTGTGGAGCCCCCTGGCCCCCGGAGGCAGAGCTGACTTTCTCTTTTCATCAGCAGCCCTCCTCCGATAAAACATAATGGCACAGAGGCTGCGGGGGGAAAGTCATTGAGACACACAAAGCTGTCACATGACCAGAGCAGGCACAACGGGCTCAGTCATTCTGCTGCTCACTGCTGGGACAGATGAGTGGGTCTGCTGAACGGGCCGGCAGGATCCACGCAGAAGACCTCAGCTCTCATTGTACTGATCGGGGGGGGGGGGGGGGGGGGGTCAGTGGGAAGGAAGGCTGGCACTGCATGCACTGAGCTGTTCAGCCAAAGTTCAAGAAGATAATCAGGGTCTGTTTTTATTTGGATGTAATTGACGCCTATTTACCACCAGGTTTACTCACATAGGTGTCTATTAGTGATGCGGCAAAGCGATAAAATACCGCTTATCATGTAGTTTAAAAGCATCTATTATGAAAGAATCACATCAGGAAATGTGACCCTATCAGCATCAGCTTACAGGTAGAGGAGGAGGGGAGCAGGTTGAATGTTGTGGTAACAAGCTGCAAAAAAACAAAGCTACTGACTCCACCTTCAACACGCAAAAAACTGAAAACAACTTCCTGCTAAACACAGGTACTTATAAAACTGTCTTTCTCCACCTTCATGCACACAAATGAGCTGAGTCACATCAAACACATTTGATACTCGAGGATTCTTTGGAGAAAAAAAAAATTGCATACAGGCCACGATCGTTGGGGGAGGGGCAAATCGGGCCTTAAATCATCTGGTGTGTAGCCAGCTTGATGTTATCTTCTTCTGTGCCCTAAAAACACAACCTGTGGCTTGGTGAGCCATTTGAACGGTTATGAAACATTGACAGGAGTTCTGTTCAAGTCTCTTACGGTTAAGGACGAGCACTTTTTTGTTGCCATGGTTTAAATCTTTAAAATTCATATACACGTAAACAGGAAGCAAAGGAGAACTCACCGAGTTACTTTAAGTCACTTCTTGGTAGAATAAACACGTGTTAACCTCAAGTATTAAGCCCAGTCATAACATTAGGGGGGGCCTAGAGGTTTTCCTGCTGGGAAATGAACCCAGGTCTCTAGTGGTGGGCGACTGCTTTCTTTCCCTCCGTGCTGCTCATACACGACGTGCCTCACACAGTTTAACATAAAGTCGCCGTCAGCCACCCACTCGTGGTTCATTTCAGGGCTAGTCTCTGAAGGGTAAGTAGGGCACTTTGCCACTTCAATAATAGCTGCATTTGCAAAGCTTACAGCTGCAGGCTACAGCCTTTACATGGATTTAGAGCAACCTTGCAGACTGTGGGTTACTTCAGTAGTGATAATACACTCGGCCGCCCGGGCTTTTCCCTCAAACATTGTCATGGAGTTCATGGTAAAGATGTGACATCCTGCAACACTAATTCAATCCAAACTCTTTCAATCCCCGTTCCCATGAGTCCTGACGGATGAGCTGTGATTGACAGGTCAGGACTGCCAGCGGGGGCTGAGCGGCCTCGCTGAGAAGGCTGACTGACACACACTGCTGAGGAGGAAGAGTGGATTAAAAAATGGACAATTATCCTCACTGTGCACATTAGGGTGCATCTGCACCGGCTCTCTGGATCCACACCACATGAGAGAGGGATTTGCCAGGTGATTAAAGCATTAGCAAGAGGAAGTATAAGTGTTTGTTTTTTTTAACACAGAGTGAAAACTTCAGAAAACACTGGGAAGCTGAATGTGTTAAACTGAAATATTCAGAAATATTCTCATGAACTTCCTGAACAACACAGGTGGGTGAACCCCTGAATGACTGACAGCAGAAGATGGCATCAGGTGTGTGAAACCACATATTGTTCCAGTTTGCTCATGGAGTATTAGGGCGAGGCCGAGACAAATTTCGAGTACTACTCATATGGATCATCTGAGATACAGAAACCACTTGTACATTTGTGATGCTTGTTGTAAGATTAGGTGCTGTGTAATACAACATGTTATGATGTTCATCATAATCGGATGAATTATGTAAACTAAATTGGTGGCTTTTTGTGCCTTTAATGTTGAGATAGGATAGTGGATAGAGCCAGAAATCAGTGAATCTGAACCATGGCCTCCATACATGGGGCGCATGCACCAACCACTGTGCCACCAGCGCCCCAGCACTATTTTACAAGACAACGATTTCAGCCAAAAACTGAAACCTTTTGTCGAGTTTAGGTGTTCGTTAACATGACAACAGCATTCTGTGGGCCTGAAAACACCTGAAAAGTTTTAAAAACAGGTTCCTGATTGCAAACTGAGGGCGTCGTCGTGTAAACTGGCAATATGCCGTTCCTTTGAAAACTTCTTACACACCAGACTTTACGGTAAGTTGTTGTAAGTTTGGAGGTGGCTGAAAGGTTAGCTTAGCACAAATGGTAAGAAAGGAGAGAAGAGAGGGGAATATGGCTGATAAACACCCTGTAGTGAAAAAGTAAAGCACTTCTACTATTTGGAAGAATAGTTCTGCCTGATAATCAAACAATGCAACCTGTGCACAAAGGCAAATGGATTCAGTAACCATGGCAACGATTCAAAAGTTCTCAAACTATTATCATAATAGAAATGTTTAATGTCTCTAGGAATGTCTGGCTCTGGGGGGGGCTTATTAAATTAAATAAGTGACAGATCACTCTGAGGATAAAGCTGTGTGACGGTGCAGGCCCAGGTCTGGCGTGCCAGCGTGACGCCCGCTCTGCCAGGATGAGCAATCATCTCCTCTGTCAGCATCTCGCTGCCTGCATCAGCAATGCAGAGGAATGACGCTGCACGGAGCGGAGCGGAGCACGGAGGGCAGACAGGCAGCAGGGTTCAGGAGACGTTGTACTGCAGTGGAAATTGGCCCTAATGGAGGCTCTGGGCGTGGAGTCTGGCACATACTAACCACCTGAGATGAGACGAGTTCTAGGTATGAAACAGCCACTCTAACCACGGGGCTCTGCGTGGAAATGTGTCTGCATGAGGCAGAATCAGAAACAGCATTGAAATTCATAGAGACCTTAATGGCTGCTTTGCAATGCAGATTTTTCTAACGGCAGCGTTCACATGCTGCACAGGCGGGCTTTGTTGGGACAGAAGATATCCTTTGTTACCCACACATGACATTAGACACAGCTGGAAAAATAACAGCAGCTAAATCATGTATGAGACATTAACATACAGAGAGCACTTTGTGTTCACCTCAGAATACAAACAGTCGTCATGAGCGTGCCCGCCCGCATGGTAAACATATCATTAATATATAATAAAGCGTGGTGAGATGCTTTGTCTGTGCTGCTCGTCATTCAGCGGGGGAGAACACCCACAGGATTGTGAGTCGTGTCTGGCATGCGGAGAGCCTGAAGACGCTCCAGTGTTCACGTTTAAAGAAAACCTACGACACATAAAAACACACCGAGCCGGGCCACGACCTGATTTCAGACACAGAGCCGTAACTCTCTGATCAGATTTAGAGAGACCAAGAGGATGTTCAGAGATAACAAAAAACTGTGATCAACTTTTTAACATCCTGTAGTCTAGAGTGGAGGAGAGGAAGTTTAAATGAGCTATCAGTAAGATATCTAGTGACTGAAATGATAATGGTATCTTACTACATGATAAGACATTAATGAAACATGCTATGTTGAAGTGTTGAGTTCTCTGACAACAATGCAGCAGCCAGTATGTCCTCCTTCTAACTTTAGATTCTGCTCCTGAATGCTCTGGATTTGTTTGGACCAGAGAAGGTAGGCACTTTTAAGACACCCCCACACGGCCGTTTAGGACGCCCCTCAGTTTACCAGATATGAGAGCAGTTATCAGGTCAACAGGTGTTGCAGCGATGGAAGCGGTCAAGAGAAGTGGTTCAGATAGAAGTGATTGTACCCGACCTAAAAAGCCTCTGCATGTTTCTAATAAGCTCCACGAGCAGAAACGTGCTCAAACTAGGATCAATATTGGAGATGATTTTGAAAAATGGAGAGAGGTTAGAACACAGAAAGGTTTACAGACCCATGCAGAGCTGGATAAACACTGAAGCTACAGAGTCCACCACATGGTGACCTGCGTGAGCATCGACTTCGAGAGGAGGGGGGGAGACAGCTCTCTACAATGTTTGAATATGGACTGCAGTACCCATTTTAAACACTAGGTATCAGAGTTACATACCGGTCCTTTAACAAGCAGCAATATATCATTCTCGAGGATTGATTTATGTATCTATATTTAGATCTTTATATCAGTTAGCTGATATTGAAAGTCAACCTCGTTTGTTAAAAAGAAACCACCTTTGTGACTTTGATTGTCCCTGAAGTAAAATATCAGAATACAGTTTGCTTGTAAAGAAAGAAGAAATAAACTACGGCTGCACGGTGGTGCAGTGGTTAGCGCTGTCGCCTCTCACCAGGAAGGTTCCTCATTCAAATCCCTCGTTGGCCCTTTCTGTGTGGAGTTTGCAACTCCCTCCGACTTCCTCCCTCAGGTCAGAACATCAACTCATGTCATATTCGTCATCACATGGCGGACAAAATATGTTTATTTTATTGTTAAAATACTTTTTACATATTATTCAAACTTTCTGAACTGAAATCACATGAACACACTGAAGTCAGAACAACGACTTCCCAACTCGGAAACCGGGACCATCCGAGTAAGCAGCGTAAGAGTGAGAGTCTCTATCTCTACATGTCAGCTCTGTGATGTGTGACAGCTGGGATCCACCTCAAGACCCCCAACAGAACAAGTAGAGGATAATGGAAAGAGGAAGAAACTTAGGCAAACTGATCGACACATTTCAAATTACAACTCAACAGTATCGTTTGGAAAATGAAATGTAAAACACGGCTGGATAAAGATGCTGTTTCATCATCTAAACTGGACGAGTAACTGTTCTCTGACTAACTTTTAGAAAGCCCAGAGCGAGGTGTCACACATATGGAGGAAACCTGTTCGAGGCTGGCAGAACTCAAAGATCTCTGCTTGACTTCTATTCAGCAGTCAGGTTTTAAATCTAGAGAGAGACGCTCCAGTGCACTATTGAACCTCTGAATAAAGGCTAAATGGACTCGAGAGCTCAACGGAATTGGAGAGATTAGGATAACAAAAAAAAAAAAAGGAGACAGATTAAAAACGGAAAACGTTGAGCAGGATATAAGAGACCGCCACGCTCACGCCTCGCCTGTGCTCCAGATGCAAATGAGGTTTCTTTTCAGGGGGGAAATGAAGCCACACTCAGCGTCCACTGACTGCACATTAGGAGTAAACACACACACACACACACACACACACACAAAGACGGGCTGCGGCAGGTGGAAGTGGAGGGCCGATAGGGGATTATGTGAGATGGTATCTGCGATGCTCCTCGAAGCAAACAAACAACTCGGCTTAATTGAATTCCTTTGAAGAAACGCCCCCGCAGACAGACATCTCCACTGACCCGCTTTGACAAGCTTTTATGCTTTTGACACATCATTTCCTCCCTTCATATCGCAGCAGCACATGCACGGCTCGTAAACAAACGTAAACGACGCTGATCGATCGTGTGTGAGCTTAAAAAAACAGCGAGGGAAACAGAACATGCACGGGTGATGTTGAGAGGCTGGAGGGTCTGCAGGAGTTCAGAGGTGATCATATGATCTGTGTTTCTGCTCTCACATGTCAACCCCCCCCCCTCCCCCCCCCCCCCCCCCCAGGCGCTGCATTCACCCATGCTTCAACATTTACTCATCTGTAACAATAAGTTCATTTGAGCCTGAGAAGTATGTCACGACTGCAGGGAGAGGAGAGAGAGAGAGACACACATTTCAGGCCTCTCTCCACTCAGCAGCGTGACACAAAGGACAACAGTGTTGTGGTGACGTTCTGACCCCCGAGGTTTCTGAGCGTGACGCTCGGCGCAAACGAGCAGCTGACTGCGGACGTCAGCACAGGAGGCGGAGCCCTCTAACCCACCGCGAGCTCAATCTGATGACATCAACTCCTGGACTGCACTCTCATGCTTGTTTTTCCTCAAACTTGAGCTAAAGAGAAGGAGGGGGAGTGGGGGGGGCTACATTTCTACTGTGATGATTTAATATCAGTTTGTTTGTGCTGGTGTGAAAGCTGTCAATCTAACCCCAGTGCGGACCAACCAGCCATACAGAGACCACTTCTGGGTCTCGGCCCGCTTTTTCTTTTGGACCGAGATCCACCTGGTTCCTGGTTCAAATTCCCCATCGGACTGGGCCTGTCGGTGTTGAGTTTGCATGATCTCTCTGTGATGAGTCTATCTGTTTTCAATTAACATGGAAATGATCTGCAGTCCAAATCAATACACTGCAGGTTAAAGGGGACATATTATGAAAAATCCACTTCCACAGTGTTTTTGAACATATATTTGGGTAACCTGAGTGTATACTGACCCACAAAATGTGAAATAAATCCATCCAGTTTGTTTGTGGTCTGCAGAGACAAAATGCTCCGTTTCAAATTTGCTCTCCTTGTGATGTCACAGTGGGATTCTGGTAAAAAAAAAAATCCCCTCCCCTCCCCTGATATCTCCATCCATGACCATCGATCCCCAGCTCCTGCAGCTACATGTTTGATGTGTCCTTGGGTAAGACACTTAACCCCAAGTTGCTCCCGCTGCTTCGTCAGAGCAGTGTATGAATGTTTGTGAATGGATGAGTTAAAGTCTCTACCATCAGTGTGTGAATGTGTAGGTGAGCTTTGAGTAGTCAGAAAAGAAATAAACAAGCTCAATTAATATTAATTTGAGTTTTGGACTGATGGTCCTCATTCGTTCCCCAAAGGTTCAACATGACCTCTTGATGTCAATTCACTGATATTTTCAGTCATTATGCTGAATATTTGCTCGTTGGACTGTCTTGTCTTTGTGTCTCTCTAAATGCTCCCAGATGACAGCTTCCTGTTTGGAAAGTGAGCACTTCTGAAGTAACAGAGATTAGAGGTTACATAAAGTTGCAAACGGACGAAGATTACAGCTTCACCTCGACTTCTGCCAGCCCTCTGCGCTGGCTCTGATTCAAGGACCGGGTCCAAATATGTGCCACACAACAAACAGGCAGTGACAGGAGCCACAGTGCCATGAGGGGTGATGTGATGTCACTGTGAGCACACTTCACACCTGCTCTAGAGGAGCTCTGTGTGCAGGACAGTCCAGCAGCAGCAGGCTGCAAATGAATAAAAAAAGGATGAATGAGGTTCACATCAGGTGAGTCTGTGCAAAATCCAGCAGCAGGTGTTTTGCAGGTTGTGTCCAGAGATGTTGTTCATCATAAATAAAGTCCTTAAGCACGGCTGTACAGTGTTTATTTATTCAGTAGAAAATATTCTTCATCCTGATTTATGAATACTTGACGGTGAACTGCTGTGATCAAACTGTAATACAGCCACCTGCCACTAGCCGGGGCTGCAGCCACAGACTGGTTGTAGCTCTCTCTGCTCTACTACCAGGATATAAACAAGCACAGCTAACAGATAGCATCACCGCTGGGTACTTTAAACGTTCTCGTCTTTGAAGACGAACAGACTGAACTGTAAGAAGCGCTCACAAATCGTCACCATGACGACTTTCAGACGAGATCAGAACAGCTCCTCTTACTCTCAGTTTAAAATATTTATTTTGAAAACCCTGACAGTTGTTGCTGCTTCCTGTTTGTATGTGAAGGGACAAAGTTCAAATACATTTCTTGGGAGTAATTTAATTTTATATATATTATTGATTATTGTTTTGCTGGTTGAATAAGAATTGAAACACCTGGTTTAAGTGCTTCAGAGTTCAGTTTGCTGTAGGTGAGAACGCGATCCAGACCAAACAAGGGAATTGAACCAAAAAGCAGTGCATTGTGGGTTGAACATCAGTATTCTGGCTACGTGGCTGACGTTAGCATTGCTAACAACACACAGTGCAGCATTAGGCCGGATGGCAGCAGCCACTGACCAGAGGGGGGGGGGGGGGGGGGGGACCAAATGAAAAATGCAACCTCAATCAAGTCCACCAGACATTGTATGTGAAGGCCACCTAAGGGACTATCTGTGGAACCTTCCTTCCACTTTGTCTCCCTCATTACATTCTCTGTGTGCTGCTTTCCTTCCATCCTCACCTCTGTGAGCCTGATCAGGTCCCTCCTGTCCTCCTGCTGTGATGAGCAACTCTTTTTGCACCACAGTGAACGCTAACAGAATGAGAAGCTGCTTAAAGCTGTCGGCCTGAACACAGGGGACTTTGATCAGTGAAAGCGGGCACGCCTCCTCCTTTGTGTTTAGCAGTGAGAATAAAAAGGAGAAGCTCCTGACCAATAACTCATCCTGACGAGAGACGTGTTGTTCTCCCTGTAAGGAGCCAGGAGTCAGACGAGGACATCTGAAATACTTCACTGCATATTCGCCTGCTCTGACCCAAACATAGACGTCTCTTTCATAGGTATCACTTTCCATCTGGCTACAAATAAAAATAGACAGTTACTTCCTGTATAACAATTATTTTCTCTACATTGATGAGTCTACAGGTCATTCAGAAGTATTCAAACCACTTCCTTCACTTAAAATCTTTACCTTCCTTCCACCACATGGTATGTTTTTTCCTCTGATATTCTTTGTCATCTGTGAGACCTCACATAGACAACTGTGTGCCTTTCTGAATCATGTCCATAACAATCTAATTGACCACAGGTGGACTCCAGTACAGGTGGAGGAACATGTCAAAGATAATCAGGAGAAGTGACAGACACCTGAGCTAGATTTTCAGTGTCATAACAACAAGTCAGAATACTGATGTTGATGTCATATTTCAGTTTTTCCTTTTGAATAAATTAGTAAAAAAGATTCTAAAAATGATGTTTTCCGCTTTTTCATTATTGAGTAAAGATGGATGTGAGAAAACATTCATTTAGATGATTTTAGCATCAGGCTTCAATGTAACAGGGATCTATCCACAGAGCGTTACAACACACCGTGCTCCTGAATGCAGCACACTGACACTTCACACGGTGGTAAAACAAACAGTGTTTGTCTCTCTGATGCAGAAATCTTACAATTATAGGTCGAAGAGATCAGCTTTTAAAGAACTTCTGAAGCACGAGAAAGTGTGTTAAATCACACATCACAGTAAAAGTTTCACTTTGAGCCTTCCCTTGAAAGCCAACCTAAAATAAAAGCACAACAGTTGGCACGTCTCACTGTCTGTCACATGTTGTAATAAGCAGAGAGGGGTGAAAGAGAGAGAAAGAGAGAGAGAGAGAGAGAGAGAGAGAGAGAGAGCCTTATCCCGATGCACAATAGGTGTAACAAATGTGAGCAGTTTCACTTTTAATGGGCTGAAGGAAAAGGATGGAGGGAATCCCATCTCACTCCAGTTAATGATGGGGGGGGGGGGGGGGCTTTCCCTCCTTCAATGTGAGGATAAACAAGTGATGAACTCAACAGGAATCACAGCCAACATCTTGCAGACAGATTGCATTCAAGTGACCGCCAACATGCTTCACCTGCAACCCTTCCTCCGTGTGGAGGAATGCAACCTGCTCCTTTAAAGTTCACTGGCTTCAGCTGATGCATGCAAAACGACCCCGAGAGAGAGAGAGAGAGAGAGAGAGAGAGAGAGAGAGAGAGCCCCCTGATAGTCATGTGACGTGGTGTCCTTCATCTGACTCCACTGAGCATCAATAGGTGATGCTGATGATGGTGACGGTGATGGGGGAGAGAGAGAGAGAGAGAGGGAGGGAGGGAGGAGGTAAACAACCGAGCAGAGGGTCTAAAAAACCAATGCGTCAAGATGCATTTGGGGCTAAACCCTCCTGTGGGATAATAAACACAGCGTAGCGTGGGTAACCTACTTGTTTAATTAGCTTTAGGTGCTGTTTCTTCATCAACTGGGCTACATGCATGCTGCAGCTGTGTGCAGGCTATTTAAGTGAACCGATGCACACAGGATACCGTTATCAAAGACAGAAAGGAAGCCGACGCCTCACCATAGCAACCGTTTTCACATAAAGGAGGACTAGTCAGCTAACAGGCCACCTAAACACCTTTAGGTTCAGGAAGAAAAAAAAAATGATGATAAAAACAAAAACACCAAGAGAAATCAAAGTGATTCATTCGGCTGCAGAAACACAGCCGGGCTGGAGGATGGATAGAAATTTAAAAAAAGCAGCGTCTCTTACCAGTTTGAACGCGTCTAATAATCCTCAGCTCTGTAATCCATGTCCGTCCTGTGTGAATGATCTGACGGGAGGAACGGGAGCGGTGCCCTGGTGTAGCCGTGCTGCTCGTCGTGGCCGCTGTGTGTGTGTGCGTGTGATGATGATGATGATGGCGTTAGCAGCTCTGCAGGGCCCACAATGAAACCGCTGCTGCCTTCGAGGACTGTCGGAAAAATCATAATCAGTGTTTCAAACTCTACGAACCGTCATAATAATGTAGGAAGGCCAGCAAGAAAATGCGTAGACATATCTGGCTGAAGTTGGGAAACTTATGTTTTAGCAAAAAAGGAAGAAAAGATTATTGTTTTTGTTCTTATTTAGGCTAATTTCAGTAAATATTACAGACCTCTAATTACCTGCCTTTTCATCCTATTTGTGTTTTCAATTAGCATCATTTTACATCTTTTTTTGTTGTTTAATTAAAAAAAACAAAAACTGTTGCGATTATAACGAAGTCTAAGTACGGTAAAAAAAGAAAAGAAAAACATCTTGTGACACAATATATAATCATCTTTTGCGAACCAGATTTATCTTTCTTAACTTTTTGTAAGGTAATCCGGATTTCAGAGCTTTCTAGTATCACGTGAAGTGCGCACAGCGGGCCCTGTACTTTGACGGACATGGCATCGTCCAATCAGAACACAGCAGAGAAAGGGAGATGGGCGGGGCAGGCGTTATCGTGTTAAATGTTTTGATTTCTTTGGATATTTTTTGATATAATGTAAAGCAACGAGTTCAGAAGTATTTTTAAAAGATGTTCAACAGAATTAATGAAGTCTAGAAGGTTTTACAGAGTCTCAATAGAGTTACAGAAGCTGCCCAGCTTCACTTTTATTGTGATACTTTTACAGTTACGTTTCTGATGAAATATAATTATAATTTTATAGGCTAATAAAAACATCTTAATGTCATTTGTGTATCCAGCAGGAAAAGTCCTGCTGACGTTTGCTGAGTTGTGTGTCTTCAGTGACAAACAGCTGTTTGAGGTCTAACATGTGTTTGGGTTATAGCTCAACACTGGAGCGCCATCTTTCGTCTGCGTGAAGAACTGCACTCTAATCTTAAAAAGCAGGAAGCTGACTCTGGGAAACGTATAAAGACACTGTTCAAAACTAATTAAAGGAGGTGTTTATCTAATTTCCATCCATTAAGCCTGATGTTATTGTTCCTTAACGTTCACTGTGTGCCGGTCCACAGAGACCACTGGGCCCTTCACAGATGTTATTTAATAATATCCATAGATGTGTGTGGGATCAGCTGTTAGAGTTAGCCTCCTCCTGGCTAACAATCACCTCCCCAGCCTGGCTCAGATCAGCTTTGGAGCTGACTGACAAAAGCTTGTCACCAGGTTATTTGTTTGGGTCAAAGTAAAAAACGTCATTTGGTTGTTTTAATAAGTAAGCGCTGTGTGTCTGACCACACCCCAACTGGAAGGACATACTGTAGGGTATAGCTCGAGCTTTCCCTCTCCATGTCCTATTGTTTACGGTGAGAAGGCAGACTCAGAGGGCAGAACAAACACCTAGCTGTGGGAGTGTCACCCACCTGGGGAAGGGGCTACTGCCCTTTGTGATGTCATGAAGGGAAAATCTCCAAACAGCCTGTTTGAGCACACATTTTCTGAAAAGTGGAGCAGGCAGAAGACGGAGAGGATGGACTTTTCTCATGATTGGGGGGTTTGTAGACAGACTAGAGACACATGTTAGTGTTAGAAAAACATGCTGAAGTGTGTTTTGAATATATAAAACCTTTTTTAATTGATGTAGTGCAAATTCAAAATTGATCATTACACATCAAAATTAATTAAATATCCAAACTTTAACTACCTGCAAAAAAATCTGGTACATATAGTTATATATTTATTTTTGCATTATGGTATCCCATTTCTGGTATTTATTTATTGTTTGAACTGTTCGCCCAAGTTGGTCACTATATGCAAAACATCTGTGTTATAAAAAACAAGTGGGTACATAAAAAAATGTGTTATCTTGGAGGTGGCTTTATAAAACAGTTAACACACCACAAAGCATGTGCACCAGCACGGCACATGTACGTACTGTTGTGGATAAGTGGATATTTGCTTGTTCCAGACATGCAGAAAAGGTGATTCATGACCTTATTCCAGCTCCACTGTGTAAGAAGCTGCTGATATCCTTCATCTTGATGGGATGACTTATGGTTAGTGTGTGACTCTGTCCTGTCCAGTAAGGGACAGCTGGAGGTTATGAGTTGTGGAGAGCTAGCAGTGGGGTGCAGCGGGGCTGTCAGCTCTGACAGAACGGTCTGCAGACGTCAGACACCAACTGTCGCCTCAGTTAACCGAGGATCAGATTCGGCAGCAGAGACTGGAACACCTCTGTTCTCTGTGCACAGGTGTGCTGTGTCCCTGCAGCACAAACTGTCTGCAGCAGGACGGATTGATCACAGCAGCTTTAAGATGTACTCATAGACTTTATGAATAGAGTTTGTTGTTTTTCTACTTCTTGTATCTTTATTTAATTTCACAGTGTATATTTCTTATGTGCTTGTTTGATTTATTTTCCTGCTCTCTTATCTTTTAAATTTCTCTCCTGTTTTTATACTCTTTATTTTTTGTAGAGCTCACTCTTGAAGAAGGTAAACTCCGTCCAAGCAAGGTGAAATTCAATTTTACACTCTGTTTTTCAACATGCTTAGCGCTCCTGAGCTGGTGGAGGGGGTTTGGTGCCTTGTTCATGGGCACCTCAGCAGTGCTCAGGAAGAGAACTAGCACCCCTCCAGATACCAGATCCATTTCCAGACTTGGTCCGCACCCTACTGTCCTATCTCTAAAAGAGTAGCATTCAGTTTCATCACAGCTTTATTTGGATATCGTTTTGTTTTCATGAAGTCACAGAAACCTGACCACACTGCAAAAACTTAAATCTGAGCATATAAGTGTAAACACTGGGATAACACGTCACAAGAATGGAACCGGAGAGACGGACAGAAAAGTGTTTCAATATGATGTCACAGAGGTTGACCTTCAAATAAAAGAATACGATAACTTTGTTTTTTGTATCCTAATGAACAGCTGTCTGAAACTTTGACACATGTAGAAAGTTGTGATGTTCATTATTAAACATGTCCGACAGGTCAGGATGTAGAATTGTTGTCCTGTGTAACAACAGTTAGGCTAGCTGCCATGTTGAAAAGAGAGTCAGTGTTTTCCTAACAGCTCCATCAGAGATACTACCCTGAAGAGTACCAGCCAATGAAAATGCTGCATTTTGCACAAACTGCAAATCTCTATTTTCAGTCGGCCACAGTGGAAAATAATGTGGAAACCTTTACCAACTTGAGCGATCAGTGCAGGTCACAGATCTGTGAATCCATACGTTTTGTTAAATCTGTTTGACAAATCAAAAGGATGTGATGTAATGTGTTATAGCAGCATTAGTAAAAATACAAAAAATATATACAGACAATGGTCCAGACTTACATTCTACCTTTTTTTTCTTTTGATCCTCTTCCCGGTACCTCCTGCTGGTGTTACCCAAAGGAAAAACATCACCAGATGTGTAATTATCAATTTTTATGGTACAAATAAAGTCAATGAAAACATTTCCCACGAGTCACAGCCTTTTGAGCCTTTTTATTTACAAAATCTCTGTTCACGAATGTAAATGAGCAGACAAATGCATCAACACAGGGTTACATAACATGAAACAGACAACATGTCAGAGCACAGTGAAACACTAAACCTCTTTACTTTGCACAATATTTCAAGTGTTTAATGGTGAGCCGTCAGAGAGAGGTGTAACACTTAGTGAGCACCAGTAGGTGTCAGTGTTTCCTCAGGCACTTCCTGCTTTGGTCGTTACTGTAAACATGTTGACTGTGAACTGTCTGTGCAGATGTGGACCAAACACTGCTGTTGTCTCCAGAGAACCAGGAATGTCCCCGCTGACCGAATGAATCAAAGCTTCAAACTTTACACAAACAACCAATCAGGTTTCATCTGAAGGAAGAAGTCGGTGTAGCTGTGAAAACCTTATTAGATACAAAAATGTCTGCCTAGTGTAGAGGATTCTTCATGGTTGCGTCGCTCTCAAACCCATTTATTGTCTATGTGTTGCGCCGCACAAGAGCGTATCTGCACCCCGCTGAGCTGCAGCACAAGTTGACCTTTCGACTACCTCGGGTACATTTATTTACACCTGTCTGAATGTTGATTAATGTACACTATCCCTGTTCAAAAAAAAGATTTAAAAAAATAAATAAAAGCAGCGAATCCGCTTTGCTCAAGGTGTCACTCCTCACTAATCGTAGATTCAAAACTAGAGGTAGAGGAGAGATCCCCAAACGTTCAGAGCTCGGACTCAGCAGTGCTCATGAGGTTTGTTTACAGATGTAACATGAAAGAAACATACAAATAAATGCTTGAATCCGTCACAGCACCAAAGCCAGGCCGATATAAGGATTGGCTTATAACGCTGTACATTATCTGCAAAAACAGGATCATCAGAGATCTGTTGATTGTGGTGATAAAAACAAGGCTTTGAGCCATTTAAAAAAGGTTTCATCATCACAGAGTCGGTCAGAGTGTGCTCTATCTCTACAGTTTACAGTCCAGCCTCAGCACGGCCTGCAGCACACGGAGCAGAGCATCACAACTGAGAACACGCTCCGCACTAGAACTGCATGTTAATGTCAAATAGTCTTTAAAAGCAGCTCTCGTAGTACCTCTATAAATATGCAATCAACATAGAAAAAGTCTAGTTTGATTGATGAAAAGGTCAGTTTATTTTGAAAAAATAACCCTCATCAGTCAGACTGTTAATGTCATCCTGTGGCTGGCCAGGCTGTGTGGAGCTGTCTGTTTGAATACTTTATACCAGTGATCATCAACTGGCGTCCCGCGGGCCACATCCAGCCCCCCAAAGCTTCCCCATCCGACCCCCTTTCGGGTGATTAAAGTAATTTATAAAATATAAAAAAACAAGGCTAAAATACAAGTATTGGGTTAATTAGAGAAAGATTAGATTTCCCTTCTGACACCAACGTCTTCTGGCAGCTGTCAGGCTGTCAAGCGTATTTAAAAGTCTGGCCCCCTCAGTGTCTGTCAGTAAAAAAGCTGGTCCTTGTACAAATGTAGTTGATGACCAGTGGTTTATACAAACTCACCAACAGAAAGTGTTTTCTCTGGGATTGTATCGTCTCACACCAAGCCTCAGATAACTTGAGGTGGAGTGTGTTTGCATGAGAGCTGGCTTTATGGTCAGAGGTAACGACATGATGAAAAACAGAACAGGTGCTAATATAAATTATTGATTCAAGAAGGGAGACAGGATGCTTTGGGGTCCGAGCACCCACATGTGTCAGCATACACTAATCAGTGACTCGCTCTCCCTCAGAACCTCCCTGCTCAGAACAGGCTGTTTCTGTGTCTGCACCTTTTAATATGTAAATGAGCTGTGTCTGACCACACCACCTCTCTGGAAGGGCTTGGATGTACTCTAGATTTCTCGCTCCATGTCCTATTGTTTACGGTGAGAAGGCAGACTCAGAGGTTGACGAGTGTCACTCACCTAGGGGAGGGGCTACTGCCCTTTGTGATGTCATGAAGGGAAAATCTCCAAACAGCCTGTTTACAGCAGAAAGACGCTGAGATAGTTTAAAGGAAAAGCTGTCTCTTATTGTACAACTGCTAACTTCTATGGTTCAATAATTGAATACCTCCACATGATTAGATTTCACTCATGGGTGTCGTTATGTTAAGTCAATACCCGGATGTTTGCATCATATAAATACCTAGCTGGAGAATGATCTTGTGCTAACCATAAAATTCAAGTTTTTCGTTCAAGAGCAGATGATATTAAGCGATGATGTATAAAACACTTATTTTTACATAATTAGCCATAAAAAAGTTGAATACTTACACTGCAACTGTGGTATACAAGTTCAGGATCTGGGTATCTTACAAAGGTTAATACAAAAAAAGTTTAATCTAGAGCTCCACAAGAGCAAAAGAAGACTTCAGCCTTTAAATAAGTCCTGATGTGTGCTGCCTGCTTCATGAGTGTGGCAGCCTTAGTGGTGCTGAAGTTGTTCATCAGTCCGTCCAGCTGCTGTAGACACCACCTGTTGTCTTCAGAGGAGTCTCATGGACCACCTGCTTCACCCCCCTCGTTCTCCTCACTGACAGAGAGACAGATGGAAACATGTCAAACACATTTCTTAAGATCAAATGGTCATGTGATTTGGTGTTCAAAAAAAAAACCTGAGATTGGAGCCCTCCACGTCTTCGATGGTGTCGGGCAGAGGCTTGTTGGCTGTCTCAGGTAGCATCAGGGTGAGTGCAGAGCCCAGCAGAGGGCAGAGGCCACACAGGAACATGGGAGCGTGAGGACTGATGCCCTTCAGGAGGTACAGCATAGGAGCCAGGACTCCTCCGGTCCGAGCACACATGGAGCCTATACCGATGCCGTTCTGTCTGTGAGTGACAGAGGAGCGAGCATAGATATATAAAACATACAAAACAATGGGAGACACAACAACCAGTAACCCTACAGCCAGTAGAGCCACTGTGAGGGGTGACTGTGAGGAGACCCTTAAGCCTGGCTCAGACTGCAGGATAATCGGGCAGATTTGAGCTCCGATTCCTCCTCTCTGACAATCTCAGGGGTGTTACAGACTAAAGGCTGCTCTGAACAGATTATCTTCTCAGATTATCTTGTAGTGTGAGTGGCATAAAGATCCAATCTTAATGTCCCTGATCTACTTGGAGATCATCGGGACGCCCTGATGTATTTCAAACCTGTTTAAATATCTAGGATTTAAAAATCTTGACGATCACATCATGAAAGGGTCTGGAGGAAGTCGTGTGTGACTACAGTAACCGCGGGAGACGAGGGAGGACAGTAATGAGTGGACAGTTGTGGCGACCGGCAGCAGGACGCAACCCGCACAGGTGGGCCGGACAACAGTAATGCAAGTTACCATCTGACCTCCAGGTCCTGCTGAAGAATATACAATCTGTGTTGTCCGCGTCTCTCCAGACATTTCTTCAGCCAAAACGTGTTTTTTAAAAATGTTTTTGTCCTCTCTGCACAGAGCATTATAATCACAAAATTAACCATTTACATTAGGTCACCTGAGTTAGTGCCTCCGTCGGGCACGATATTCTTGAGGTCTGAAAATCCTGTAGTCTGTGATGTGCTATTATTTTCATATCTTCTAGTGTGCGCATGCTTGAAATTATAGAGAAGAATATCTAGTTTAAAAACTGTACCGTCCAGGTGTCACCTTTAAAGGTCACATAATGTAAAACACACTTCACCATGTTTCTCTAACTCTAATATGTGTCTCTAGTCTGTCTACAAATCATGAGAAAAGTCCATCCTCTCCGTCTTTTGCCTGCTCCACTTTTCAGAAAATGTGTGCTCAAACAGGCCGTTTGGAGATTTTCCCTTCATGACATCACAAAGGGCAGTCACCCCTCCCCCAGGTGGGTGACACTCCCACAGCTAGGTGTTTGTTCTGCCCTCTGAGTCTGCCTTCTCACCGTAAACAATAGGACATGGAGCGAGAAATCCAGAGTGCACCCAAGCCCTTCCAGAGAGGGGGCGTGGTCAGATACAGCTCATTCACATATTTAAAGGTACAGACACAAACAGTCTGTTCTGAGCAGGGCTGAAAAAGAGGGGTTTATAGACATGATCGAATACAGAATCAGAATGGTACATTCTCCACAAACATCTGCAGACCAGCTGTGGGTTATTTTCATGCTACTGCACACATAGGTGCAGATTTATGTTCATGCTGGTGGGTGCCCAACACCAAATGTGACTTTTTTTAAGCAATTCAACGCATGCATTTCAACACCTCCATATAGGCTGCAGCGGCGACCGACATGAACGCACCAACACACACACACAAATACACACACATGCATACACTGCACAATACGAAAAGTAATAATCAATGCTACCCTTAAAGCCAAAGGCTCACATGAACACAAACACCAAATCCACAGAGATATAGGCGATTCCAAGCCGGAAAATGTTTCAATAATTTATATTAGCACCTGTTCTGTTTTTCATCATGTCGTTACCTCTGACCATAAAGCCAGCTCTCATGCAAACACACTCCACCACAAGTTATCTGAGGCTTGGTGTGAGACGATACAATCCCAGAGAAAACACTTTCTGTTGGTGAGTTTGTATAAACCACTGGTCATCAACTACATTTGTACAAGGACCAGCTTTTTTACTGACAGACACTGAGGGGGCCGGACTTATTATTTTATTATTATTATTATTCAGGGTTTATAGACATGATTAAATACAGGATCAGAGTGGATTCATAACAAGAAACTTCACACACATGTTTGGAGGAGCTCTGAGACTTATTTAAACTGGTTGAAGAGGAGGAGACTATGAGACCTTCAAAAAAACAGCTATACTTTTTGGTTTAAAGCCTGTGTGCTCTGTGCTTGGACAGTCTGAGAGTCGCAATGCATTGTGGGATGGTTTAGTGTGACCAGTGTGCTCCCGTTTCCATGTGATGTCACATTTAGATGATGAATAATATGCTAATCTACAGTTTCAGACACAGCCTTTGTGTATGTTCATACATAGTAAGTTCCAACCAAACAATCTGATTGGACAAGAGCCATTCTATGACAACATTAGGCCTTTTCACATCATGTATGTACCCCTCCTCCTCCTCAGGCTGGGCTATTGATACTTTTAATGAACATTTACAGCTCACACAGTTTTTCTTTATTCATCATCTCAAACCTCAGAATCAAACAACAGACTCTGATTTCACTGTTTTCATGATCACATTCATTATTTTAACAAACAAGTAGGGCGCCACAGAAATGAGTCCTAAAACCCAGAAGTGACTTAGCATTTGAGCACCATGGGATATAACGTCTAAAAGTCAATGGGTCTCCTGAACGGGTTTGTGGTTAGACGCCTGAAATAAGGTCTGTGGTTAACACAAGCTGAAGAGATGTTGGTGTTTTGTTAGACCACATAAACTACGTTAGGTAATACCCCCACTGCTGAAGTTTTTACTCGTCTTTAAAAAGGCGGTTGCTAACAAGTGGCTAAATGTGACTACAGTGGTTGTCGGGGACATTAAACGTCATCACACCGGACACAGAGACCGGGAACTCTCTCACTAGTCTGAGATGTCTCATGTAGGTTTAATCTTTAGGTTAAGGCAAATATTATGTTAACAATTTATTAAGCTAGGTGGATTAGTTTATCAGAGATCGTCTGAAGCATAACGCTAGTGACGTCACAATCATCCGACCGTGGTGTAGTTAGCTTGTAGCATAACGTTAGCTTTTTACTTCTGTCAGCCGCATTAACTCTTCAAACATCATAAACATGGTGTTCATCAGTGAAGATTATCCTGCTGAACAAAACGCCTACGCTTCAGAAACATACGTTTGCCACAGAGATTATTTTCTGCAGTGATCCAAAATCCAATGAAAACATCCCATAAGCTAATTCTCAATAGACCCCATGGTGATGCTACTTCCTGGTTGGCCTTCAAAAATATGTCATTTGGCTCTGTGGTAACCATGGACACCACCTCTCTATCCTTGTTTCATCACAAGCTGTTAACTGTCACTAATCTTGATTAGTTGTATGACTTTTTCCATCAGGAGCTCACAGTATGTGAAGTAGACTCTTACCTGATGACCGTGGGGAACACTTCAGCTGAGTAGATATAAATGATGGAGAGAGAGGCCGTGATACCAAACTTCCCGATCATGGCCAGCACGGTTTTGATGACAAACAGGTCTGCAGGAGAGGACGAAGAAGAGTCATGCTCTTTACACAGCTTGCACACATTGTAAAAAACAATTCATATATTTGAGAATAAGTAGGGACCTAACGTGTTTAAAGGTCCCATATTATGCTTTTTTCTGGTTTTATATGCCCTTTAGCGTGTTTTCCAAGTGTCCTGTGCATGTTTAGGCACATCTATGTGTCCGCGGAAACGCGGCTTCTCCTACGTCCTCCTGTTAGCTGTAGCATTAGCTGCACGTAACGCTCGGTTCTAGCCCCCCTCGATAAAAATGTGTCAGTCCGGCGTCATTGTCAGTGTGAGATCACTGATCAAAGTCCATTGGCTCGTTGGGGCAAGCCCAGCAGCTCATGTTGAAATGAGAAGCGTGCTGAGCAACTAACCAATAACGACAGAGCGGATCGGCAGACCAATCAGAGCAGACTTGGCCCACGTGGGGTCTAACAGTGTGGGCTCAGCAGAGTGTAGCTGACGGACTCAGAGCGTAGAGGGAGCAAGGAGGAGCAGTACATGAAAACAGACACTTTTTTAGGACTTTATCTATTGTGAACGTACAAAAGTAGTTACATAGATTAAATATAAGAACCCCAAAAAGGGCAGAATATGGGCTCTTTAAGGATTTCTGTTCATACTATCGGGGACAAAGATGGTGAGCAGGCAGGCCGTGCCGCCCACAACCAGGAAAGCCAGCTGCGAGATCTTGCGGGAGCGGTTGAGGGTGAAGAGGGTGATGGTGCGTGCAGGCATCTCCACCAGGCCAAAGATCAGCTGGGTCAGATAGATGTTCATATTGAAGTCAGAGATGTTGAGGGACAGGCCGTAGTACACGAGCACGTTGGCGAACCTGAAACAGACGGGGACAAAAAAATCACATCACACAGCTCAGCTTTTAAGTATTCAGGACACAGAAGCACACCAGAGCTTGTTTCCACATATTTTGAGTTCTCGATGACAAATAGGTACAAAAATATTTGTAATATCCCCGAAAGATTACTTCGGCTGGTAGCCACAAAACAGGCTGTAATGGCAGCTACCTAAATCATCAAGGAAAGAACATCAACCAAAAGTATTTACAGGCTCAGACTGTTACTTTAAAGGAGCAGTCAGTAAGGGACACATCATGCTATCCGTGCCTTTCCAAACTCATATTCGGCTCATCTCTACCGCGCACACATTTTTTTGCTTCAGGTGTTGAGTTTTAAATTCCCAACAATTCTTCAAGTTAAAAAAAAGTCTTCCCATGAAACAAAACTTCATTTGAAGGGTTCTCCAATCGTAAACCATGGTGGGATGTTGATGGTTGCCGACAGATGGAGCAGGCATCTCTCAGTTTTTGTTTAAAGCAAACATTGTGGCACACCAAGACATTTTGAAAACTTACTGACAGGCTACTGTTTAAATCTCCTCCCCCAGAGCACACAGGCTGCGGTCCTGTTGCTGTTTAGAACGGTCCCTTTTTAAGGTAAATGACTTGCAAGTATTTAAGTGGCCGCCATGACACAACAGGGGATCCAAATACGGGAATGACGAACATTAAAATAATTTCCAATCAGAAAACAATTTGTTTTATCCTTCCGCTCAACTCTTAATGTGCACGTACAGAAAGTGTGTTTATCGTTTGATGACTTGTAGCTGAAATGTGTTGGATTATTTACCTGCATATATGAGACTTTTTAAATCTCTGTTTGCCAAACCTCTGTTCATCATTTTTTAAGTGTTTAACAGATGATTGGACGGTTAGAGATTAAAGTAAAACAAAACATGAAAAGGTTAAAGGAGCAATCTGATTGAAATGATGAAGTGACCTTACTATATGATATCAGACATTACGGAAACATGCTATGTTGAAGTACATGCTCAAACTAGGATCAATATTGGAGATGTTTTTGAAAAATGGAGAGAGGTTAGAACACAGAAAGGTTTACAGACCCATGCAGAGCTGGATAAACACTGAAGCTACAGTGTTTCCGACATGGTAACCTGTGTGAGCATCGACTTAGAGAGGAGGGGGCGGGGGGGGGGGGGGGGGGGGGCAGCTCTCTACTATGTTGTGAATTTGGACTGCAGTATGCAGTGCTCCTTTAACATTGTTTAACAAAAACATAGATAATATAGATAAAAATGTCTTCAATCAAATGTGTAATTCACAGTTGTATCATGATTTTAAGATTTAAACATTTTTGCAGATCTTTAAAATACTTTTAAACAAAAAGTGCTTCTTCTCCTAAAGTTTATTCCTGTGCAACACTTGGAGTTGTCCAATGTTTAAACGGTTGTTTTTTTAACACATGCACAAATATCCTGAACATTAACGACATTTCAAGAGTGAGCTACATCTATAAAGTCTGAACTCAACCTCAGACTTTTCCTGCCAGACCCCTTGTTAAATTTCAGTGTGAAGTTGTGGTGATGTGCAAACACAGCTGGAAATAGTAAGGGAGAATTCACCAGGAGCAAGTGGACAGGAGTGATGAGGTTTATCATTTATGGTGCTATCTTGGTGTTTGTAAAAAGATGCTTCATCATGTTTTCTGCAGCTAGTATGTTTGTTTTTTCTATCGTTGGTTCAGTCCAACTTTGTCCAATTACACGTACACTCTTACACATAAGCTGGCCCTCAAGAGGATTTTCAAATCTTAACTGATTTAAAATGTGGGGGACAGACAACCACAGACAAAAGGATTTTTAATATTATAATCCTCTGAACGCACACACTATAGATGAGTCAGCCAGGCCTGGAGACAACACATCTGCAATCTGTAGAAACAGACACAAGACCTCACAGACACTCCCGAATTTAGAAGAAAAACAAATATGGAGGACGATGGACGTCATCAGCTGGTTGTCCTGCTGTGTGTTTTGTTTTGTTTCTCATTGGCTCATCGGAGTCACTCGGACTAGAAATCATAAACATCAGATCAAACATTTATGATAATTAGGATTCCAGATTAAAGGGCTGTGACTCGATGGGAAGCATTTGAGTTCTTCTTCTTTTGACAAATAATTGGTTGCAACAAGTGGTGAATTTGACCACGCCCCCCTAATTACTGAAGGGGCGAATAGGGCCCAAAATCATCTCGTGTCTGAAGCCATCTTAATGTGACTTCAAATTCAGATTCTCTTAACTTTGAGAAACCAGTAAAAGTCATCGTGGACTCCTCACATCCTTCCTTAGCCTCTTTGATGAGTGGTTAGGAAATTACAGAGAGGATAATCCTTTGCACTACTTGAGTACACCCTGCGTACAAAAGGGGTGCGCATGCACGTTAAAATTTAACGATCTGCAGGAGTGCATTCCAGTCATCTTATAGACCAGCCACTAAACCTACCCACTCTTTGGGCCCCTACCTTCAACTCTGGTTGTGGAGGGTCTGCCACATTGAGTGGGCTGTGAAACCCTCCAACAGTCTGCAGGGCTGCTGAGTTACTGACCATGTGTTTCAAGTTCATCACACATTAATGAAAGTCTGTTATAACCTGCACATTCTGCTCTGAACAAGATCATAATTAAGAGTATCACACAGATGTCCTGATGAAAACTTTACAATAACTTCATTATCTAACAAACCGAAATCAATTATATCCTCTCTGAGTCATGACTGTCTACAATGAGTGAGAATTGTCCACCAGCTGTACTGTGATCTGAGCAGTGTCTACATCATGTTTACATGGATGGGCTCGAGTCAAGCACAATTTTGACCAATGTTTGCGCTTAGTGGTACTTAAATATTGTGTGATGGGAGAGGGGTTGGAGGTGTGTTTCTGGAGGAGAGCAAAAGCTTCAGTATGAATGAGGTGTGGCCAAACAGCAGTTTGTTTTGGTTATATGCTGGTGCTCAAGGGGCAACATCTACTGGATCAAAAGGTTGCACATTCTTCCTTTAATACTGAGTTATAAAAGCTTGTCAACATACAAACATTGCAGCTGCTGTTCACTTCTAATAGTTAGAAAAGAACAAATACTTAAATGATGGTAACAACAAATAAAAACCTGGGTGGTTCCCTCTGAGGGGTTGGAAATAATAAAGAAATGGATATTAAAAATAAAGCAGATGTTGCTTTGAGAGAATAAGATCAGTGATAGTTAAAGGTCACATATTATTTAAAATACACTTCACCATGTTTTCTAACACTTGTATGTGTCTCTAGACCCTAACCCCTGTACAGTGTGTGCCGATCCAGATATGAGCTAATCAGACCTGTTTGGTGTTCTGAACCTGGCTGTAAACACGTTAATTTCTGCTGTAAAAAAAGGCTTTTTTGAATAGGTGTGTATGTGACTTCCTGTTGCTTCTGCAGCCAGCCTCTAGTGGACACTCCAGGAACTGCAGGATTTTGCACTTAAGCATTGGCTTCATCTTTCAACACCGGAGTTTGCTGCTTGGCCTTTACTCGATTGGACAGCTGACAACAGATGGGAATCACAGAGGAGGGGGAGGGTAGATACTGAGGGCTGTATCATCTACCAACCGAGGAAAAGTAGAAAAGCGACTTGGAATGACAATTAGAGTAAACAGTGCTGGAGAAAAGGATAATCTTTCTGACCCTTTAGCCTTAGTCTTGATATGATGAAGCAGGTAAAGCTCTGCTCATACTCACCAGAGGTAAAACACAATTAAAGACTGCTTCCTCATCTTCGGGGTTCGAACAAGGTCGATGAATGAGTATTTTCTCTTCACCTCTGTCTTCTCTTCAACTTTATAGACCTGGTAAAAGAGACACACAGAGGGAGAGACTTTAAAGTCAGTCTGATAAAGGGACACCACACAGCACTGTTTGAGTAGTTTGCAAGTTGAAACGATAATGATTGATAGAAACATGTATGCAAAGTGACTATGTTGCTTCACAGTGAGCAGGAATCATTGGAGACTCAATATGCAGAAATGCATTGCTGTTGTGTAGTTGTGACATTTTCTAATGTTTTGCTGTGTTTTAAACTTAGTGAAGAGCTGACCATGAGCTCACTGTACACATACAGCTGTAGTAAGAAAGATCATCAACATTAAGGCTTTTAAGCACCATATTTTTCTTTGCCTTTCAAAGACACATCATCAAAGTGTTAAATAGTATATTTAACAGTGTGTTTCTCTGCTAGCTAAAACCATGACCATGCTTTCCTACAGCACTGCAACTGACTTTTTGGGGAGGAGCACAACAGTTTGGAGGTAATATTAAAAAGCTGCACTTCAATGAGAACATAATGTTTCCTCCTGGTGACAAAGCTTGTACCTGATAAAATTTTTGGCTACATTTTGCAGCTCTACCCGTCTTATTATTTGATTCAAAGAAGTTTTCACTCCAAGAACAACAACCATCACAATGACATTAATATCAGATTTTCCTTATCCTCAAAGTAGAGTGACCACCATACATCCCGATTTGACCAGGACCGTCTCCTTTTCAAGCTCTGTGTCCCGAGTCCCCACAGATATCTATGACACACTCAAATGTCCTGGTTTTCAACAGTCCCTGTCCCGGTTCTTACCAAACAAAACAATAAACTGTCTGCATATTTGTCAATTAATGTCGTTTCCAAGACTATTGCTCTTTTAACCAAAAGAAAAACATCACTAATACAATCACTAAGATGAGTCAAAGTTCAAAACTGATTTGTCTGTACATGTGTCAGACAATCTCGGGTTCCGGCTGTTGCTTAGCTAGCTTAGCTTTTCATGCTAACAGGACCTGCTGCGACAGGTAGGTGAGCTGTCATGCCAAAAAGGATTCCGTGTTTTCCAATGAGCTCCAGGAGAGTTACAGCTTCATCCAGAGTTTCCACAGAAAGTCTGAGTGAGCTGATGTGAACTCACAGCAGGATATAATGAGGAGAATTCACCTCAAGTGAGTGGGAGCGGGTGGTGACGTTTATATCCTGTGAACTGCTGCATATTGTTTTCTGGGGCAGTACTCTAAAAATGATCTAGATATTGTATTTGTGTAGATGTGAAAACACCTATAGGATTGTAAACTGTCATATACTGTAAGTGTAGGCTTACTGGACTTTTGTAAGTTTAAATATAACAGGAAACCCCACAAAGTGTCTATGGTCATTTTTTTTTCCAAGGTCACAGCTGTATTTTGAACTCATTCTTATTGGTCCCAAAATGAAGCAGAATTTTTGAGTGTAAATTGTTTTAAAAAATCACACCAAACTTTTTGACAGAATGCGGGGAGGCGGAGCAAAGGTAGAATTTCACAACATCAACCAGACCTTTAATTTTACTATTGAAAAGATGTGTAAATAAAATTCATCTCATTACTCGAGAACCATAAAGAAAAGCATTAGAATCTCTACCTGACACATCTCCAGATCTTTGGTGAGGGGGTTCCCATTCATCTGAGCTGCTTTCCGGATCACTTCCCATGCTTCCTCCTGCCTGTCATTGGCCATTAACCAGCGAGCTGACTTTGGCAACACCCTTAAATATAAAGAAAAAAACATTCAAATTACGCACTATAGTACTGCAGGACTAGCGCCTTTCTTACTATAGCTTACAAAGGTACATCAAATATTATATACATTATCATTTATGTTTTTCAAAAATAAAACAATCATTGTAAACATCCATCGTGAAGGATACCCTGAGAAGTAGGTCATTAGATTTCAATGGGCTGAGGTGGGAATTCAATAATAATTTACTGCGTCTGCTAATTCCACCAAATATTGCGCATAATTCCTCCCACTATCTGTTCTGTCTCAAAGTCAGTAACATAAATGTCAAACTCCCGTTTACAGCCTGTATTTACAGATGATTTGTCTTTAGGTCATCCGGAGGATGGAGTTATTGTCACGATCACTGGAAAGTTAACGCAGGATATTTTAAGTACCATAAATACTGTAGCGCAGTTACCACCAACTCTCAGCAGACGGTTAATCTTTCAGTCTTACTACATGTGACTGTGAGTGGCATCATTACTGATCTTCCCCTCCAAAATGACTGTATAATGGCTCAGTTAAATACCCAGAAAATATCCCTGGCACACAGAAATGCTGTTTGCTCTGCGGCGCAGTTAGGGGCGCATTTAACCCTTTGTGCATGTTTTGGTAAGTAGACATTGTTTTTTTGACATGTTTGCAAGATAAGCAGGCGCAACAGTGTATTATGTCCTGAGAGACATTAGGAATTTTGTACCAGTGTTTATTCAGAAAAACACATTTTGTAGCTTGACTGATTAATAGGCCAGCCGATAGTATTGGCCAATATTAGCATATCAAGTGACTATTACTATCAGCTAATTTTATCGCAGATATGCGTCGATATTACTAGATTTATTTACCAGTCAAACAGCATTTCATTTTAGTATTGTGTATTACACTAGCAGTTCTCCTTCACCAGTGGAGGGCGCTATATGGATTACAGCAAGCATCATCACTCTCCAGAGTGTCAAGCAGTGACACACGTACATTACTTTCCAGTAACCATCTTGTCTATGTTACACTGTCTGTCTTTTCCATAAGCGTTTGATAACTGCATTTGGGTGATCAATGCAATAAATCTAAATCTATCTATCTATCTCTCTTTTCTTTTCTTTTCTTTTTTTAAAGATTTATTTTTGGGCTTTTTATGCCTTTATTGGAGAGATAGGACAGTGGATAGAGTTAGAAATCAGAGAGAGAGAGTGGGAATGACATGCGGGAAACAGGAAAAGATTCTATATCAGTCGGGCTCTATTTTTTATGACATCATTACTTCATAGGAAAAAGTGATCACCTGTATCTTTCATTGAAAAAGCACAACAAATGCAGTCTGTCATCGATTTTCATTTTCTTTTGAGAACTTAGGAAACTGCTTTTCTGCATCAGAACACACATTGTGTCAGAGCGGGGTCAATGTGCTGCCCTGCTGTGACTCACCAGATGTAGAAGATGAAGAGGAAACCAGGTGCTGAAATAGCTAACTGCAGTTTACGCCAGTCTCTGATGAGGTATGCCACGCCGGCCAGCAGTATGTAGCCAAAACCAAAAGAGTAGTCGGTGATGATCCCTGCCAGCATCCGCTGCCTGGATCCTGTCCATTCGGTGCCTGTATGAGACACAAACAGGAAATACTTGAAATACTGTTTAAACATCTTCGGAGGAAACAGAACAAAGTTGTACAACTGAAATATTTTAAAAGATGGATCACTGCTTTTGTTTTCTGAGAAAATGGAAAACAACATATTGACAGCAGCAGAGAGAAAACATTTCCCTCTCTTTTCTTTGGATAATTAATTTAGCTACAGCTTCAAGATTTCCACAACCAATGTTGTGAGTTTCTACTTGAGTTTCCTGACCTACTTAGTGAAGCTGTGAGTTTACTTTATTAGGCAAACAGATACTAAAAGAAAACCTAAGTGAGTTTTGTTAATCTTCTCGAGTACCTGCGACATTCTTTCTTGAAAGACGCTGAGCTTTTTTGAGTGTGACAAATGCTATTCTGCAAAGCTGCAAGCACCTTTAGGTACCTCCCTGCACGGATGGCTGGAGAAGATTCACAGTCAAATATATGAAAAGGTAGTTAACACAATAAAACCAATCTGTCTGCCAGGCTAGATACCGTCATGATCTCGACTGTGCCTCCTCCTCGTTCCAGTTGTTGTTCACGTTCATAATACATAATCAAGAGCTTTTAGCCTTGAAACGTGCAAATAATGCAAATAACTGCATTTTCAGTCACCTTTTGGAAACTCCTTCCAGGGTGAAGATTTTCAGAAACTCTGTTTAAGGTGGTTATGTGCAGACGGGGAGAACTGAGTTTGATTCTTGTAACGTCTCACTGTGCGCCGGTTTCTCCTCCGTCTGACGTCATCGTGTGATGGTGTCACTTCAGTTTACATGAGATTAGTGTGATGGCAGAAGTAACCAAACTAGTGCTGGTGTTAACGCTGCTAACTGGACTTTATACATGCTTACACAAACATACAAAGTTACGCTCCCACATTGTTGACGAGCAGAGACTCCTACAGCAAATGGAAAACGTTGTAAATTAAATGGTCATTGCAGAGAAATGGCAGGAAAATTTGAGCTAGGACATCCTTTTGACTTGGCGTGCTCATGATCGCCGTTATAGTATGTTTTTGCGTTTTCATGTGGACGAAGATGTTTTTGAGAACTTAACGTGTGTACAGGATTATTTTTTTAAACGGAGAAAAAATACCCGCCTACGTGTGAACTAGGCCTTAGAAACATCCCAATATACAAGGTTTTGTATCACTATGTCCTTAGTAGTGTGATGAGATAGTTGGGCAGTTGCTTGTAGTTAAAACACAGTGTTAGTGCAGCAGCAGTTAAGTTACCATATTGCTAACCGAGTAAAACTGAAATCATTAAGCTATGGCAGTTTCTGTGTTGTTCTTTGTTTTTTCCACCAGGAAATGAGGCTGTCCCACTGTAACAAGTGCCTTAGCCTGTGTGGCAGCTTTAAGATAAGGAGACATGAATCACCCGCAGCTGTGACCTTATCTGAGACACTGACCCAGGACGAAGGCATTCATGATGACCCCGGAGATAGACGTTCCAACGATAAACCGAAGAGCCGTGTACACGTAGAAATTAGGGGCGAAGGAAGCAGCGACGCCAAAGACAGCCTGGACAGCGAGGTTGATGAGGATGATAATTCTGCGACCGTACCTGAAAAAGGAGACATTTACAAAAGGTGGTTATTTTGGGATTCAAACAAAACCTAAAAACTTTATTTACAAAATGGTTCATTAAAATTGGTGTCAACACCATTTTTTTTTAGAGCAGAGATAATTTAAGACCGTTTGAAACACGGACGTAGTGTCAGTGATGTCACACGTTGGTTTCTGCAGAGGCTTTATGAAACCAAAAATGGTGGTCTCGACCAAACTTTTAATCAATCTTGAGACTGACAAAGAGGTGAAACTAAGGCAGCCCTCGGTTTGTCAGATATGAGAGCAGTTATCAGGTCAACAGGTGTTGCAGTGATGGAAGCGGGCAAGAGAAGTGGTTCAGATAGAAGTGATTGTACCCGACCTAAAAAGCCTCTGCATGTTTCTAATAAGCTCCATGAGCAGAAACGTGCTCAAACTAGGATCAATATTGGAGATGATTTTGAAAAATGGAGAGAGGTTAGAACACAGAAAGGTTTACAGACCCATGCAGAGCTGGATAAACACTGAAGCTTCAGTGTCCACCACATGGTGACCTGTGTGAGCATCAACTCTAGAGATGAGGGGGGGGGAGACAGCTCTCTACAATTTTTAGAATTTGGACTGCTGTAACCATTTTAAACACTAGGGGTCAGAGTTACATATTGCTCCTTTAATAAGATCAAAACATACTTATAAATAATGAACCCCCTTTGTAAAGTGTTTGCCAACAAATAATGAGCTATTGATATTATTTCCATTATGCCGGCTGTAAACATGTTTATTTCTGCTTTTAAACAAGCATTTTAAAATGAGACCTCATTAGGATTCCTTGGCTTTTGCAGCCAGTTTCAAGTGGACATTCGAGGAACAGCAGTTTTTTGCACTTCACTTTTCAACTCTAGAGGTTGCCGCTTGCTGAAGACTGGTACATGCAATCAAACTTACTTATCAGCTAAGCTCCCAAACACTACAGCTCCGACCAGGAGGCCAGACATGTAGATGGAGGAGCCCAGGTTGTTCAGGTTGGCATTATCACAAACCAAATCCCACTGCAAGAAGAGCAGGACAGATCAATTATTAAACACATTTTTCATGAACTGTCTGAGAATTAAACCCTTTACATGAGACCTGCTTGAAAATGTTTTTTCAAAGTAGTATGACCTTATAAGGTCCAAAGATCCAGATTGCTGTGAATTTCAGTCCTGGTGTCCCTGTTCTCTGACCTTTCTTATTCCCAGGTATGGTCCACATTCCTCTTTGACAAGCTGTTGTGCTCAAACCAAGCCGTAAAGACCAGATCGCTAAGACAGTAGCAGTGCTCATTCATGTTTTCAAAAACTCCTTTTATTGTCTTCTCCCTTTGTCTTTATCATTTTACACCAAGCGGTTGTTCTTTTTGAGGAAACTGTCCTCCTTCCATGTTGACAGAACCTTGTTGACCTTGTTTTATTGTGCTTTTATTAAATCTGTTTTATCCTTTTGCTTGGTGTCATGGTTTGGGAACATGTCCCTCAAAAACAAAAATTGTCTGGATCAAATTATGAAATGGTCCTGCAGGCTGAACCCAGAATCCCTGTACAGTAAACAGTTACAGAGAATATCTGGCTCCATTTTAAAAGATGACTCCCACCCCTCAAATATTGAATTCCAGCTCCTCCCGTCCTTTGTCCCAGCAGCCATCAGTGAGCTGAACAAGATATAATGCAGAAGCAATCTTCTTTTGGAGCATTTTTAGTATATTTATTGATCTCTTTTTATCTTGGCTTTCCTTTATCTTGTTTTTACTGATGGCTCATTTCTACCATTGCTATAGTCTCATTTTTATCTTATCTTATCGTTTTTATTTTTATTCTTATGATGGGTTACTTTATCTTTGTTTTTTTTTACCTTTTCTCTTTAGTACTGAGCACTGTTGTCACTTCATGTTTTGTCCTGTGCTGTTGTTTTGTGTGTAAAAAGAGGCCGACTCACGCTGCAAACCAAATTTACCTACGGGTACAAATAAAGTTACCTTACCTTCACTTACCAATATAAATAATTTTCATTGCATTTTCATCAAAAAAGATCAGACTCCTGAACGAATGGTGAAGGCCCTCATTTTATACAAACATGTCTAAATCCCAACATATAAATATGGCAGTTTGATCTTCAGCCATGCAGCTTCCTCTCTCTCATCCTTTTGGTCGAAGCATGGCTCAGCATGGTAGTTACTGTTGACAAATTTTCCACCTCCACTTCGGCTTTTGAAATAAAACTGTCAGGTCCTCAGATATAAAAAAGCAAGTTCTATTTCTACTTTTTAATCTAACACTCACTTTGGTTTATATTCTGCAACAGATCCAGTTTGTATATCAAGTCAAGTCATTCAATCTACTGGGTAGGATTGAGTAAAAACATCAAACAAGTGTTAGAATAATGATTGACATCTGTAAGATAACCATGTAACTATTTAAAGAATGTTAAATCATATACATTATGATGAAAAAAGTCAACCATTGACTGTTCAAACTGGCTACCAATGTCCTAAAGATGAATTGAGCGATATATTTCTAGTGGCAGTGCTCACCATCAGTGTCACTCCTCCCTCACAGACCAAACAAACAAAGGAGGGACTTCTGAGATCAGCTTTGTCAACAGCACTGTTACAGGAGAGTCCGACTCGTCTTTTTGAGGAAATAGAGCTGCTGCTGATGATAGGACATGATACCTTAACCTTCATGTTTACTTGGTGATATTTCCTTGAGTCAAAGCAAATATTAAGCACACAGAGCTATCTAAAAACACACCTAACGGAGAGTACAGGGGGAAGCAGAAGTTCACTTTTGCCATGAACATGATGTAAATGAATCTTGTCATCATCAGCTCTACACATGGAAAATGTTCCCTCAAACATGAGTCAGACTAGCGTCTCCTCCGCCACTGTTGTTGTCAAAGCTGATATCAGAAGTCCCGCCCATTCGTGATTTGACTGGCCAGTGAGGGACCAGTGACACTGATGACCGTCGCACGATTACAAAAGTTAAACTGTTTATAACTGAGAGCGCAGCAACACGAAAAAACTCTGATGCTGAGGGTGTTTAACGCTCAGATCGCCGAGTGCTGACACGCTGAACTACATTGGTTACAAAGCATCCCTACACAGGCCCTGAAACGACTCAAACTATGATGGGCAACAATGACTCAAATGTGACAAAATTAAAAAACATTGTTCGACTTTTTGATCCAGTAGATGTCGCCCTTGAGCACCAGCATGAAATCAAAACAAACTGCTGTTTGGCCACACCTCCTCCATACTGAAGCCTCCGCTCTCCTCCAGTGACACACCTACAACCCCCCTCCCATAAAGTGACCACAACGGAGTTTAGCACAACCAGCGGACAAAATTGTGCTTGGCTCGAGCTGTAATCACCTGTGTCCTGCATTGTGCTAGTATGCTAATGTTAGCGCTCTTTAGTTAGCTTGTAGCTTCACATTGCATGTAAACAGACACAGAATGAGCGTGATCTAAAAACACTTACGTGATATTCAAATAATCAGTGAGTATGTTCTTTTTCTTCTCTCTAGTTCTTGACTAAAACAGCTTTTATACACAAGGGGAGGAGCCGACCGTCCCGTCCATGTAAACACGGCTCTAACAACAACACAGCCAGCGGGACTCAAGCTTCTCCCTCATTGTAGACAGTCATGACTCAGAGAGACATTTAGAGAGGATAGACTGGATTTCTGATATATATATATACATATATATATGTAAAATGTTACATATTCTTCCTTTAAGATGATGTAGATTATGCCATATAAAAACACATGGTTTCACAGTATTGACATTTTTGACAACCCCAGTAACTGGATCTTGATATGACGCGTTGTGTCGGTGGTGCCGCAGTCGTGTAAAGCAAGTTGGGACTGTGAACAGGCTTATCCACAGCTGGATCTTTACTGACCCTCGAGAATATTCACATTCACATTGCGAAATCAAATGTATATCTCGTGCCAGCCAGCCACATGTCCCTTTACACAATCTGGTTACACAAGCTGCTTCTGCGGCTCACCCCTCAGGCTCATGTGTTACAAAACCTGGCACTATGTCAGCGTTTAGGAAGGCCCCAAAAGATGCCTGCACTGTAGGAGTCCATCTCTAGACTGTCTCACATGTCAGGCTCTAAAACACTACTAAGCCCCTCCAAATTCCCGAGCTGCATGGAGTCCTAATATCCAACACAACAGCTGCAAATATAGATATTCACTTCATTGTGTTAGGGTTAGAATTAGGCTGTTGCTTTATTACTCACCTCGGTCACTATGGTGTTTTGAAAGGTCTCTGTACTGTACTCCCAGCCCCCCTGGCAACTCCCAGAAGGGAGTCCATTTCCAAGGCCACTGTGGTTCAAGGGGGCAGCGCAGGACAGCCGAGTCCAGCCATCAGAGGCCGACTGACGGCTGTGGGTGAAGTTCGTGGTAGCAGGAGCATCAGCTGAAGGCCCTGTGGGGCGACACAAATGCGGAGGAACAGCCCCGGAGAAGATAGAGATGAACATGTGGAACGCCAGGAATATCTGAGGTACAGAGATCCACACGTACAAGAGCTTCTGGAACCACCCGAAGCCCCCGATGAGACAGAGAATTTCATCAAAATTCATTTCTCTGGCTTATTAAAGGTTCAGACTTTAAATGTGTCCACCAGTTAATAATCAGAAAAGATTCAAAAGGTGTTCATAAAATAGAGCTGATGCACAAAGCAGAGAGTCAAGCATCAGTTAAGTCTGAGATAAAAAAAAACCCCAACAACACAGAACTGAACGTGTGCAGGCCCCTAGATGTGCTCACACCTGGCTATCTGTGAGCTGTGTAGCTCTCCGAGGGAGGGATGGGGAGTTAAGTAAAGCAGGAGGGAGGTGTTTGCCCTGGGTGGGAGGAGCTGCTGCGTGATGGTGGCTGAGCAGCTGCTTTTGTCCTCTGTGCCCGCCCACTCTCATTCAAAAAGTTTCACAAGTTTGACTTATGTAAGGACTGTGACTTCAGTCTGAGTTTCTGCAGTGTTTTCCTTTCTGCATGACACAAACAAGCCTTTATAAAGTGTTTGTGTCGCAGTGGTTATTGACTGAAACCAACATTTTATCATCGTTGCTCTCAGTGGGGACATAGATACCGGCTAAAAGATACACACATTCCAGCTGGATTCCATGTGGGGGGAGTAAGCATTTAAGCTGTGACACAAAGGTAGCAGATGAATACAGCAAGGAGGGATTATGGCTGCTTCGGCCCCTTGCTGCCATCATCACCACAGCTCCCATAGCTCAGTCTTACTGGGCCATTCTTTGGCTTCAGCTCATGTTTTCACAGTGGGGACACACAAGTGTTCTTCTCTTCCGAATTACTCATGATGACTTTGCTTATTGTAACCTTGTAGAGCAGGGCTCCTGGGTGAAATCATGCCATTCTTCTGATGAGCTGTTGGAGTCCGATGTTTAGGCCTCAAACTGGGAAGAGGTAACAAAGGGAATTCCTGAGGAAAAATTAAGGTTTCAATTTTTGCCTCCAGAAACCATCTATTGTTGACACCGTCTACAAACTACTTCATGTACATTTTTTGGATCAAAACACTGCAAGATGGGGCACTGGTGGGGCAGTGGTGCAGTGGTTAGTGCACACGCCGCATGTATGGAGGCTGTAGTCCTCCAAACGGGCGACCCTGGTTCGAATCCGACCTGTGGTTCCTTCCCCGCATGTCATTCCCCACCCTCTCTCTCTCCCTCTTGTTTCCGACTCTACCCACTGTCCTATCGCTACAATAAAGGCACAAAAAGCCCAAAAACAACAAACCAAAAAAAACATAAATATAAAAAGATGCAAGGGCTCAAATATACTTGCTTTTCAACCACATGTATGTGTAGACAACCTGCTACGGCGTGAACGTAAATGTGCACATACATACTTCCTCTGGAGGGAGCACCACATAAATCAGACGACGTAAAACACTGAAGTAGAGCTACGTCATGTTTCTTTGCTCTCTATTTTGGCCTGCATGTTTGTTGCTATGCAACGGCAATGACACATCACAGTGCGGGTAGTTGCGGACTTGATCTATTAACTTTTCTTCAAAACTTTTTTTTATTTATTGTATCATATTTAAGGAACTCTTTTTTTCAAAAGATTCTTTTGGACTTCTTTGCCTTTATTGGATAGAACAGCTGAAGAGAGACAGGAAACGTTGGGAGGAGAGAGAGGGGAATGACATGCAGCAAGGGGCCGAGGTCAGATTTGAACCCACGGCCAATGCAATGAGGTCCATGGCCTCTGTACGTGGGGCACCCGACATAACCACTAGGCTATTGGCGCCCCTTTAAGGAATTATTTTATTTGATAATATTACCTTTTAATTTCACAAACAGGTTGTTTATTTTTCATGTGCATGTTGAGCTTGTGCAACTGACTGTTAATAATAGACATATCCATAAATCGAGTATTGCCTTTTAGCTACAATTCTACAATTCACTTATCAGACGCTTTTATCCAAAGCGACGTACATCAGAGAGTAAGAACAACACAAGCAAGGATCTAGAAAAAGGGAACAATGTCAGTAAGAGGAAACGATCAGCTTTGAGTCTGATTGGACACACAGGCGCTGACAGGAAGTGACCAGAGGCAAAGCACAACATTGAGGGCAGTTCTTGAGAGCTCTAATCAGTATAGAAACCATCTTATAAGTCATCGTTATCAAACAAAAACAATCGTCACAGCCATCATCATCATCAATAATATTGAGACCATCATCATTAAGTTAGTAGGTGTTGGGGTTGTATCAAGTCAACTTTGGTTATATTCTTTAATAATTATACTTAATTATTAATAATAAAAATAAAATATCATTAAACTATGTTTAATCTTGTTTTGGGGCACCAACCTGTACTCAGGTAAATATAACCAAAATATCACTCAAATCAGTCTCAAATTAGTTATTTAATTACTAATATTATTAATAATTAATAACTATATTTAATAAATTGAAGGCGTGAAATCCGTACACGAAGCCTTCGCACCCAGCTTATATCACAATGCAAATACACCAGTAATCACAAACAACTGCTCTCTTAAAATTACAAGATAACTAATCTAAGCAACAAACATTATCAAGCAAGGCTTGTGGATGAGGTGTAAATGTGTGTGTGTGTGTGTGTGTGTGTGTAGATGAGTGTGTATGTAGATGAGAGAGAGAGAGAGAGAGAGAGAGAGAGAGAGAGAGAGAGAGAGAGAGAGAGAGAGAGAGAAAACAAGATGGTGGAGAGAGACAATGCACCATGTGGCTTCGTTACATGGTGAAAAAATGGTGGACAACAAAGTAAGCCGTGTGGCTACCTTTCGGAATAGTTTGAGCTCTCTGAGCTGAGTTCAGTAACTGTTACTTAAACACCAGAAAGCCAGTGGCCGGACTTTGATTCAACGGCGGGTACACTGGTCTTTCTGTTTGTGAAAGCTGTTGACTGAAGGTAAACTAGCATAGGAGAACACAGCAGTTCATTACAATAAAACAAATGCAGTAGCTTACAACAGATAATAAACAGAATGTGACGTGTCATCAACAATGATGCATAATTATCAGTGGTTATAAAAGAAACAACTATTTCTGCCCAGACTAAAGCTCTTACTTGGGGTAACTCCTGGTGATCGTTGCAAAGTTGGTTAGATTGTCACTCTGTTGAATGTTAAATCAACAGATTCAGGCAGGTTCCCTTCGTGGCAGATGTAGGAGGAGGGTAGCGGGATTCAGATCTTTGACCAGAGCGCTGCTCTATAGGGTCTTCTGGTTGCAGGAGCCGAGTTCTTTGTGTCCTTGTGGATTCAGGGATCAGTGGGCTTCCTTCAGCGCTCCTGTCCAGTTGCGTTCAATGACGTCTTACGAAAAATCAAAGGAAAGAAACTCTTGTTTTTGCTCGAACGTGATAGCATCTGATTGCGCCCAAAACTCCTAAAAATATGCCGTGGAAGTAGTCAGCTGAATCCTCTGATGCTTGAATTCAGCATGTGAAGAGCTACCTATACTGAGCAACCTCAGCTCTGGAGTTTAACCCATGTAAGCCAAGATGAGGAAAGGGTTTGTCTCGAATGCTGGAGTCCATCTTGTTGGAGAGGGTATCCTCTGGTGTCGGCAGACAACACTTGAAGAGAAGGAAGCAATGCCTGGTGATTGCTTTTAAAGACTGGAGCTGCCTGTGGGTTTACCTCAGGCCTCCTCCAATGAGGATAGAGAATTCAGACGCCCCCCACCCCCCCACTTTTCACACCTATTTGTTAGTTTCTGTCTGGGGGTTGCTGGGTTGCCTTTGTTTAGTTGCCGTCCAAATAACTTTAGTCAGGCTCGAGACTGTGATACAGGCCTGAGTCCTTTGTCCCACACACATGGCTGAGGCCCAACATAGGTATTCATGAAAGAGCTGGGTCTTTAGATTTTTCTTAAAGGTGCAGAGGGACTCGGCAGATCGAATGGAGTTTGGAAGTTCATTCCACCACCGGGGGGCAACAGAGGAGAAGAGTCTAGTCAGAGACTTAGGACCCTGTTGTGAAGGTTGGATCAGACGCCTTTCATTGGCAGAGCGTAGTGGGTGGGAGGGAGTGTAGACCTGGATGAGAGAGTTAAAGTAAGGAGGAGTCGTTTTTGTCGCTGTTTTGTAAGCGAGCAGCAGAGTTTTAAATTTGATGCGAGCAGTAACTGGGAGCCAGTGCAAGGAGATGAACAGTGGAGTGACGTGCTCTTTTAGGAAGGTTGAAGACCAGTCGTGCTGCTGCATTTTGTATCATTTGCAGAGGTTTGATAGTGCATGTAGGAAGACCTGCCAGTAGAGAGTTGCAATAGTCGATGTGTGATATCACAAGAGCCTGTACCAGGAGCTGTGTAGCATGTTCTCAGGTAAGGTCTGATCTTCCTGATGTTGTTCAGGGCAAATCGACATGACCGGGCAATCGAGGCTACTTGAACCTTAAAAGTTAGCTGGTCATCAATCATGACACCCAGGTTCCGGGCAGACTTTGTGGGCATGAGTTTGATTGTTCCAAGCTGTATATTGATCTGTGGTTACATAGAGGGACTGGCTAGGATGACAAGGAGCTCAGTCTTCGAGAGGTTAAGATGAAGGTTGCGTTCATTCATCCATTTAGAGATATCAGCAAGGCATGACGAGATTCTTGCAGAGACTGTAACATCGTCTGGCGGGAATGACAGGAAGAGCTGGGTATCGTCAGCATAGCAGTGGTATGAGAAGCCATGAGAGCGGATTATTGAACCAAGTGAGCTTGTGTATATGGAGAAGAGAAGGGAACCAAGCACTGACCCTTGAGGTACCCCTGTGGATAAGCTGTGCGCTTTGGACACTTCTCCCTTCCACGACACTCTAAAGAATCACCCAGAGAGGTAGGACACGAACCAGCAGAGGGCAGATCCTGAGATGCCAAGTTCAGAGAGCATGGATAGGAGGATTTGATGGTTGACTGTGTCAAAGGCAGCAGACAGGTCTAGCAGTAATAGAACTGATGACTGACCCGCAGCTCTGGCAGCTCGTAGCGACTCTGTTACTGACAGTAGTGCAGTTTCATTAAGGTGGCCCCGCTTAAAGCCTGACTGATTTGGGTCAAACAGATCGTTTCTGGACAGGAACTCAGAGACTTGCTTAAAGACTGTGTGCTCAAGTATTTTTGACAGAAAGGGCAGTTGGGTTTTTTGAGCAGAGGGGTAACCCGAGCTTGCTTGAATGCGGTGGGGAACACACCCGTTGACAGAGAGGAGTTGATGATATGCTTAAGTGCAGCATTAAGCGGAGAGGAAATGGTCTGCAGGAGGCTTGACGGTATTGGGTCCAGAGGACAGGTGGTGGGCCAAGAGTCTAGCACAAGCTTAGAGACTTCATACTCAGTCAGAGAGGAGAATGAGTCGAGTGAGTCACTTTTGGTTGGTGCCTTTGGGCTGAGTTGGTCAGGCTCAGAAAACTGGTTACTGATGGTTGCAACCTTTTCAGTAAAATACGAGGCAAACATGTCTGGTGTGAACAGATCGGAGGGTGGAGGAGGAGGTGGTTGAAGCAGTGAGTTAAAAGCGGAAAACATTTTTCTTGTATCTGTGGCATTGCATATCTTGTTCTGATAATATGTTGTCTTGGCCGTTTTCAGGCTGGAGGAGAACGAGACAAGTCTTTGCTTATATTCACTGAGGTCAGCGGACTGTTTGGATTTTTGCCATTTTCTCTCTGCTGACCTCAGCCCTGCTCTTTGCTCTCTTATGACTTCCGTGAGCCATGGGCTAGGGTGGGTTTTGCGAGCGGGTTTGGACACCAGAGGGCAGAGCTTGTTCAGAGATGAGGCTAGTGTGGAGCAGAGTATGTCTGTAGCCTCGTCTGTAGAGTGCAGTAAAGACCTTTTGGGCAGGCATGGCAGCCATTACCTCGTTAAACAGCCGAGCTGGCTTGAGCGATCGCATGTTTTGGTGGTATGACACCATTTGTGGGTGTGCCTGAGGGAGTTCCGGCAAGGAGATTGTGAATTGAATAAAGAAGTGGTCTGATAGATGTAGAGGGGTGACAGTCAGGTTTGCTGTCGAGCAGTTCCGAGTCAGAATTAAATCAAGAGTGTTGCCTGCTTTGTGGGTAGGATGAGTTGGGACCTGCGTGAGGTCAAATGAGGATAGGAGAGCAAGGAAGTCTGTTGCCTGGGCTTTATCAGTGTGTATATTCATGTCTCCCATTACAATCAGTGGTGTTCCATCATCAGGGATTTCTGAGAGTAGCATGTCCAGTTCCACAACAAAATCATTCAGATTACACCCTGGTGGGCGGTAAATGATAGCAATGTACATTTTAATAGGAGCAGTAACCAAGATTGTGTGATATACAAATGAGGAGTTGTTGCTCAGTGGGAAGAGTTTATTGAATTTCCAGGTATAATAAATGAGGATACCTGTACGGGATACAGAACGGGGTGTGTGTGTGAGAACACTGTGTCAACAGAAAGAGCAGCTGGTGTGACTGTATTTTCTGGGCGGATTTAGGTTTCAGTAAGGGCAAGTGCCTGAATGTCTGACATTTTTGCAAGTGCTTGGATGAATTCAGTTTTATTCACAGCAGATTGACAGTTCCAGAGGCCAAAAGTAAATGAAGGGTGGGTAGAAGAGGCTTTCTTAAGCAGAGCCAAGTTGTTAAGATTTCGTTGTCTATGACAGATGTGTCTTTTCCTGTTCCCATGAATGACAGATATTTCTTTGTAGCACATGTTGCATTTAGCAGATGACCAGAGAAAATAGGCAAAGCAGTAGTCGTGGATGCCTGGGCTCTGTGGCCACGCTGAAGCGTCAGGCGCTTTTCAGATCAGAGCTTGTTCTGCTGGCAGTTTTGGATTCAGTCTCTTTTAAGCTTGGATTTTTGTGAAAATCCCACCCCAGATTCAGCTTGCAATCAACAGAGGGTGTGACATACGTCAACTGCCTCTCCTGTTGATGCTCAGAGAATGAAACTTAAGTGCTCAGTCCAAACAAAGCCTGACAATGACCCACTATCAATATCTACTCAAAGTAAGTTTCGATTCACCCACCTAGCTGACAAGACCTTCCTAGTTTTCAGATCAGAGCTTGTTCTGCTGGCAGTTTCTGAAAAAGGTGAAAAACTAGAAGTGGACTGACATGGCTGGAAAAGAATATGAATTGGAGGAACAGTCAGCAGGTTAATTATAAGAGTTGTTGATAGTTTGAGACCAATTTATTTCATTTGAAGTTGAAATGTATCAGATTGTTGTTTAATGAAGGATTTCAGCTGTTAAACATTTTTTTATGGTTGACATGTTGGGACTGTTGAAGCCCAGTTTGTCGCCTGGACTCTTTTACTGTGGAGACATGCTGTTGTAATACGTGCACAATGTGGGTTGGCATTGTCTTGCTGAAATAACAAAGTGTTATCTATTTGTCAGCTTATTTCAGGACCAGAATTTCAGAATTTGGCAACTTTCCATGGACACTAATGCAGGGGTTCTCAAACCTTTCTGGCTTGTGTACCCCCTTTCAGAATTTCTTTCAGCCAAGTACCCCGTTGTCCGGCCAAGAACATTTCAGAAAATAATTTGGAAATATAGCCCTATTTGATGTTGCATAGAGAACACATGCTGTTAATTAATTTGTCTTTAATCAGTGTGTGGATTTTCCTAGAAATCTTTATATCGGTTTATTGGGGTGCAACTTTTTTTAAACATTTGTCACGTACCCCCTAGGGGTACACGTACCACCATTTGAGAAACACTGATAATGCACCCTGATATGATCAGAAATTCTGGCTATTTAACTGAGCACGTGTAACAAGCTGTAAGGTCAGGAATTTAAATAAAAGTCAAATTGTGACTCATCAGACCTCAGGACAGAGCTCTACTTTGCCTCAGGTAAAGGGGTCTGGACCCTGAGATGGTGGCTGTGTTTCTGGATCTGGTTTTCATGCAGTTTCCTTTTTTAATGGAAGAGTTTCAGCTTGAATTTGTAGACTAAAGGCCTTTGCACACTGACTCCGTTTCTTAGGATGTTTTTTTTTGGTTCCGTTATCCTGAACCTAATGCACAGACATTTTGCACACTGGGTCGGCTTATTTTTCTATTAATTGCGAAAATTCGCAGTCAAGACAAAATGTGTCATACTCGTCACACAGAGAAGATCAAGCAGTGAAGATGATTTAGCTGTTCTTTCTCTAAATGTCAAGTGTCTGTCCACTCCTGAAAGTTTCACCTGTTGATAAAGGAGCTGCAGAATTATCCCGATGGCTTCCAGGAGTATTTCAGGATGTCAGTGGTACAGTTTGATATGCTGCTCTCTATACTGGAACCAAACATTAAAAAGAACACTTTCTGTGAAACAACTGATCCTCAACAGCAGCTGGCAGTATATTTGAGGCAGGGACACTACAGACTCACACACACACACAAACAGGGATGGATGTGAATAAACGCAGAAAATCGAACCTGTTCCCAAAAAAAAAGATGGAAGAGAGATCCGGAGTCAGTGTGCAAATATGATTGACATAACATGAGAATATCTTTTTTAATGTGCGACAATGTTTGGACAAAAAAAACGTCTCAGTGTGCAAAGGCCTTCAGGGATGAAGACAAACATGGCTTCTGAAAAAAAGATTGTAAATGTTGGCTTATGTGTGCTAAAACAATCATTGCCTGTAACTGGAAGATTACGAACAATAAATGAGAAATCATGGTTACAAACATTTGAAACAGTACTAAGTCTAGAACAAATGTCAAACTCCATTTACTCTCCATCTTATGAAACCTGGAATCAGATAAATTCACAAATATATTATAATATTACTTGTCCTAAATAAGAGATAACAGACACTTCAAGGGCTTCATGTTCTCTCCAATTGTGTGTCTCTGAATGATCCTACACTCTGGCTTTATTACACTATAAGTTACAACCTTGGTATATGTATAAACTTGATCATCACTTTATATGAATTATGCAGATATTAACTGTATATCAGCCTCATACCTTCTGTTTCCAGGATATGATTAACCATCATATTTAACTATCTTTACTTATTTATTTTCTTCTCTCTTAACTGTTTTCTTTGTAACTGACCATATATCATACTACTTTACTTAAATGTAAGTTTCCCCAGAGCATGAACTAATAATAATAATAATAAAAAACACTGAGCCCATGCAGTAATGGTCCCTACAGGATCAGGTCATTCACATTTTTGGGCGGCTGCAGCTCTGTGTCGTCTCTGCACTATAGGTCAGGGGTTCTGCTTTAAGGAGAAAATGTGAACTAACAGAGTGAGAAGGAGTCATTTAGTGAGATCAGACAGAGATCTTTACAGGTGGGAGGGTCGCCCTCCAGCACAACAGACCACCCCTCTGACAATGTGTCAGTGGATAGGTAAAAGCTTTGTATAGATTATTGGGAAGATATTAGCTCATTTGCTCCCTTTCTTTGAAACCACCAAATTCTTCAGATCATCAACTAGCTCCATTAACTGAACCAAGAGAGAGTTCCTGCAATCTGCTTTAAAAATCAATGAAACGCAACACAAACACCAACACACACTAAAGATGTGTTGCATTGTTAGAGCATACCACTGAGCATTGGTTGAATTCCTGTCTGGTTTAATTACTTTCTGTCTAGTGAGCAGTTTGGCCTCCTGATCGTCCGCATACATTTACCCATGATCAGGAATTACTGATTATTTTCTCACCCTGCTCATAAAGCCTCCTGTTTATGGGCTCTTTCCTAAAATGCGGTGGGATTATGTAGACAGTCCAGTGCACATTTGACACAGTTCCCAGTTCATACTTGTGCTGAAAACATTTGTATCTGACAGTTTTCTGAACTCCAGCAGGGTACAATTGTGCAGCTGTTAGGCAACACTGCAAAAAGTCAGATCTCAAACACAGAGAAATAATACAATGGGGAAAATATAAAATATGCAAAAATATCTTTGAATAGTAACAGAAATGGTCATTTTAAATACAGTAAGTATTTTTTTTCTAGCAAAGCTTAATTAAAGGAAGAATATGTAACATTTTACATATATATATATATATATATATATATATATAAGAAATCAAGTCTATCCTGTGTAAATGTGTCTCTGAGTCATGACTGTCTACAATGAGTGAGAAGCTCGAGTCCTGCTGGCTGTGTTGTTGTCAGAGCCGTGTTTACATGGACGGGACGGCCGGCTCCTCCCCTTGTGTATAAAAGCTGTTTTAGTCAAGAACTAGAGAGAAGAAGAACATACTCACTGATTATTGATGTCACAGAAAAGTTTTTAGATCACGCTCATTATGTGTCTGTTTATGTGCAATATGAAGCTACAAGCTAACTAAAGAGTGCTAACATTAGCATGCTAACACAACAGTGCATGACACAAGCATTTGCAGCTCGAGTCAAGCACAACTTTGTCTGCACCTTGAGTTCTTGCTTGCGCTTGAATGTGAAGGGAGAGAGTTGGAGGTGTGGAATCGCTGGAGGAGAGCGAAGGCTTCAGTATGGAGGAGGCGTGGCCAAACAGCAGTTTGTTTGGAGCTCGAGGGCGACATCTACTGGATCAAAAAGTTGGGCATTCTTCCTTTAAAGGTCTGTTCAGCCTTAATAATAAAAGCACGAAATAAAACAATACGCTCCTAGCCAGGAAACCCTTGTAAAAGAAAATTCTTAATCTCAATGAGGCTTTTGCATAGACGTTGGCTGTTTTCAAAACCGCCTTCAGCATACTGCTATTGAATGTAGTATGCAGTACTAGTGCCAGTCGTGGTTATTTTCCAGCATTTTCTAAACTGGTTTCCGGTCTTGGAAAGAGGAAGTAAACAACAGCCCAGCTGACAGAAACAGCATCCACTTACAGTCTTAAAAAACCTGACACATGATTCATTTAGATTTTCACGATTTCGAGAATCCAACAAAAATAACATTCTTATCTCTCTAAATAATGGTGGTATCTTTGTGTGGGTTGGTCTGTACTGTGCATTGTGGGAAACAGAACGTAAGAGAGACTGGTCTGATGGATACTGTAGATTCTTCCTGAATCAGTACAACATCCAGGTATTTTTGTCATACTGCGGAACTCGCATTTGTTGGCATACTGCATTTCGGCTAAATCAGTACGTACTACTAGTAGAGTAGGTGGTTTTTTAAAAGAGTCTTTAAGAATGTCAGTGCAATAAAGCCGTCAATTAAAGGCAAAAGATTGAGAGCGCCCCCTACTGACTGCCTGCTGTACAGGTCAGTGAATCGTAAAACAGCCATTAAATCAGGAAACAGAATGTTCTGAGTCCTTTCTGTTTGGCAATAAAAAAAATTGGCATCTCAACCCCAAAACTCAGGTCAGTGTGTCCTTATGCAGGAACAGGAGAGACACCATCTGGACCCCTTTCTGGCTCTTTTCAATGTGAAGGTCAGGGGTTCAATCCCCAGCTCCTGCAGCAACATGTCCCATGTGTCCTTGGGCAAGACACTTGACCCCAAGTTGCTCCCACTGCTTCGTCGGTGGTGTATGAATGGATTAGTTACTATTATTATTAGTCACATCACTTAGCAACGTCTACCATCAGAGAGTGAATGTGTAGGTGTGACCTGCTGTGTAGAAGCACTTTGAGTAGTCAGCAGACTATTCAATTCAATTCAATTCAAAAAAAGAAAAGCGCTCATAAGCTCAAGTCTATTTACCATTTTCAGTTTCCCTTGGCTTATTTGTCAAACTCCAATGACCCTCCCAGCAACCCTGCAAGGGTAAAGAGTTTGTCCACCCTAACACTACCAGGACATTAGAGAGAGAACGTGGGGCCTAATGCAGATTGACAGCCCCTAGTGTACTTTCAGGGAAGTACAGTTCTGTGTTGGCTTCATTTCTCAGGCCTGGAAGTCGCTGCTTGGTCCAAATGAATTCTCAAAGAAGTGTTGCCTTAGGTTGACGAGGCTCTTGAGAGGGACCTCTTCACTAAGGGTAAATAATAATGGAATGTGAACACAAACACATGTCAGTCTACTTTAAGTGGGAGCATACAGCTTACATTTCCCACTACAACAACATACACTGAATGCATCAACCTACTAAAAAAACACTTTCTGCATGAATTCAACTTTTGTTCATCAACATATGGAGCTATATGGTATATCTTAAAATGTATTTTACAGGGTGATATACAGCAACCCTGATAAATGCGATCCAAGTCTGCGGACTAAGAATAAACAAGTGGGCAGGACTTGAAGGCCTCGGAGCGGCCCAGCAGTTATGAAGACAAATATTTCCACTCTGGATCAGTAAGGCGGGGAAAGGTGTGTTTGGAGAGGAGACAGAGGGGCGCTTTGTCCCCCTCTCTCCGACAGGTCGGCTCTCCCAATCTCTCGGCCCCCCCACCCTTCCCTCCCCATTCCTCTCTCTCCCTCTCCCTCTGCCAGTCGTCCTCCCTAAATCCCACCTTCCAGCTCCCTCGTCCCCCTGCGCCCTCCTGGAGCTCACACAAACCTTCTCACTTAAGAGATGCTATCGCTTCTCTGCCATTCCCTGCTGCTCATCCTTGTTCAACAGGTAAGAAGAGAATTATCTTTTTACTATTCTAACACTGCAAACAGACGGACCATTGAGGACACTCAACACCTGCCATACATGAAGAAACTGGGAGATAAACAACTGGGATGCTTGGGAATTCTTGGTATAGCAGAGGTTCAAAAAGTCTCCTACAGAGGATCAATGCATCTTGCTCTGTTTAGTAAAGTTTTGTATGTTCAGATTTCTTAAGAACCTGGGGAATATTTCCACTTGTGTTCTATGATTGGGTGAAGGTTGGTCTATCTCTCAAAGGGGAGCAAAGTCTGAGGTCTTTGCATTTAAACATTCTGAGGACCCATTTTCACACCATGAAATGAGCTCATTCAGTAAACCTGGCAGATAGGCTTCAGATTTTTGGCATAACCCCTCCTGACCCTTGGCAGCACTAAGCAACCGGGGGAAATGGAGCACAAGAGGCTCAGAGCGGTCACGGTGGCATAGTCAATAGAAAGCAAAGATTTTTTAGGAAAACAAGGAAGTAGTTTGCCTATTTGTAGTTTGAATACTAACTTTGTTCTTACTATGAGTGCAGCCTTGTTTGTTGTGGAAGAGAAAAAAAAAAAATCATGTCTAGTTTTTTGGCTTCTTTCTTTTTAAACGAGGCTTTCCGAACCTTAGAGTCCCATCCCCACCTGGGGTCACTAGGACATTAAATGGAGTCGCCGGAAATTGTATTAATTGATTGATGAAAATTATATTGAACACAGGCTATTGTTGGCAATAGCCAATACCAAAACAGACATCATTGCACATTTGTACATTCATATTGATTCAGCGATGGCGTAATATTGGTGTCTCTGTCTGTGAGTTCACATTGGGTTTTGGCATTGTGGAAGCGCGGCACAGTGTAGCTTTAAATATGTAAATGAGCTGTGTCTGACCACGCCCCTCTTTGTAAGGGCTTGGGTGTCTCGGGCTTTCTCTTTCCATGTCCTATTGTTTACGGTGAGAAGGCAGACTCAGAGGACAGAACAAACACCTAGCTGTGGGAGTGTCACCCACCTGGGGGAGGGGTTACTGCCCTTTGTGATGTCATGAAGGGAAAATCTCCAAATGGCCTGTTTGAGCACACATTTTCTGAAAAGTGGAGCAGGCAGAAGACAGAGAGGATGGACTTTTCTCATAATTGGAGGGTTTGTAGACGGACTAGAGACACATATTAGTTAAAGAAAAACATGGTCAAGTATATTTTGTAAAATATGTGACCTTTAAATTTGTGATCCGTTACAATTTCGATTCTCTTTAGTTAAGTTCATGTTGAAACCTTCGATCTACCATAAGTCCCTTATTTTCTTTCAAAAATAAAAGCAGGTTTGTTCCCAAACAAGTCAAGGACCCTAAGCATAAGAGAGTACTAAAATGCAAAATAAAAGCAAAACAACTGTTTTGAAAGGCAAATAACAAAATAGAGATATAAAAATAAGATTAACTATTGACATTTAGAGATGAATCGCTATTTACAAAATGCAATCGTTTGACAGCCTGAACATCTTTTGAATTTATTTTATAAAAAGGCTATGTGCAAGTATACAAATGTTGTCCTCTGTTTGTTCAACACTTCCCCATCCTTAAGAATCCTTGATGCCGTAACACTCGGCATTCCATAGATCTGTTGACTATAATCTATGCGGTACGTCATGTATCTGAGATGTAGTGGGACATTTAAGTTGAGGTCACTGTGTGTTGTCTGTTCTGTTGTACTGTTTGATTTGTACCCAGTGGTGAAGTGCAGATGTAGAGTTATACCGATTAATCGGCCAGCCGATAATACAGACCGATATTAGCATATCAAGTGACTTTCTGTATTGGCGAATTTTATCGCAGATATGCGCTGATATAAGTACATTTATTCACCAGTCAAACAGCATTTAATGTGAGTTTTATTGTATTACACTAGACATTCTCTTTCACCAACAGAGGGCGCTATATGGATTACAACAATCATCATCAAGCAGTGATGCATGTTACTTTCCAGTCGAGTGACTGCATTCTGATGGATGAACACAATACTTGTATATCTATAAAAAAGAAAAGAAAAAAGCCTGTCAGTGGTGGTCCAACCAGTCCGAGACCGAGACAAGACCAAGTCAAAATGCTTTTGATTCAAAAACGAGACTGAGACCTTCAAAAAGTGAGTCTTGAGACCACTTTTTATTACTGATTTCCAGTACTACAACACTAGTTCCCATTCTGCTGGAAGGAGGTACTGAAAAAAACATTTGAGGAAGAAGAGTATACCCACTTCTTCAGGCACCACTACATCACTGGTTGTACACCTCATACAGGTATACAAGGTAGCTTATTTCTGTTTTAAGATAGTTTATAACATGCAAACAGTACATTTAATTAAACTTAGATGTATTTAACTGGTTGGTCCTATTAAGATTCAGAACCTCTTTTCCAAGTGAAACCTGGTCAATACAGGAAGTAGTAGTTTCACTATGAATCATTTTTGTACTTGTTAGTCATCTAGAGTCTAAAATATAAAAATACCAACTTTCCTTTTAAGTAACTTTGCAATTAAGTGTGCAATAGTGATGCTGTTCTCAGCTTTCTTCCTACAAGTGATGTATTTAGAACCTATTTCTTGCCCTGAATATTTACACTTTTATTGTATAAGAGAAGACGTTAAGTCTTGAATTGTAAGAGCAAAAGTATATCTGTATGCAAATTCAATTTAGATGTAGGAGAAAGCGTAACTATTTTCCCATCAACATTTTGAAAAGGTGGCATTGTGGTGCAGTGGTTAGCGACGTTGCCTCACAGCAAGGAGGTTCCTGGTTCCCATCCCCATCAGACTGTGTGGAATTGCATGTTCTCCTCATGCCTGTGTGCTTCCTCCCTCAGTCTAAAGACATACTTATTAGGTTAAATGGTTACTCTTACATTGTCTGTAGGTGTGAACATGAGTGTGGCTTGTTGTCTGTCTCTACATGTCAGCCCTGTGATTGATTCAGGAGTCAGAATAAGCAAAACATTAATGTTTAGCATGTCCGTTTTCCAAAATCCAATCCTTCAGACAAGTTGAGTTGCAGTCACTCATGTATCTCTGTCCTCTTCCTCAGTGCCTCAGCAGGGCTCAGAACAATGGGCAGCTGGCCGCTAGAGATGGGCGAGCTGTGGCTGAGAGGCGGCAGTTCTGCCAATGGCCCTGCAAGTGTCAGCCAAGACCCTACTGTGCCCCGGGGGTGAGCTCAGTCCTGGACGGATGTGGCTGCTGCAAGAGCTGCGCCCGGCAGATCGGACAGTCGTGCAACGAGAGGGACGTCTGTGACCCGCACAAGGGCATGTACTGCGACTTCTCCGCAGACAAGCCGAGGTTCGAGGTCGGAGTGTGTGCGTGTGAGTAGATCTAAGTATTTGCTGAATAAGTCAGATGACATATGAACGTAAGGGAAATAGTTGAATTGAAAATGTTAATCCTGAAATGGACAAACACAAAGATAATAAGAGTCTTTTAGAGTCCAAACAAAATAAATACTCATTTGACTCTAAGGACTGACTTAACAGAGCGGAGCATCTTTCCTTACAAAGATCTCTGTAGAAACAGTTCAACCAGACCACAGAGTTAATTGAATTACATAATAAGTGGAGCAGGAGGGCTTGCTGTTGGGGAGGTTTTGAAGTTTCGACTGGAGAAAGCATCTCAAAATGAGAAGCTTCTGCCCTTCATGAATGAAGGACAAGCGATACACAAAGAAAAGAGTTGAGTCTTACTCAACGGGTAAACCTGCAGTGTTGAAAAATGAATCCAATGTGGAAGTTCATACAAAACTGCAGTTCCTCTAGTGTCCACTAGGTGCCGGTTTTAAAAGACCATATTAAAATGTCAGCAGAATATAAACATGTTTACACCCTGATTAGTTAATGTCTTCATTAATGGATGTAAACATTGATGATTAGAATTCACCCATTTTGATTTTCATTAGGGAAACAAGTTATGCATAATTAGGGGCGTGTCCGATCTGACTGCAATCGGCCATTGTAGCGGTTTGTCAGGAGGCTTTATGCTGCACTCAGGAGTTCCTCGGATGGTCCCAGTTTCCAAGTTGGGAAGTCGTTCTTCCGACTTTAGTGTGTTAACGTGTTTTCAGTAGGGAAAGTGGAATGTTTTAACAACAACAAACAGCGTGGATTCTACAAAGACGATGTGTGGAGGGTCTCTGTTACGAGTTACATTTGACTTACAAATTCATCTGCAATACAGATACAAAAATATCTCAATATTAACAAAACATATTTTGACCCCCATGTTGGTGGCAAATATGACGTCAAGTCAGCAAGCACCATATTCTTTCCAAAGTTTCCAAGTTGTTGCTGACTTGAGCAGACGGTCATGTGCAGGAGAAGCTGAGGAATTTTTAAGATGACTGAGATGAGTTTTAATGATAAAACCTGACCATGTATGGAACAGAGCCAAGAGGATTTGGGTGTCCTCAGTCATTCCACAAGGGGGCGACTAGATATGAGATACATGTTACTCAAAGTAACAAACCCGTCAGTTTTAGTCCTTATTGGCTGAATTTGATCCATTTGGTCCAATAAAATTTGGATCCTAGAGGAGACGTTTTATAAAATGATAATGTTTGTTGGGGAGCCAAGCATGTCACATGTGCACTCTCTGAAGCATCTTGACGTCACCCGTCTGTTCCTGCAGGGGGCGCTGGAGTCCCATTGATGGCGGTCTCCATGCTGGAAATCCTGACTCACTCTAACTTTCAGTCAACCTAAAGGCTGAGAGCTGGAGCTGAGGTGGGTTTTAAACCTCTTGATCAACCCTTACCTCGTTCCCACCTGTCAGTCAGGTCAGCTACATGCCTCATTGTGAACAACTCTTATCCTTCATCCAAAAATGTACAATGTGTGCTGATCGATACATGAGTTTATCAGACCTATTTTGTTTTTTGGAAAAATTGGCTTTTTTGAATGCGTGTATATGTGACTTCCTGAGCTTCTGCAGCCAGCCTCTAGTGGGCACTTGAGGAACTGCAGGAATTTGCACCTCAGCTTTGGATTCATTTTCAACACTGGAGGTTGATGCTTGGATTTTAGATATAATTCACGTGGGTCATCTCTTTAAGTCAGACAAAATCCATTATTCACATCCCTGAAAAAATCACAGCTGTTCCGTTACAACCCTGAGTATTAGAAATGACTTCATAAATAACATAATATCATCATTAATATTTTAGGATCTTTGCCTGTATTTTAAATCTTCACCAGTGTGAAGCACAGCCCTGACTAGCCCCCCCCCCCCCCCCCCTTTCTCTCAGACTTGATGGCCGTGGGCTGTGACCTGAATGGTGCCCACTATGAGAACGGAGAAGGTTTCCAGCCCAGCCCCCTCTATAAGTGCACATGTATCGCTGGGGCCATCGGCTGCACCCCCGCTTTTATTCAGAAGCCTGCCGGTCTCTTAGGCCCCGCCCCGCTGATGGGCAACATGCCAGCCAGCCTTCGCAGTGGCCAGAGCCCAAAGAAGCACCAGCAGGACACCACCTACATGTCAGGTGAGTGTTTGTGGAGCAGAGCCGCGGAGAAGGGCCTGCCTGTCTGGACAGGAATGCTAATTACTCCCCAAGTTATGTGAATGAGTAAGGGGGGGGGGGGGGGGTGGCTTTCATTGCTGTGGTAGTGAAGGGGGAGTGAGGTGTGGCTGCCTGTGGTTAGACTGCCTCACAGAGGGATACAGACAGATGGATGGATCCAGTTATAACCAGGACGACAGGAGCGGCTCTGTTTTTATTCACTTTGATGTATCAGTGCTGGTTTGTGTGCTCTGCTTGGCATGAAACTATGACTGCCCCAAAAACCAAAGAGCTCAAATACTTTATGGGGGGGGGGGAATCAGAAAATAGTTTAAATTCAAAAGCTGAGTCAGAATCTGTCCATTAAAAGTGTTTCTTTAAACAGAAAGTGTAAAAGTGAACATTTAACGAACGAACAATGGCCCACGCTAACGACAAGAGCAGTGTCGACTCTTTGAGTGTTTAAATATCCAAAAAGGAAGGCTGGACATTTTGTTTTTACATTTTTATGCAGCGTTACAAGTGTCCCTCCTCTTTCCAGGTCATCTTAACTCAGGCGGTAGCACCAGAAATGGAGAGGCGAGATTAAGTTTACCTTTACATTGGATGTTTTTCTGAGTTACTCAAAGACGCTTCACAAAGAACAACAAAACAAAATAAAGAGGAATTAATGTAAAAGTGCTTTCACACAAAAAACTCCTGAAAATCTTCTGATCTTTCTGGGAGGAGCTGTATCTGTGGTCAAATGTTTTCGTTCGGACTTCACTTGGAGTTTCTCCTGCCAGACCCTCTATAGTTTTCTGCATTAAGTCAGAGTGAGCGGAGAATTCACCCCCAGCCAATGAGAGAGGGCGGTGACGGTCATATATTGTGATTGCTGCACAGACAGTCTACGATCTCTGTGCTCGTAAAATAAACAGCTGCAAACTGGAATTATCTGGATATTTTCAGGAGTGCAGATGTGATAACGGCACAGACAGAGTTTGTTAGTGGCTGTAGGCGATTCAGAAGAGGTGTTAGAGATGTCATTAAGAAAAGTGAGGGGGGGGGGGGGGGTCTGTAATGGTTATGGGATTGAGTTCCAGAGGGTGGGAACAGCAATGGAGAAGGTCCTGCCCCCCCTCAGGACCTGTGGTGTTGGTGCATTCCATTTGATCTCAAAAGTCAGGAATTCAGAGGTGCTGGTCTGAAACGTGGTCAGGAACGCTCCCCCTGAAGTCAGAACTCTGATTGGACGCATACATTAACTCCGTCATAGCGTGTGTTTTTCGGATTTCTAAGTGGAAAAAACTCTTTGGGATGTCTCAAATAAACAAAAGATTTGTTGCTTTCTGGTGCGCCTGGTGTCACATCTCAAAAGAAACATGTAGAATGAATAACTCATATCTTTAAAACAAGGGTATTCCTTGAGATGAGTATGTATTCGGGGTCTCTCCAGTCCGTGCTCAGCTCGGCAGTTAAGTGGCACCCAGCCGGGCTCTTGGTGTAGGGTGTTGTTGACACAGTGCCCTTTAACTGTAATACTGAAAGCTTACAGGGATCCTCCTTTAGCCTGGAAGAAGAACTGTCTGGTCCAGACCACCCCCTGGAGCCCCTGCTCCAAAACCTGCGGCCTGGGGATCTCGGTGCGCGTCAACAACGACAACGGCAAATGTGAGATGAGGAAAGACCGCCGACTGTGCCTGCTGCGCCCGTGTCAGAAGAGCGTGATCAAGAGTATCAAGGTGGCCGGTCTATTCAAGAATCTAGTTTCAGATCTTTATAATGGTTTTTCATTTTTTAACATATTAAAATGAAACCGTTTATATCCTCTCGTAGATGCCGAAGGGGAAAACATGCAGGGCTAAATTCCAAGCGAAGAAAGCGGAGAAGCTGACCCTCTCGGGCTGCACCAGCACCAAGAAGTTTAAGCCCACGTACTGCGGCGTGTGTACAGACAAGCGCTGCTGTGTGCCCAACAAGTCGCGCATGATCAAGGTCAACTTCACGTGCAAGGGAGGCTCCAATACGCAGTGGAAGATGCAGTGGGTGACGTCCTGCGTGTGCCAGAGGAAGTGCAACGACCCGGGCGACATGTTTTCTGAGCTGCGATTACTCTAAGGGAAGTCCAGAGACACAGACGCAGGAGACGAGACCCCCCCCCCCGGTGTCAGACTGAGGACCAAACACACACACATGATTAGGTTCAAAAAGAGTCATCTTTAGAAGGATCAATTTCTTTAAAAAAAATACACAAGAAAACACACAACACTGCAAGACGAAAGAATGGCTTCGATCATTAAAGGGACACTGTGATATTTTGTGTCATTTGGAGATCAAAGTGATGTGTAGGTATATAAAGGTTTGGAATTGCACAAGGTAATGTTTGTTAAACAGTAATGTAAGGGCTGCAGTGTGATCACGGGGGGGAAAGTTGAGGCGGCAGTGGAAAACCAACTCCCACATCCTGCGAGGCAAAAGTACCAATTACGTTGAGAGAGTCTCAGGACAAAAACAACTTTCTCTGAAGAACCTTTATGTAATGTTGCTAAAACACTTATTACAACAATTTGAAACTGGCTCTGTTAAAGGCAGGGTTGGTCATTTTTGCATGACTAGCATGACTTTGAAAGTAGTGTTCCCTCATTGCTCTCTCTCACCCCATCGAGAAAATGACCAACTCTGCCTTTGCTAAACTTTAGATTTAATTTGGCAAATTTCCCCCTAAAGACGTAGCAGCCGTTGAACCTTAAAATCATACCAAAATATGTCAGAATAGAACTTAAAGGTCACATATTATCTAAAAAACACTTCACCATGTTTCTCTAACACTAATATGCGTCTCTAGTCTGTCTACAAACCCCCCAATGATGAGTAAAGTCCATCCTCTCTGTCTTTTACCTGCTCCACTTTTCAGAAAATGTGTGCTCAAACAGGCCGTTTGGAGATTTTTCCTTCATCACAAAGGGCAGTAGCCTGAGACACCCAAGCCCTTCCAGAGAGGGGGTGTGGTCAGACACAGCTCATTTACATATTTAAAGGTACAGACACAGAAACAGCCTGTTCTGAGCAGGGCTGAAATAGAGGGGTTTATAGACATGATCAAATACAGGATCAGAGTGGATTTAGAACAAGAAACTTCACACACATGTTTTGAGGAGCTCTGAGACTTATTTAAAGTAATGGAGGATAATATGAGACCTTTAAAGTTCTCCTCAGTGTTGGTGACGTGCCTCAAGAAACCACAAGACTCGAACTGAAACTACAAAACCTCATTCAATAAGAAAGAAAGGCGGCAAGATATTTCATGAAAGTTTGAAGCTTTTCTTTTTAATGAACTATTTTCTAAGGACATGATCGTGCAATAACGTTAAGTCATGTGGCCAGTGCATTAGCGGAAATGGCAGATGTACCGTAAAATCTGGATGCAAGTCGCACCGGAATATAAGCGCAAACTCACACTAGGCAAAGGTGCCCGTACTGTACTCAAGCACCATGCCCCCCTCCCCATTCCAGGACTAACCAGGGTCTGAGCATGGTTATCTCTTGTACATAACGTTGCAATTCAACACATGCATGGCTTTATGTGATCATGAAGCATGCTTAGTTTACAAGACAGGCTGAAGAAAGAATAGATAAAAGGGACGCTCGGTGGAGCCCATGTTCGCACATCGAAGAACAACACAGAGAACATGAAACTTTACAGACTTTGTGGCTTATTTTGATCAGATACAGCCAGAGCATACTATTTCTCGATAATGGAGGCGGGGGCAGATTATACTTAATCTCCACGTTGTGTACCCGTGCTTCTGCTCATGTATGAACTGTACCGTGCCGAAGAACACCTCTTCCAACGATGCCAGGACTAAGGAAGTGTACCGTGATTGACCATGGTATGGAGCAATCACAGTAGTCAAACAAACTGGACTTTAGGGGTGAAGCGTGCTTGGGAACGGTACAGATTGCCTTATGTGAGTGCGCCCTAAAACGCAGCCTTGTCTGAGGGTCACCCTGAGGGGGTAAAGGTTTAAACTGTCCTCGTGCGTGACACTTTTCATTGTGTTCAGCAAAGTTGACAACGTGCAGTTTCTGTGCAGCTCTTGCAGCACCATCTGTTTTCACCATGTGGAGTTTACAATCCTGACGACTACAGCAGGACACAAGTTCAGCTCTCAGCCTCATGGTAGTGCTGATACTTGAGGAGTACGGAGCCACAGCCCGGGACCAACAGCCCCTTCCCACCTCCGCTGGTCACTTGTTGTCTTTAATTGAGGAGTCTTTTCAATCAAGCCAGCGCTCCACAAGGTTGATTTACTTCACCGTATACCAGCTTTCTTTTTAAAAGCACAATAATGACCTTATGAGGGAGAAAAGTTGTTAACATGGCGCCCTCAGACTGATCTGTGTTCAGCATCAGGTGGCGTGCACTGGGTGACGGCTGCACATGTAGGCATGACGTTGCATGTCTCAGTATTTTGTACAGGTGTATTAGTGGCACAGGGATATAAGGTGCAGCCTGTTGTTCAGATGTAAAAGTGCGTCTAATCTCCAGATTTTACGGTAATTCATGACCAAAACCTCCTAATGGTCACCTACATGTTATATCAGGTTCTAAAACATATTGAGTGAAACTCTTGTAATGTGACATGTTGTTCCTGAAAATGTTGAATCAGGTCATAAATTAGACAATAATGAGATATAAATTATAAAGGTATGTACAAACATTTTGGTTGTGTTGTGTCATTCTTTAAAAAACAATGATTATCACTTTGCAAGCAGACAGAGAACACACAAACACAAACCCACACACACCCACACGTTAACATCAGAGCATCCTTCATCTGGCGATGTCGAGTCTGGGTGCATCAGGCACGAGTCTCCCCTTGGTGGCGTCCAGCTGATTGTATTCTTCGATCAGTGAGTCGAGGGAGCTGACGGCCTCTGAGAAGAACTCCTGCTCCATCCCATCAACGTGCAGGTAGTGGTGCAGGTGAGCCTTCAAAGAGCAGAAAGACAACAATATGATGTCAGGCTTTAAGAGGGAAAACAAACACAAGAAAGAACACACACAGCTGGTAATAAGAAATATTACTGTTGGAATGAAAAAAAGTAAAGTTCAGAATACAAGTCACACTGGGAAATAAGAAGCAGAGAGAAAAAATGTTTGAACTGTCTTCTTGCGTGACAATTTCTAATAACCTCAGCCAAGTCGACAGCATGCAGTTTATGTGCAGCTGTGTAGCTCTAAAGTCTGTTTTCAGTTTGCCAGGGTTGCATTCCTACTAGCTGCAGTAAAGTAGTCCAGCTCTCAGCCTGCGGGGAAAGATGTGATCCTTTATGATAAACCGCAACCCAAATTTCTGATATTTTTCAACCAATTGGATTTGTTTATTTTGGAACAAGACGGTACACAAACATGTTTTAAAAGCTCATGATAAACTTTATGACCCAATTTTTCTAGGCACACTTTCGCAACCCACTGAAAATGACTCCTCACTCATGGCCCACTTTTGGGTCCCAACCCACCAGTTGAGTACCAGTGGTTTAAAGAGCACTCCAAAAGCTGTGGATATATATTACATGTATAGTTCAAAATATCAAAACAGATGAGTTATAAAAACAGTGTGTGCTCATGAGGACAATAACTAATCAGACCTGTTTCATGTTTTGAACCAGGCTGTAAACTCATTAATTTACTGGCTTTTTTGAATGGGTGTGTATGTGACTTCCTGTGCTTCTGCAGCCAGCCTCTAGTGGACACTCGAACTTCAGCATGAGCTTCATTTTTCAACACTGGAGGTTGCATGCTTTGTTCAGTCACACCTCATTCTTCTGGACTCTGAATGAATAAAGCTCTGACCCCTTGACACACTCACACATGAAAATCAGATGTTTTTTAAATTAACTCTTTCTGAAGGAGAGTCCTAAACCTTGAATGACTTAAGAGCACCTTCTTCCTGTAGAGCTTGGTGAAGCGCTCCCTCAGCTCGATGAACGTGGGCTTTACACAGGTGTTGTTGGCGAGAGCTAACAGCGAGTGGGAGTGACCCACAGGAGGGACCGAACACAGGCCCGTCTTCCAGCCCTCCTGGTTCCACGAGACAAAGGGCAGCGAAGGCTTCAGTCTGGAGACGGGACATAACTGATGGTTAATGGGGCCCTAAAGAGGAAAACTTTACCTTTAAAGAATGCTACAAATTGATCAGAATCATTCAAAACTGAAACGGTAACACCACTGTTTGTATTATAACTGCTGTCTTATGACTGACACATTTTGTAGAAAACATGGATAACTGTACAAGAAGAGGAATGACTTCAAGATTTCAACATGACATTTTCTTTTCTTATTCATCATTATTTTTAAAGATAATTAGGCTACTAATGGATGTATGTGGGGATGTGTTGTTTAACAAGCTTTCTAACGTGTAAAGTCAAGCTTAAACTTTGAGTGATTTCAGGACCATTAAGACCCACATTTAGAGTTGTGGGACTAACTCTGAAGTCATCGCTCGCCAAACGTCGTGCAGTGAACACTGAGGCCGATCAGCTGCTCCTGACCGGCATGTTTGAGGTTCTGGTTGTATGAGTGCAAACACTCCCTCAGTGAGAGCCGAGATACGAGCTGATTGTGTCTGCACAAACTGACAGGAAAACACCATGACAACAGCAGACATGCCTGTTTAAACGGTCTCCCCCCTCAGATAATGGCAGGAAATATCTGCGGACATCTAGTTGACCGGGAACATTTTTTATGAATTAGCTGCTTATCATCAGACTGTGTGAGATAGAGAGTGGAAGACATTTGTATTCAATGTTTGATATCCTTAAATTAAAAAAAATTAAAAAATCAGGTCATACAGTGTGAGCACATTAATGGTGAGCTCTGGTCGTGCGATGTAAATGTTCCAGTCGTAAGGTGTGAGCTAACATTCTACTACAACTTTTTTTTTTCAAAGATTTATTTTTGGACTCTTGTGTCTTTAATGGAGAGATAGGACAGTGGTTAGAGTCAGAAAGGAGGACCACAGCCTCCACACATGGGGCACGCGCACTAACCACTGAGCCACTACACCACCAGCGTCCCTCCACCACGACTTTTATACAATTGTACAGTGTACGTCCGGCTTTAGAGAAAAGAGATGAGAAGAATTTTTGAACCAACTTCATTCTGCTTTTATGCTTTAAAAATATTGAAAGGGTTCATCTCTCCTCGGATTAGCAGCTCTTTAATGTAACACAAATATAACAAACATCCTGTTAACTTTTTCTGTTTTATGAAGAAAAGAAAAAAAGACGTGTGCCCTAAAGAAACTTTTGGCAGCTAATATTTCTGTCCTTTCCTACCCCCCTTCTCCTCCCTCCTTTCCCTTCCTATATACCATGGTCACGTCCAAATATGCGCTCTCACAGCAGCGTCTGTCTCACTTTCCCCTCCACTTTGCGCCACAGAAAAACAAGGTCTGCAGGGAGAGCGCTGAAGGGAGGGCAGCGGAGAGGTGGGTGCTGAATGGACCAGTCATGAATCACTGCCGTCAGGGCTAAATGGGGGTACTTATTTGGGAGGCAGAGAGTGAAGGTCATCTCTGGGCCCCTGTCAGGAGGAGGGGGGTTACTGAGTTGTGGGGGATGTTTTGATTTAGATGGAGAGAGAGAGGGAGGATGGTGCTGTGCTTACCTCTCGATGTTCCTGCGGAGGTCAGACACCTGCACGTTGCCCCTTACCATGAGGGCGCAGGCCAGGTAGAGGCTGTGCTTCGGGTCGGCTCGGATCAGCTGGTGGTCTTTACTGAAGGCGTCACTGAACATCTGATCAAGTCTAGACGGGGAATTAAGAGGACACAGACATGTTATAAGAAAAGAAAATGACAGTCCTAGTTGAGGCTTCAGAATCAGGATCAGAATATAAAGTCTACATTATTAATCTTGAAGGGTCTTGAAGGGATTCAGGACCCTCAAGTAGGACCGGCTGGTCGTGTATTCAGGGGTCAACATGTATAAGAAAGAAGTGTTTTATACCTTTATTTACTCTACACGTTCTGCTGAGCAGGCAAGACACCCTTAAGCAACACCCTGCTTTGCATTCAAACACTTACAGATATTCATGCTGAGAGTTTGCCCAGTGAGACCCCCACTCTTTTTAAACCAATAAGCAGCTCCTCTGGAGAAGACGAGGTCTATACGGTTCAAACACAGGATACTTTCATGGCAGCTAGATTTAGGGAGGAGGAGGGAGGAGGGAAGAGGGAGGAGGTGGTTGGCGGATCAAATGCTGTTTTCCTGTCAGAAGCCTGCAGCTCCATGAATTCTGGTTCATATTAAAGTTGGGACTGACTTTTTTCCATTTGGGGGTCTTAAGGGGCTAAGGACCAATGAGTGCACATTCTTGAGGAGGATTCAGTCAGTCAGCAGAGAAGCATGCTGTAACAGCAGCAAAATAAAAGAATCCTCACAGAGTTAGACCTTTTTACTAAGTTCATAATTAGGGCTGTTACTTTTAAATGAATTACATTTGTTGTTATCATGTGAATTGGAAACCAAAAATTTCAAAGCTTTATCTATTCTCAAAAGGACACTGAGGTTTCCCTCATTTCCAACGCCGTCGAGATTACAAGAAAAGTAAAACAAGCAAAACACAACATACACTCAGAATCAGTGACAAATACCAATGAGATCCATTAAAACAGTTACAATTTAGAAAACAGTGTCCAGAAATCAAATTCCTAAACTCTGGAAGAGAGGGAAGGACTCTGATCTTTAGAGTTTGCTGGAGGGCGTTCCCCGAGTTTGGGGCATCAAAAGAAAATGCTGATTTACCAAGTTCAGTAAAAGCTCGAGGAACTTTAAGAACGAGCCAATCAGAAGAACGGGTCACGTAGGTGCCCAAATTCCACTCCAACAGGTCTGTGATCTAAGGTGGAAGAGCCTTAAAGATATATAAAAACCAGCGTTTGCTGCGCCTCTCTTCAAGAAAAGGCCAACTGACCCTCTTAAACAGGTCACAGTGATGAGTGTCAAATCCATCAGCAGTTATAAACCTGAGGGCGAAGTGATAGACGGCGTCCAAAGGCTTCAGAGTTGAAGCTGCAGCATGTCTATAAATGACATCGCCGTAATCCATCACTGATAAGAACAGCTTCAAAAATCCTTTTTCTGCATGATAACCGAAAACTTGATTTGTTTCTGTACAAAAAGCCAATTTTCTGTCGCAACTTGGAGAAAAGAGTTTTTACATGGAACTTAAAAGTGAGTCCCTCATCGAGCCACATGCTAAGATATTTATACTCATATACTCTCGATGTCTGAGCAATTTAAAGAAGATTAGCATACAGTCTCATAATCGTTAACTTGACAGAATCTGCAGAACAATACAAAACAGTGTCGTCTGCATAGAGATGAAATGAAAATGTAGGTCACGTTTGTTTAATGTTTGTCCTGTCTTAAGGTGAGAGTACTTTACTCCATGTTTTGAATTCAGCTGTGCATTTGTTTTGAAATTAAGTAAGGACCTTCTGGTGGATGGAGGGTTAGGACATGAACTGAGGGCGCACTCACACTAGGCCCAGTTGTCCTATACTGTGCTTTAGCGATACTTTGAACTCGTCAGCTGAGCTGTCTGAGAGTTTGTTAAAGTGAAATGAGACATTCAAAGATGCAGCAGCGTCCTTCTTTTACATCACTGAGACTACAGGGAGACACTGAGGACCACTATCTACGGTAAGCCTAAAGGGACAAAATAATGAGATTAATCAGGATTAAAGAAAACGTACTGCATTCATTTCAGACTTTAACTGATTGTGAGTAACTAGTTATGCTGACAGCCCTAACAATGATCATTTTTCTTAATAGAAACCAGCGTTACATTTGTGTCTTTGAAGTCACTGTTTTCATTGTAGCTCACAAATGTTGTTAATCTACCGCTGCCACACCTGGATCATTTTTGTTAAAACGTGTTGTGTAAGCTCCAAACTAAACCTGACTGAGACAGTGAGAGAGCAGTAAATCCTTTGTCCTTTGTGTTTCTGGCTTTGAAAAGAGACCAAGTAGAAAATGTATTTTTAACATTCTGACATAAAGGTCTTACTCTGGGGATCCAGTTTTATGATATTCTCAGATTCCTAATCACAATTCTATTAAATTTGACAGATTTGATTTGATTTATTTACGTTTTTATCTTATTGTCCGGCTGATTGTAAAACATGAATGTCTTGTCAGTGAGACTTGAAAGGTAGAGTCAGCAGCTTACAGACTATATACTAATTTAACGATCAATCATCACTTATCCATACACGTGTGGTGGTGACTGTCTGCAGAGACTCTGTCCTGTGACTGGATCTTTATGTTTTGTTTTGTTTTGTTTTGGTTGATGCAGAGTTGGTCTGCTTTCTGTTGGACAGGCAGGTGACAAACACCAGCGATTAGCTTGTGCTAACGTGTCGTTGCTTGCAGTGTAGGTACAAGCAGTAAACGTACACACTAAAGTCCTGGAGTGAGTGTGAGCTTCTGGGGGTGATAAAACCAGGAGGAGGGGCAACAGTTTGAATGTTGCGTTTACAAACTGCAACAAACATTTGAACTGACTGCACCTTTAAGATCCAGTGCACATGTTTTGTTTTTTTCCCACCCTCTAACCAGTAAGGTTATTGATGGCGGGGGGATCCCCTCTCATTCATCACTAATGTCAACATGACACCCGTGTTGAGGGGATGATGGAGTTCATGTGAGCTCACTACTCGGAGCTCTGTGGGACACCAAACAACTGTGAGAGAAAAAAATAGCTGCAGTGACAGTGAGAGCGCAGTCACCTTCTGGTGGGGACACTGACATCTGCCAGCGTGTAGAGAGGCGTGAGGCTCGGTACCAGGTAGTGTAGATGAGGAAACGGGACCAGGTTCATGGCGATCTCATTCAGATCCATGTTGAGTGATCCCTCAAAGCGAGCTGAGCTGAGACACAGGGAAGTTAGAGTGACACATAAGAGAACTGAAGAGGCGCACTGCAAAAACTCAAATCTTAGCGCAGTAATCAAAGTGTCGTTCTTAAGCCACATTTACACCACAAGTCCAAATACAAATCTTATATTAAGTTATTACAAGCGAGAAATAAGGCCTAGATTGTTTTAATGGATCTAACGTCTCATATCAATAAACTAAATGAATATTTTAGCTTATTAGCAGATTTAACATATTACGAGCATTTCATTTTTTGTGCTTGTAATATCTCAAAATAAAATGTTGATCTGGACTAGTCAGGTAAATATGACTAATAAAACGTATTATGAGATATCTGTCTGGAAATGAGATAAACACACTTCCTAAGATTTGAGTTTCTGCAGTGTAAGTGAAACTTATGAAGTACTGATTTTACAGTAAAAGACCCTCCCCCCTTTTGCAATACATTCACAGACTCTACATGATCAGTTCCTCACTGTGAGTGACAGTTTTTTTATTACAGCATGTTTCCTCCATCATTAAAGTTGCCTGGATGGCTATAAGGCCTGTGCTGATTGGTTAACCTGGTCCTCAGCTAAAAAAAAGTCAAGCTAAATTTACAGTCGAGCAGTGGCGTCCTGCTGGCAGCAATGAAATCCTCCCTGAAATACACCAGCTGCCCTCTCAGTCCTCCAGTCTTCCTGTGAGGTCAGACGAGGTGAGCTGATTTATTTACCGAGGCTAGCTTCTCCGCTGATAAAGCAGCTCATGATGATAAACCCGGCTGACAGAGTTCGGTCTGACGGAAACTTTGGATGAGAAAGAACTGAGCTCATTGGTATATTATGTGGTATTATAAATATTCTGTTTAAGTGCCTTCAATAAAAATGTATTAAGTTGGAGGTTGGAAGTCTTTGATGAAAAGATGTAGAATCAAGAGTCAAAAAAAACAACAGGACTTAAACCATCGACGTATGTTTAACAGTGATACTGTTAGAGCCCGACTGATTCGATCAACCAGCCGATATTATTGTCTGATATTAGCTTATCCAGTGACTATCGGTATCGGTTAATCTTATCTCAGATATGCGCCAATATTACTAGATTTATTCATCAGTCAAACAGCATTTAATTTGAGTTTCAGTGTATTACACTAGCAGTTCTCTGTCACCAGCAGAGGGTGCTATATGGATTACAACAAACATTATCACTCTCAGGTGATGTCAGGCGGTAATGCACGCACATAAGCAGTTACTTTCCAGTTGAGTGACCATTTTGTCTTCTTTAAATATCTTTTCCACAAGTGTTTGATAACTGAATTTGAGGGATCATCACAATAAATGTGTTTATCTATATCTATCTATCTCTACAGATCGAAGATAGATCTAAGAAAGATATCGGCTGATTTATCTGTTTCAGATTTTTTCTCTCCCCAATATTGTTATTGTTATCAGCCCCAAAAGTCCCACATGGGTCAGACCTGAGATACTTTACCTGGTGATGTTGAGCAACAGGTTAGCCACGATGTTGTTCATGGCGTCAAAGGGCTTCTCTGCCCCGCTGAGCCCCCCCTGCCCTGAGATGACTGAGCTGTCCGTCTTGATCACAGAGCCCGGCTTTCCAATGTGAGACATTTGTTTTATCTTGTTCACAATGTCGACCAACGACTGCAGGAGGAGAAGGGGGGGGGGGGGGGGGGAAGTATTAAATCTGGGGTCTCTTTTATAAAACAGAGCGTAGAATCCATACTACGAGTGTACGTATACAAGTCAAGACCACACTAACCAAGACTAAGACATACCCGAGTCCAGAGTGCTCCAAGACAAGACTAAGATATTCAGGGATCAAGGCTGAGTCAAGACCAAGACCAAGACCATAAATATAAATGAAAAATCATCATCTTGTTCACAGGGGGCGTGTCACTCACTTAGAGCGTGACACAGGGAAGGTTGAGTCTGTAACCGGGGGATACAAATCTAATCATGATGAAGTTATAATGAAGTTTTTTGTTCTTTTAGAAAGAGGCTTTTTCCTTCTAATCACAGTGATATATATAGACTATCAGTGGTGGTCTTGTTTTAAAATCTGGAGGGCGCCTGGTCTGAAAACGAGACAAGGCTGCGTAAAAATGATTTAGATTCCGAGACCAGACTGAGAGCTTCAAAAAGTGGTTTCGATACAAGTATTGAGACCAAGACTGATTTTGAATACCACAACACTAACGTACAACAAAAACCTGAAGGTGTACGGTAAAAATGACTCATATTTGTAAAACAGGCGTACGCACAGCTGTGATGTCCCCTTTTTAAATCACAGCCCACATGAAAATGTGCGCCCGAGGATCAGCTCCATACACCGCCCTCTACACGCCCACATTCAACCTTACACGGTCAATGCAAAGTTCATCATGAATAAAAATGCATACAAACGAGTGGGCTGATCAAAGGTCTTCAGCGCTGGATCATTAGCCAGATTCAGGACGGAGAAAATAAACGTTCATGCAGTCGTCCTGCAGCGGCAACACATCATTATGAACGAGTATATCTTCAGTGTTTGTATGTTTTAAGGACCCACACGATAGATAGTTGTCATAATGCTCATGTCAGTCAACACTCCATGACATTATTCATCAAAAGCTTGATCGATGAACATAAATTTTACCAGTCAGGTTTATAGATCACAAACTTAGTGGTGATCTCAGTCTGTGCAGTCAGCAGGTTCGTTTGCAGAGAGACGGACTATTAAACCTGCACAGACCTGGTTTTCAACAGGAAGCACACAGTCAGCGTGCTCCGTCAGCTCCCTCATGGCCAGGATGCTGTTGTACGGAGACGTGATGACATCATCCTCTGCAGACGGATAGATGGAGGTGACGATCCGACACACCTCGGGGAACTCCTCCTCCAGCAGACCCAGCACTCTTGTACCCAGGCCTGAGCCCGTTCCTAACATTCAAAAACAATGGATTCACTTTCTGTTGTGGAAATGATACAAACTTACATTGGTGTTTTTTTAACGGTGTTTCAAATTTCACTTTTCAAGGTGAATGCTGCCCCCTGCTGGTTGAGAGTATAAAGTGAAAGGAAGTCGATGAAATTAAAATCTCAAATGTTATGAAGTTCAACCTGGAAGATGTCCGTCATATTCGACCTTCTCTGACTTCACAGCAGGCAAAATCTAACATGTACACAAAGATTTAATTCTCACATAACATCTGGTTTTACATCCTGGTCACATACGACAGCGAGCTCGTTAAAGAGCCCATATTCTGCCCTTTTTGGGGTTCGTGTATTTAATCTATGTAACTACTTTTGTACGTTCACAATAGCTGAAGTCCGAAAAAAGTGTCTGTTTTCATGTACTGCTCCTCCTTGCTCCCTCTACGCTCTGAGTCTGTCAGCTACGCTCTGCTGAGCCCACACTGTTAGACCCCACGTGGGTCAAGTCTGCTCTGATTGGTCTGCCGATCCGCTCTGTCGTTATTGGTCAGTTGCTCAGCACGGTTCTCGGAAAATGCCCGCCTCTTTTACCATATTGGGAATGCAGCCACTGGCTCCGTCCGAGCGGAGCATAAACATTAGCACTTAGCACTACTGTGCTACCGCAGGCTACGGCATATCGTGGGCGTGCTACAGAAGTTAACGGGCGTGCAACATGAGCTGCAGGGCTTGCCACAACGAGCCAATGGGCTTAGATCAGTGATCTCACACTGACAATGACGTCGGACTGACAAATTTTTATCAAGGGGGGCTAGAACTGAGCGTTACATGCAGCTAATGCTACAGCTAACAGGAGGACGTAGGAGAAGCTGCGTTTCAACATAGATGTGCCTAAACATGCACAGTACACATGGAAAACACACTAAAGGGCATATAAAACCAGAAAAAGCTGAATATGGGACCTTTAAAACAGATCAAGTCAACATTTTGGACACCAGATCTCATCATTTACACTACTGCAATATCATTAGTTAGAATAAGATTTCTTGTTTTTAAAGTTTGAATGGGCTACCCCTTCACCTTTACATTATTTTATCCAGAAAAAAGCTAACAACAGGATAAATAGCAGAGCACAAACTGGAGGACACTGTAATGTACCGAGGTGTAGAACTGAAGGTAGTCTGGGTCGCCCGTGGACAAGCGGTTAGTGCGCACACCCCAGGTTTGAATCCACTCTCTCTCTCCCTGATTTCTGACTTTATCTGCTGTCCTGTCTCTAAAATAAAGGAATGAAAAGCCCTAAAGATAAACCTTTAGAACTGAAGTTAGTCAGAAGGTGGCGTCTGTTAAATGACCAGCACATATCAGGGATTGAGACGACTACTTCACCTTTCAAAGAAAACTCACATTGGTAAAAACAAACATATAATATGTGTCCTCCACTTCATGGTGTCCGTTCTCGGGAGCTTCTGGATCATCCTGCGTTTTGAATGAGCTCATTGTCAGTGTGTCTGTTATTTCTTATGTGACTGATGTGTCCATTCTGTTTGTCAAACTGTCGGTGAGTTCTTCTGTGAGCTGTCCAGAAGACTGTAAATTGGTTTTACGTTATTGTCAGTAACTGTCTGAGGACTACGGATGAAGTTAAGCTTTTGTGCTAATTCCGGTATATTTACATCGTTGTGTACTGAACATGTTGTTTAATGTACACTGTCCTAATTCAATGTGTCTCTGCTTCTTATTTATGTCTGCAAACATGTTTATTTAGAGACGCTCCCATTATTTTACTTTAAAACCCTTATTGGCTGATACCAATGTTTGCTTCTATCATTGTGTACCTTTAATTTGTTGTTTTGCGAGTGATCAGTTTGAATTTTCTCTCCAGTGTCCAGAGCATCCAGACTGAGATGACACTGTAACAAAAATCTGATTTGGGCTGTCAGATATGCTGCGTTCCATTGTACTCGGAACTCGGGGGAAAAAAAATGACCTCTGACTCAGTAAAGTTCAATGCAGCAGCTATTCAAGTCGGAATTTCAAATCAGAAACTATAGGGCAAACACTAACAGGTAAGCAGAATGATCGTTCGTCAATTATTAACTCAGATTGGATGTCAGAAAAACCGACACGGAATTATCGTCTTCCGACTTGCAATTGAACGCAGCATATGAACAAGGTCAACAAATATGCGGCTTACCTCCTCCCATGGAGTGGATGAGAAAGAAGCACTGCAGACAGTCACAGTGTTCTGCTGCCTTCCTCAGCTTGTCCACGATCTGCTCCCTGTAGGCTGAGCCGTACGTCATGTGTCCAACGGCCCTGAAGAACAAGCAGCACGTCGTTCATATTCTGAGCTACATGTATTGATTCATCTTCATTTATTTAAACATTAATTAACCAGGAGAGAAACTCATTAAGATTAAAAATCTCTTGGTCAAGAGTGTCCTGGCAGAGTACCACACACACATACAAATACAAAAAAAAGACCCTATTAGACATTAACAGACATAATTAACTCATTTAAATATGCAAATGTTTGTTAAGAAGATCGTTCAAAAGATAATACAGTGGTCTCCTCTCAGGCAGCAAGTCCTGGAGCACGCAAATCACTGAAGCCAAATTTATTTTGGTGCAAAGGAACGTTTCAACACACTGCGTCTTCCTTCCTCAGAGTCCAAACCAGGAAGACGCAGTGCCTCCAGTGGTTTGTATGCTCCAGTACTTTCTTTGGATCCTGCCTGAGAGAAGGAGTCCACTGAATTATATTTCTACGGTCCTTCTCTGAGAGCAGCAGCCTCTGTTTGTGGAGCATCTGAAAAGTTTCCTTGTAGTTTGTTAACATCGCCCACAAACATATCAGGGAGATCATCTACATCCAGATGTGTCCGCCTCCAAGTCATTTAACTTCCTCTTAAAAGCATCCAATCAGAGCAGCTCGTTAAACCTCAGCTCTTTTTGTGATTGGTTCAAAGTAAAGGGAGCAGCAAACTGAAACACCTTTTTCCCCAGTTCACTTCTGACTTTTGGAACAGACGGTAAGAAAAGATGCTGAGTTCATGTTTAAAGTTGGAGCTGAACAACTGGTCTGTTTGAATGGGGCTTTAATTTTCACTGGAGGAATGTAAAAGCTTTTGGGGGGCTCTGCCCGACATCCTCGTCATCCTCGTCATCCTCCTTTTGGTATCATGCAAACAGCTCTCCACTCCTAAAAACTCCACCCCTAACTAAACTAAACTCCATTGTGAAGTTCACCACACTCACTGGTGATCTGGTTTGTCTTTTAAACAGAATTTCAAAAAATACATATTTTGTAGTCCAAATGACCAACAGGTTCTAAGAAAAAACTACCTCAAGTCGATCGCTTACAACAGTTGCAGCTATTACAACAAAACAGCTGGATGGCTGCAACTTCCTTCTTGGGTTTAAAATACCTGATCAGACTACGGCAATGAGTATACTTCGTCGGCCTCGTCAATCGTCCTCAGAAATTAACGCTATTCGTTCGCACTACTAACAGTATAAGGTTGTAATACTGAAGAAGCCAGAAATGACATCGGAGACACCAGAAAGCTACAACAACAACAGCAAAAAGTTAATAGATCAAACCTGCAACTACCCACACTAAGACGTGTCATTGCCGTTGCATAGCAACAAACATGCATGCCAAAATAGCTGGTGACAGATCATCTCTACATCGTCTGATTTTATGAGGTGCTCCCTCTAGAGGAATCCTCCAGTAACACGCGTTGTACATCAGTAAGTGTGTGAACATTTACGTTCACGACGCAGCAGGTTGTTTACATGTACGCGTGTTTGAAAAGAAAGAATATTTGAGCCTGAAGGGTTTCTAACATCACTACAGAAAGGAACTGTAGATATAGGTCACTATATTTTATCAGAATTTTAGACTTAGACTTATTTTAGACTTTGTGGTTTGAAATGATTATTAGTGCTCATGAGGGTTTGGGTCTTTGTAGAGAATATAACAAGGAGTAAGGTCTTCTACCTGCTAATACTAATAAAGATTGATTGATAATTGGACGAAACACCAGAGGGGAGGGTCCCTCTTGGTAACCCCGGTGATGTCCGGGCTCTGGCTGCCCATCAGTCTACATGGTCGAGATGTGGGGGGGCTGAGGGTGCCGTTTGGTAGGGTAGGTAGTATCAGCGTTGTCACTACCTGGATCTTACATGTATTGATCCTGAGTCTGTTAAAGCTGGCAACGCTGTTTGGGTTGCCATGGTGACTAAGGGCCATAGGGTAGGTTCTGTAACTTATCAGAGGAGCATGGTGCCATCATCAGGATCAGGGGGGTCTTCACTGAGACTTCAAAGTACTTCAAATGGACTTGTTTCGCCAGAAGATCACATTATAGATATACTAACAGCGTGTCCTATGGAAGCAGTCTATAGGACCATTACAAAACGTATTAACCCTTTCAGTTATTTGGACCCCAACATGTGTTCCAATAGGGCCCAGCTACACAAAACATTGATTTGTAACAGTTGCCCCCGGCCATGTGAGCTGACGTCCTGTGGTTCGTCTGTCTCTCACCAGTTGTTGCCTGAACCCGACACGTCTGTGAGGAGCTGCGTGCTGTCGAAAACTTCTCTCAACGGGCCCTGTAGGATCTCATTGACCACACCCTCCTCCATGTCCACCAGCACCGCCTGTGGATTCAAATATGCAATTATGAGGCCAGCACGTATATTGCATTGCTCTTTGACCCCCCCCCGGTCTTCATTCCATAAATCCTTTTTGTAACCTTAACCAATGAATGCCAAAGCTTTCGACACAGAATCCCCTGCCTGACCTTGACCCTGACTCTGAAGTGTTACATCTGGGAAGCCTACAAGATGAAAAACTGTTTCCTGGTAAAGGCGAGAACTTACCCTGGCCTTCAGATGTTGGATCCTCCCACCAACACAGCAGGATCCCCCGTCACGTTTCCTAGAAAAGCCCAGCATATAGAAAATCGTCAACATAAAGAGGACTATTTTAAGGAGGAACAGGAATAAGTGGTTAAAAACAGAAGAGATTACCTTGAGTCCACGTTTCGGAAAAAACTACTGAGGGCCTCATCGTACACTCCTTTCTGATGAGGAAAAAAACAAAGATGTGTTACAAGGGATGAGTTTACTGTAGATGTGACCATAAAAAAAGTCTGTTTTCAACCAATAATGTGTGTGAGATTATCTTCCAGGGCTGCACCTGAGATATATTTCATCAAACTGTATTTGATTATAAGTTACAGTTAAAAAAATGTTTTGTCTTTATTGCCAGAAACCAACATAAGATATCATTTTAAAACACTCGGCAAAAGATTTTAAAAAACTGTGCTTGATGATGGAAATGATGGATCGTTCATGAAGTTCTGTCCGAGGAATAACTTTCATCTGTTCGACGTGTATCCCACTGAAAGGCGCTAGATGTCCAACAGAACAGGGACAAACCGATTTAAAGGCAGGGATGGTTTATTTTTTCGAAAGCTAGTATTATTTAAAAGTAGCATTCCCTCAGTGCTCAGTCTACACCTCCTCCCCTCTGTGCTCCCTAAAAGGCCACGCCCCTCACTTACATGCTCATCTCTTACATTGTGTATAATCCGTCATCCATGTCTCATTCAGCAGTAAGTAAACTCACAGTATAAACTCCGTCATCGGTGATGCTCTTTGAGTGTGGGTTAGTGCATGTAAGGGGTAGAGAATGAGCAGGGAGGCGTGTGATTGGTTCATCAGATTGGTCCCTCATGGCAGACATTGGTTGAAGTTTTTACAGACTTATAACTGCTACAGATGACAGATTTTCTTTGTTCCTGTTTCAGTGAACATGAATTATTAATTTCTGTCAGGACCTAAAGACAATTTCAACCAAGATCTTAAAAAGTGGATCTGGAGGAAATGACCAACCCTGCCTTTAAGGACAGTTTCTTTCCCAGAGCCACAACCACACTGAACTCAAACATGCACTGACCCTCCAATGCATCACCCTTCCTCTCTTATTCACCTACTTATACTTTTGCAATAATATCCATCCATCACTGCTTTTTTTCCGATCGCAGGGGGCTGGAGCTGATTTCAGCTGTCACTGGGTGAGAGGCGGAGTTACACCCTGAACTAGTCACCAGTCAATCACAGTACTGACATATAGAGTCAGACAACCAGCCACTCACATTCACATTTAGGAGCAATTTAGAGTCACTAATTAACCTAACGAGCATGTGTTTGGACTGTGGGAGGAAGACGGAGTACCCGGAGAGAACCCACACATGCAAACTCCACACAGAGAGACTCCTGTCAGATGGGGATTCAAACCAGGAACCTCCTCACTGTGAGGCAACCGCACTAACCACTGAACCACTGAACCACTGAACCACCGTGCAGCCCACTGTGTATTATATATATATTTATTCATTTACCTACTTCTATTCATACACTTTCCACCTGAGCGTCAGAGCATACATAGATTTTTACCTTTATCATATTTTTCTAAAGCAGAAAAAACATTTCTTACCGTTGTAATATTTACATTTCTGACTGTGCAATTAACTTATATTCTTCATTTGTGGCAAACTACTTTTGACTGTGTAATATACGTACATCATTTGCTGTAAATATTTTCTACACAGACATCGTCCCTCTCTTCTTTCTAACTGATGACTGAGAAGAAGGTAATACATAGTAAGAGTTCTTTTTGAATATGTTCCTATATAACACCCCTTTTATAACAGCTATAACTTCAACTTCAACCTTCAACTAGCAATTGAGAGTCATGGTAAAATGCAGTGAACGTGTACGTTAAGGACATTTCAAATTGTCTTGTACTGCAGTCCTTTAAAACATGCAGTGTTATAGTGTAAACAGATGTGTGGTGAGCTGAATGTGTTTGACTCAGCTTTCTACATCAGTGTGTTGTGTGTATTTGGAACAAACATCCTGCAGAAACATTTATTTTAAGAGCTGTCATTGCTTTTCTTTCTTCATCTGTGAGTGTGTGTTCATGTACAGTTGGTGTATGGTCCTGTGTGAGCCCTCAAGTAGAAACAGGTGTGTGTGTGTGTGTGTGTGTGTGTGTGTGTGTGTGTGTGTGTGTGTGTGTGTGTGTGTCAGTGTTGTATGGGATGATGCAGAGTCCTTTTATAAATGTGTTTGGATTTCATGTGTTTTTAAACCTATTTGTTATATTTCTGTTCTGATATTATATTGTGTTTGTTTATTTCTGTCTTCTGTAAAGCATATTGAGTTCACATGTGTATTAAATGTGCTGAAAGCAATACAAATAAAATATAACATTTGACACTTACTTTATTGACATGGGCATGTTCCCGTAAAGCAAGATCCCAAAACCTGCAGCCGACCTGGTTTCCACACTGTCCCACTGGAGAACACGGATTTAAACATTAGACAGCATAACTGAATAAATAAATATTATACAATTTATAGCTGAAATCTCAAAATCAAGCACAACACTTCCTGTTATTGTTTTTCTTTTCTTTTAACGTTACTGTTTAATCAGTTATCTCAGTAGTTTTACTCACCTTGGACGACGACTGACTGTGTCATTGCAGCAGGAACACAAATATATTCCCATAAAGGTGACCTATATCATATTTAATCTTCACATCTTTCCCGCATTTACCCGTCAAAACGAGTTTAAAAAAAACTTTTTGAACGCTTCTTCAGACTGGCGCACTCACTTTGTTTGGTCGAGCTTTGATGACGTATCACCATGGAGACGGTGTAGCTGTGTGTCTCGAGAGCGAGCTGCAGCCCCTGGCCTGACTGTAGGACAGGAGCATACGACAGGAGTGATTATCAAAAGGTTTTTTCCGGAAACAAATCTTAACAAGGCCAATTCAAATGTATGGTAAAACTACAATAAAATAATTTAATGACAAATTTTTAATCAACGTAAATTGCGAACTTAAAAAAAACTTAAGGCATTACATTTACAGTCTGTGCCTCACCCACAGTAAGCGTAATTATTTTTGATTAAACGTTAAATTTTTTAACTTTTATAATTATTCATCAGTGTTACCAAGTCAAATCCTTTTAAATTAAATTTAAAAAAAAGATATTAATCCCTGAGACTGTTATTCGTCTACTCTGGAAATGTGTACACTTACATACTCGTAAGATATTTGTAGATTTATTTTACATAGCCTATCATTATTTGTAGTTTTAAACTTATTTTGGAAAATGTGTGGTTTTTTTTTTGGTCACTTGAATTTCAATGTGAATACATATTTTATTATAAATCTCATATTATTTCTAGCAAAGTGAAGGGAGCTCAAATTCACACTTTTAATAGTTTAAATTATTTTTTTAAGATTTCATAAATTATGTTTTTAAATCTAAACTGATATATATATATATACATATATATATGAAAATATTCTAGGCTATACTGTATATTATAATATTCTAAAATATTGTAATTCATCTCCAAATAATCCTAGAAAAAGGACTTGAGCTTGTTAATGATTCCACTTGCCATACTTTTCTCTTATTTTACTATTTTAATTATGTAAATACATATTCTTTATGATGCATTGTGATGAGTATCCACTGGGACCATAGACTGTAAATATTACTGACTGGGACTGATGATTTGTGTAACATGAGCGCCCTCTGCTGGAGCTCCTGCAGGCTTGAGCGGTGCAGCCCTCTGTGTCGTTGCCTGTCTGCACTATGCTGTATCCCTGATAAGTTAGTGTTTAGCTCCCCTAAAAGTACTCATAAATAAGTGCTCAATTATTTTTTTATATATTTTAGCAATGTTGGAGCTTATTACTACAACAGTGGCTGTGAGAGGCCCTTTACTGTATATGTTTCTGTTGTTATCAGAATAAACGGCGTTCTGGTGCCAAAAGTAAAAGTTTATGGCTAAATCATTAAACAACGCAAGAGGGAGTACACAAATGTTACATTTACATCGTGCTTTTCTGATCTCCTGACTACTCAAAGCACTTTCACACTGCAGGTCACACCTACACATTCACACACTGATGGTATAGGTTACTTTGTAAAGTGACCATCAGTTTTATCATATCCATTCAGACGCTGACGACGAAGCAGCGGGAGCAACTTGTGGGTCAGTGTCTGGACCATCGGACATGTGGCTGCCAACCTTCGATCTTAAAAATGAAGGCAATGTGGAAGAGCAAAATCTTGCAGTTTGTCGAGTGTCTGCTTGAGGCTGGCTCCAGGAACCCCTGAAGTCAAACACAACAGCAGGAAAAAAAACAGTTTTTACAGCATAAATAAACATGTTTACAGCCTGGTACAAAAAACGAAATAGGACTGATAAGTTAGTGTCATCATGGACACACACTGTTCGGGAGTGATTTTTTTTTTAACGGCTCCGTTTTGATTTCATGAAGGATATGTGTTATCCATAGTTAGGCACGTAGCTGACATGATTGACAGGTGGGTGCAATGTAACAGTTTGTCAAGAGGCTTAAAACTTGCCTCAGCTTCGGCTCTCAGCCTGTCGATGTCGTTAGGCTGAGACAGCATTACCAGCATGGTGGCTGCTGCCGTTAATACTTCGGAGCCCCCTGCAGTAACAGCTGACTGAAATCACTCAGGCTTGGTCCTTTTATATTTACAGTCTATATCGTGGCTTCAGGAGCTGGGGATTGAACCCCCAGCCTTCCGGTTAAGAGATGACCAAAAACAATAAGATGGTTGTAAAATACTTTTTATTCATCAGAAATAAAAGAGTTAAAAAGAGACAGTTCTGAACATGGTTTTGTATAAAACCTGTGATGCTGAGATTATAAAGCTGGCTCGTGGAGCATAACTTGCACCAGTAGAGCGATCAAATCTGTCTTTCATATTGTTCACTGTAAAATGTTTCTAAGCAGAAGAAACGGATAAACTGTAGGCCCCTTCGGCTGGCTCATAACCTTTACTTTCATCACATTTTAATTCTCCGGTTGTGAGTTTCTTTCCTTTAGGTGTTTCTTTTTAATTTGGACAATTTGGTCATATTTTTTGCATGCAACACTTTCATGTAAAACAACAAAGAAGAATGAATCAGAATAAAAGACAAGAAGACAAACATCAGACGAAGAGTGACACTTCTCTTAATGGGTATGTTTAGCACAAAGAGAGTTGTTTAATGTATTTTGGTCAGTGCTATGTTTGGGGTTCAGGATGTTGTCATGCTGCGGGACACGCTCCAACGCCGACTGCTCCGCTGACCAGCACAGCTTTACTGAAGCTCACTTGGTTGTTGTCGATGGTCAGGTTCCTCATGCAGCCCACGTAGGGCCTCCTGGTGGAGAGGCTCTCCGGGAGGACGAGGTCTGAGAGAAGGGAAAGAGGAGCACAAGATGAGCGTAAAGAACTGTTGGCATGAGAGTAAAGAAATGTGGTCATTTCTAACCTGGAGCTCCACCGATGAACACCGGCTTCTTGAAGTCTAAGGCGCTGGGGTTCAGGGGTCCCATCACATGGTTGACTTCAGAGTCCACAACCAGCTGGATAATATTGGCATCTCGGATCACTGAGATAATGCAGGACAGGAATGGAAATGTTAATTTTCTCAGCTTTTCATTGTACATATTAAAGGAGCAATCAGTAAGATATCTATTGAATGAAATGATATCTGATCAGACATTAATGAAACATGCTATGTTGAAGTGCTGGCTTCTCTGACAACAATGCAGCAGCCAGTATGTCCTCCTTCTAACTTTAGATTCTGCTCCTGAATGCTCTGGATTTGTTTGGACCAGAGAAGGTAGGTGGTTTTAAGACACCCCCACACGGCCGTTTTGGACGCCCCTCGGTTTGCCAGATATGAGAGCAGTTATCAGGTCAACAGGTGTTGCAGTGATGGAAGCGGGCAAGAGAAGTGGTTCAGATAGAAGTGATTGTACCCGACCTAAAAAGCCTCTGCATGTTTCTAATAAGCTCCACGAGCAGAAACGTGCTCAAACTAGGATCAATGTTGGAGATGATTTTGAAAAATGGAGAGAGGTTAGAACACAGAAAGGTTTACAGACCCATGCAGAGCTGGATAAACACTGAAGCTACAGTGTCCAAGAAATGGTAACCTATCAGGGGAATTCTCGTATATTTGAACTAAGGCTACAAAAAATATGGCGAATAAAAATATTAATGTTTTAATTTGATGTTTGTTGTGAAGAAAATGAAATCGTTAAGTACAATCTAGCAATACAGGTGTATTAAATCAATACCACATCAACATTTCATACCCATGTGACCCTGTTATCCACCTATGTCTGTGCGCATGTGTCTGGGTGGTGGAGCGAGGGAAGAGAGAGAGAACGGAAGTGAGTGTATGTATTCAGTTTAACGATGTGTGAGTAACGTTGTTGATGCCGGGGACAGAACAGAGAAACGAGTTAACAGTTGCTGTAAGAGCAAAGTGGATGAGCAGTTTGAGCTCTGTGTGTGAGAAAAAAATTCTCCGACTCCTGAAGAAACAAGCCGTACTCTCTTTGTCTGCTAGAGGCTGCTCGGTGAAAGTGATGGGGATTAGCCCCAAAGTCAAGAGCTAAAACTCCCAATAAGTGTCGCCTGTGCGCTCTAACCACTGTCAGTGCCGAAGCAGGAAAGGTTAACAGTAATCCCAAAATAAACATCAAAACAATAACCCAAACACCCAAAATATAACCCTTTTCATACCATAACCTTACAAATGACACTTTAATTTTATTCAAGGCTCCTTATTTTTTAAAGTTATAAAAATAATGGATGACCCTCCAGAAAAGACGTCAAATAAGACCAATACATTATAGTCATTGAAGCCCCCTTCAGCCTTCCAGTGTTTTCCTCTTGATGTGTCTCTTTACGGTCTTTCAGGGTATTAAATCTGAACTCTCACCGGTGATTTTGTGCCAGTTGCCATCACACAAACCCTGTTTGGGTGACACCTTTGTGCTGAGCTCATCCGACCCGTCCTTGACTACGATCCCCACCTGAGAACAAGCACGATGGTTTTATTTAAACATTGTGATTGGATGATGCATTCCTTATAACATGGCCTCAATGTGTGAAGCCTGCTGCATCGCCATGTCAGTGACAAACCTTTCCTTGATGGAGGTACAAAGTGAAATTGCCCTCTGCTGTCGGCACATGCAGTAGCACCCCAGATGCCACACGGGGGCGTACCTCCATCACCAACTGGAACTTCAGCCCGAGGCTGAATGATTCATCTGATGGAGAGAAGCAGAAAGAGAGAGAGGTAGATAGAGTGAGTGCTGGTGCCTTATCTGCTCCGGGCCTCACCTTTTCAACACATTAATCAGACGTGATTCTCAGCGGTGCATGTACGTGTGAAATTACTGGACTGGTCCAGCAGCTGCAGCCGAGTTCCCAAGTTCTTTTGGGGCCTTACCCTCCTCTCTTTCCAGTTTCCAGAGTTTCACCACAGCTGCACTGAGGGTATCATGTTCCCTCGCCCCAACCAAACTCTCCCCGTGCACTCGGGGATGGTGAAAGAGCAGAGAGGGGGCTCAGAGAGGAAATCTAACGAGCCGTGTAATATAACAGATGTTCAGTTTGCACAGAGCTGCAGCTCCTGCCAAATGTACATTGTGTTACATTTGGGACGAGAAACCTCAAATTCCTCAGTGTAAGTCTGAAGCCAAAGAAAAATCAAGAAGTATACCTAACACGACGTAGCCTCCTTCCTCTGAGAAGTACGTCCCAGCCTCGGAGCGCCCCTCGAAGCATGGAGTGACCCCGAAAGTCTCCACCTTGGAGGAGAGCCACTGCCCGTCCAGCTGAAGGTCCTTCAAGCAGCCGTTGAAGCTGTGCAGAGAGTTTCTCTGCAGGGACACACATGGAAGCACATGTGAATGTTGGAATGTAAAGGATGGAAGAAGACTCTGAGGACTCTGGCACAGTTCAATACCTCCTCTGGTTGAATGTTCCAGTATCAAACATTACACAGACAGAGTCAATGCTAAGCTGGTTAATGTGGTGGAGCATTCGGCTGCAAATGAGATTATGCTGAGAAAAATTAGGCAACATAATCCTTAGTAGAAAATATATCCCATCAAGGTGCATTCACTAAATAAGTTTATTTTTTATATATTACAGGCCAAGATTGTTTCCAAAAGTTTTTCAAACAAATCAAACAGGTTCTGTGCAGACATAGACAGATAGTTGAAGTATTTCATTAAAGACTACAAGGCAAAAACAGAAGGTCTTTAAAGCGGCCAGACTCCTTTATCAAATCAGTCGTTTCACCTCACAGAGCCAGAGTAGCTGCTCTCTCTCTCTCTTTGTTTATCTGTTGATTTGTTTGTGTTGTGCATGTTGTTAAAATCCCGTGCTAAATGCTAACTCTTTAAAAATAGCAAATTTACACTGTAACACAAACATACACACCTATCAAGGACAAACTAGACTTACTCCTTAAGGTAAAAAAAACCTGTTTCGTCAATAGTTTCTTTTTAATGTGACACCTTACTCTTTGACTAAATGTCTGGCTTTGTTGGGACCCTTTTTTCTTTCTTTCTTTAAGAATAACAATCTGAGCCCATCACTTGTGAAAACAAGTTATTTTAATAAGAATCCTTGATCAGGTGGATTTTCCCAGAATGATCATGTTGTAGCCAGTTGAAGAAATCTCATTTCCTGTTTGTGATTTAGTGCCTGAAATGTGTAACAATAGTGCCAAGGTATGAACAACAGAACTGTAGTGTCGTTATAATTTAATGTGAACAAAAACATGAAGCTTCTTGTGATTATTACGTCTGTTAAAACTGAGATGATGCTTCTGGAGGGTTCAGGGTGTTTAAGAGTCATAGCTGTGGTTTCCTGCTGTGTCTGTCTGTGAGAACAGCCAGACACAGAAGGATGTGTTCTCAGTCTGACTCCGTGGTTATGTTAGGTTCATTAGAGGTTTTAATGAGTTTGAGGCATTCTGTGTTTTTATTTTGAACATTATCATCTCCACATGACCGTCGACCTGTACCTGGATATTCTTCTGCGCTCTCTCTGGAGGAACTCCTCCCACGTAGAAGGGACTGCTGACATACCAGGAGACGTTGCTTCCCTGTGCTCTGTCTTCCAGTACTGTGAGCCCATCAATTATTAACCGCCCCGTACTTCCATCGCGGATAAAAATAATCTTCAGCGGGGAGAGGAGAGAGAGGAGCTTGTCACTGCAGAAATTGTTGACACATAACCAAACATGCAATCCGGCCATGCGTGCGTGCAGATTGAAAGAAACTTACATTGTGCCACGCGCCGTCATTGTAGCTCCCCTCGCTCCTCACTTTCACCCTTTGGTCTGCTACATTGAAGGTGTATACAAGCTTCCCGTGGGCCAGGAAGAGAGCCATGAAGTTGTCTTCTTGGACATCAGATACATAAAAGATGAGGCCAGAGGATGAGTGCGTCTTCAGGGAGAGGGAGAAGTGGGACCTGGGAGGTGGAAGGTGCGTTAAGTCATGCGTGCAGACACAAAGAAATCCTTGAAAGAGGACACGTGAAGAGTGAGCTTTAAAAATACCTGACCTTTCAGGTTTCTCTTAAAGGACTTCTTTGCGTTCACGTACCGTTCAGAGAAGGTTTCTGGGATGTCTGTGTACTGCTGCCTGCTGTCAGCGATGCCGCCGTAGTGGAAGGCTTGGCGGGTCGCTCTGGGACTCGAGGAGAGGTAACAGTGCTCGATGTTCGCCTCTGATGGCTCCTGGTCATCACTCCTTAGCTCCGTCAGCCCCAGAGGGAGGCTAGATGGATCCCTGCTGACCTAGAAGAGGGGTTGTATGTCAGGAAGGCTCAAGTCTCCAAAAAGGGGGGATTCATTCTCCATATTCACAGCAAGCGGCCGAGTGGCTTTAACACCAGAAAGTTTAAAGTAGTTTTTTTATTTATTTATTTTTTTTTTTTTTATGCCTTTAATGTCAGAGATGGGACAGAAATCAGGGAGAGAGAGGGATGACATGTTGCAAAGGAGCCACAGGTCAGAATCTAACCCGGGCTGCTTGCTTGGAGGACTATTGGTACGTTCCATTTGATCTCGGAAGTCGGAAATTCTGAGAAAACAAAGGTACTCCTGGAGGCGTCCATGTTGCTTTTCTGACTTGCAACTGGAACGCTGTTAACTCGGGTGTGATGTCATTCCCAGCTCAGAGTTTTGAGGTAAATGGAACGCAGCATACTGTAGATCTGCCATAGATGGGGCACACTCTCTAACCACTAGGCTACCAGCGCCCCCAAAATGCATGTTTTTAATTCCATTGTTTTGCATTAAAAAAAGGTTTTTGTTATGCTTTTATTTTGTATTTTTGTACTGCCTTAAGCTGAGGATACTGTTGAATTCTAACATGCTTTTATTTTGAAATAAGGCAAAGCCCTTCTGGTAGATTAAAGGTGAAGATGGATATGTTGATCATACTCTTTTGTTTTCATTCTACCTGTGATTGGTTCTGTCTGGCTCGAGAAGTGTGGTCCCTGTGCCGTGCCAGCAGAGCAGCTGGGGGACGTTGGACTGGACAGTCCTGCAGAGAGGTCTGGACATTTTCTGTGTAGCGCTGGAAGTCCTCAGGCTCGATGTCCCGGTCCTGTCTGCAGAAACAGAGAGAGACACAGGGAAGCTGCAGAAATGCTCACATAAACACCGGCATGTCTCGACAGACAGACTCTTGGTTTGGTCATTAATCCTACTTTTCAAAATCTGATGACCCTTGTTATGAAGAGTTTAGCAGGATCTAAGGAAAGGTCAAACAGACATGAGACTTTTATAAAGGAAACACAAACATCAGTTTTTTATTTCACATTGTGCTACTATTATTGCAAACTTGAGTCCTGCAAGTGCAAGAATAAGAGGAGTAAATCAGAACTAATACGTCTAGGCTCAGAGCCACTGCACACGCTGCCATATCTTCAGAGTTGGGGGAACATGTTGCCATAGCAACAACATGGATGTAGCTCCCCGCTTACAGCCTTATTTTTGAGTTCCTCAAGAGGGACAGAGAGTATAGTATACATGCTGAGCAGAGCCAGACCCTCCATAAAGCGCTGAAATAAACAAGACAGTTCTGTCAGGTATGAGCTTGTCATCTGCTGTAGTGACAGGTGACTCTTTACCTGTTGATGTAAGCGTTGCTGATGCAACCGGTGAAGTTCTTGAAGCTGCTGCTCGGAGACCCTCCGTAGTAGAAAGTCTTCACGGCAGGACCCGAGGATGATCTGGTGGCTGAGGATGGACGTTTCTTCTCCTGCTTGTCTTTGTCGTCCACCAGCAGCGAATACCTGAGAACAGTTCAGCAGGTCAACTCAACAGTGCACCGTCTTTTCAGACTTATTTTTACAGCAAACCACCCCTCACATATTCCACCATCTGTCTACCAACCCACCATCATGCCTGTCTGCAGCCTATTTCATAAATGTACCCAGAAGTTTTCATTAAATGTACCTAATATATGTGCAAAGTTAGTGAGTAACTTTCCGTTTTTGGCTCTGGCATGGATTTAGGAGATCTGCATTTGACAATAATTGAATTCTCGAGATGTGTGCTGAACTTTCAGAGTGCTTAACAAGCTGTAATGTCCTGATCGAAGCCTGCTCTAAGTCTTTTGCCTTAATTAATCAAGATATGTTTTCAGTCACAGCATAGTTCCTAAATGTTGTCTTTTATGATTATATATATGTTGTGTTGTTGATACTTTACAAGTTTTAATACTTTGGTTATATGTCATGGGACCTTCAAATTTAAAGGTCTTCTCCCATACTCTCTGCTAACTCGGGTACATTTACATCAGTCTGAATGTTGATTCATGTGCACTGTCCGTCACTGAATGAATAAATAAATTAAATATGTCTGCAGTTCTGTATGTGCCTTCCTGTGCTCCTGTAGCCGGCCTCAAGTGGACACTCGACGAACTGCAGGATTTTTCACTCCCGCATTGGCTTCATTTTTTAACACTGGAGGTTGCTGCTTGAGTATTAATTGTGTATGCACACACAAATGATTTGATTAAATGTATGAAATGCTTGTAATGGCTATGTCACACACTTTGATTTGCCGAGTGTCTTAAAGGTGCCATACAAATAAACTTGCCTTCATATACTTCACTAAATTCTTTACATTTTGAGGAAAAATCGGCTTATTAAACTGAAAGGTCAACACAGGACTTCAAAGCTGAACCCTGCAGCTGTGAAACTAAATACTCACTTCTGATTGTTCACTGAAGCCACCAAGAAATGTGTCCTTCCATCATTGTATTTCTTATGGGATTTGACCCGTGTGCCTCTGCAGTTCATCACCACAGCTCCGTTCTCCACAGTGATACTGAACTCATCGGACTGAGGAGGGAGAAAAAAACATGAAGATTCTTTATTCAGCAGGTACGAGTAAACAACAAATAGAATGTCTGGCATTGTGCACACTCTAAAAATAAGACATATGTACCCCATCACTGTGGTAAAAGAGGAGTCCGCTGGGCTGCAGAGTTCTGAAGTTGATTCCTCCCTCAAAACTGTCGAAGGGTGAAAACTTTGCTGTGGATCCCAGGTAGCTCTCTCCAGTGAAATAAGCTTTACGGGACATCTGTCACAATAAAAAACACATTTCACTTTCTATTACTTCCATTACCTTCACTCTCTGCGCGGCTTACAGTTCAGTGATCCCAAAATGGTAATATCGATTGACTCATGTGAAAGCTGTTGAGCTGGAACAACCAATTATTTTCTCTCACTCGGCTGTGTTAGCTCGTGTTTGTGTGCAGTTTAAGTTTCATCCATATTAAGCAGCCATGCAGCTCATTATCGCTGACGGAGTGTGAACCTGCGGGGAGCACTTACAAATGACTCCTCAGGGCAGCCGCTGCTGATGCCGATGGTGCCGGGCTCCTCCAACAGGTTGAAGTCTTTTTTCTGGAACTGGAAACCTTTCACGCAGCCTTTCAGGCCCACGACGGCAGACAGCTCCGGCCTGTTGGGAAAACTGTACTGTCAGAATCCTGTGGTGGCCTCTCTGAGCTGCCCTACACCAGATATCTGTCTAGGTGGCATCTTTAATTCAGCTGCAAAATGATAAATGGTAAATGGGATGGAGATTGTGTTGCGATTTTCTGGTCTTCTGACTACTCAAAGTGCTTTTACACCGCATGTCACACCTACACATTCAAACCAGGATGGCTGAGGTTGTTTTGTAAAGTGACCAACATAAGTAACTAATCCCATTCATAGACATTTATACGGCGCTCACAAAGCAGTGGGAGCTTCTTAGGGTTAAGTGTCTTGCCCAAGGAAACATCGGACATATTGCAGCAGGAGCTGGGGATTAAACCCCTGATTCTACCAAAACAGCCACAGCCAAAGATGTTCCTTTAATCCATACAGTTGTGTAACGTGTCTGCAAGAAAATAAGAAGCAGTGGTCTGAAACTTTAAAGACCAGAGTCAGATCATCCATCCACAAACGCTCTCAATTTACACCCGTATGCCGATGACACACAGCTCTACTTCAGCTCCAAACCATCCGCTCTCTGGTCAACTGCCTGCAAAAACATTCAACCCTGCATGTCAACCAATTTCCACAAACTCAATAACAATAAAACCAAGGTCATGGTTGTTGCCTCCCAAGATACTGATCAGGAACGTTTGAGATATCTTACTGGAAGTTGACGGTTGCTCCATCCGCCCATCCTCTGAGGTCTTGCATCATCCTTGACTCAACTATTAAATGCTTAAATTTAAAGCTACTATTTCATTTTTTAAGAGCAGAAATATGTTCACTTTTAGATAGCTAGTTGATAGCACATTGTCTGCTGGTCGACAGGGTCTGGATATAAAGACAACTGTTGGTCTGCCTGTTTGCTTCAACAGTGCTAACAGTGATGTATCTCAAAACTGATCACAACATTGTCAGCGGAAACATGCTAAAAATGTTGGTTCATTGAAAACCTGACCTCTATTGTGATGAGTGTAAATGGATGTTTGGTTGCATCAATATTGATCTCACCTGGATTTGAGAATGCTGGAGGGAGCGCCTCCTATGTGGATATCAGTGAAAGGTAGAGTGGTTTTTGGATTCTCTAAAGATTTAATATGGCTCTTATCCACCAGGAGGATCACCTTCTTTGACTGATGGTAGATCACAGATACCTGTGGAAACAGACCAACACTGCTGTTACAGCGACACCTAACTCTTGTACAAGTTGGAAAAAAGGCCTTAAAAGAGAAGATCAATCCTACCTCGTGGTATCTTGCATCATTTATTTTGAGTTTTGGTGTTTTATCCTCAAAAACGATTGGCCCACTGCTGAAGCCAAAGTCGTACATCAGGCGCAGGTAGCCATCCTTTAACTCTAAGAGGAAGAATTTGTCCTGGAAAAAAAAGGGTTAAGAATACACAAGATAGAGAGAATGAATGTTGAACATGCAGTTAAAACGTTTCAGTTTTTCCTATGTCCAGTAAAGGTTTCTCTTTGGGCCCCTCACCACAGCCTCAGTCAACTTTATGATAATACTATAAGACAGCCCTGTATTACACAAATGACCCATTGAAAGATTTAAATTAAGGTTTCAGCTAATCCTTTTTGATACCACACATCGTACAATAACAATCTCTTATTTTATTGATTGACACTATTCAAAAGCACTGAAGCTTTTATAATAACTAAATTTATTTCATAAGACAGGTGTGTAGGACAAGAATGTATCCATCAACAATGGCAGGCAAACTCCTGTACACTGTCTAAATTGCACAATAACGTTGGCAGTGTTGGGATTTAGACATTGGACTGTTTATGCAGTCTAACACATACATTTCAACATTGCCTCCGTCCAGCGCATAAATCCCAATGTTGCCATGTTGCCAACGTCCAATGCATAATCACAACAGCTCCAACTCACAAATCCAAACATTGCCATTGCCCAATGCAGAGACTGAAAAGTTGCCAATGTCCAACACAAACATCTCAACTTGTCATTGTCCACAATTAATCTCAATGTTGCCAATGTCCAACACATACATCCCCATGTTGCCATGTTTCCAACATAACTCCGGACTCTGAAAACTCTGAAAGCATCACAGACAGTGGGACTCAGGTGTTACACCCATTGTCATGACTCAGAGTTATTTTCAGAGGATATACTGGATTTCTATTACATTTAAGTGTGAAAAATCACATATAATACTATTTAAGATAATACTAAAAGGATCTTTGTCTCAATCATTAACTGTGTAAAGAGTATTTAAGTGTTTTTAGTTGTATTATTCTGAGACTGGTTAGTCTCAAAGGCAGCCTCAAAGGCTGATTTAGCTGCAACTAAACTTGAGATGAAAGACAATCCATTTATTGTTTTAAAATGAGCCTGTATGAGCTGAAATATTAGATGTTATAGTCTCTGTTTGTTTACCTATTAGCTACTGAAGCTTCTAACTGAGTCTGTTTGGTTTGAAGTATTTATTTTCACACATCTGAGATGTATTAAGTTGCAGCAGCTTTTAACACCCATCTTCCTCACACGTCTGCTTCAAAATAAAAGCACATCACAGAGATGGCAATTAGGAACTTTTATTGTGAAAAACTTTCCGGAACTAAATGTGTTTATTGCTCGGAGCAGCAGCGGAGATTGTAGTCGTGAACGCTGCAGTGAGGAAAATCACTCAGCCACTTCTTTGCACAAGAGTAAGAACCACAGCCAACTTATTTAAATCATCTTGGACTTTAGAAAATGAGACATCAGTTTATAAACACCTTCAGCAGGTAGACCAGCTCTAGTGGAGGAGCTTTTCTGAAGTGGCACCGAGCCAAGAAAAGGGTCTGTCTCTCTCTCTCTCTCTCTCTCTGTCTCTCTCTCTCTCTCTGTCTCTCTCTCTCTCTCTCTGTCTCTCTCTCTCTCTCTCTCTCTCTCTCTCTCTCGTCACTCTGGTGCGATGAGGGAAAATCATTCATAGCAGGCCTATTGTTTTTTTACTCAGTAACGGATGTGATTTAAAATGTAGCTAATTACAGTACTTAACAGAAAATCTACTTAATTAAAATTAAAAGTACAGATTTTAAAAACGACTTAAAAAGTAGTAAGTACACCAAAAAACTACTCAATTACAGTAACGCGAGTAAATGTAATTCGTTACTTTACACCTCTGTTTATTGCACAGTTTATGTGAACGTTTCATTCTCTCTGGCCTGTGTGATGCGGACACTACACTTTCAAATAACTAGTTTCTCTGAAACTGTAAGACAAAATGTAGAAAAGTAGACTCCTGCTCATTATTCCTAATCAAGAGGGTCTTCAGGTCTTTTGTGTAAGATTTAGAGAGTTTCTAGACTTACCTCTTTGACCATGAGGAAAAGGACCCCACTGTTTGCCACAGTACGGACTCCAATATCGAACCTTGTGACAACACCGAATTTTCCCCTCCTCCCGATGTTATTGATGAGTGCGTAGCCCGTTCCATCAAACAGGTAGCTGGTGATGCGACTCTGAGAAAAGGCCAACTTGTACCTGAGAGCAGTCGGAGAAATAGTATTAGTTACCTTGATTTAACCTTGTTACCTATATGTGTTTCAGCAATTTAAAGATGGAGTCAGTAGGTTTTTACTAAATAAATAAAAAATAGACTTATACTAAAGTAAAGCTGCTCAATCATCACTTATGTTCCTCCATACATGTGTGGTGGTGACTGTGTCTGCAGAGACTCTGTCCTCTGACTGGATTGTTGCTGGTGTGTTTCCTTCAGGCAATGACAGTGCACAGGTCAGTTTAGAAGTGGATATAATTCAGCGATTGTCTTCTTTGCCAGTTTTAAACACATCCAGACGCGGATGTAGCGGCAAAGAAGAGAAAATGTAATCAAAGTGGATAAAGCTCGTTCATAAACGAGGGTGAACCTTGTCTTGGCTTTCACCAGCAGACTTTGAGTTGGTCTGATCTCTGTTGGACAGGAGGGTAACAAACACCTGTGGTTAGCTTGTGCTAGCTTGCTGTGTAGGTACAAGCAGTAAACATACACACTAAAGTCCTGCAGTGAGTGTGAGCTTCTGGGGGGGCGACAAGCCCGGGAGGAGGGGCCCAGTTTGAATGTTGGGTTTACAAACTGCAACAAACATTTCAACTGACTTTAACTTTAAGTTGGATATTTATAATGACTTGAAATTCTGGTCAGATAAAGATTGTGTTTTTTTTAAATTTATACTAAGTGAGAATCTGGATATTACTTTGTACAGAGAAATAAAATACTTTAAGACTTCAGTGATGTGAGAAATACATAAGAACATAGTCGACTGTTGTATTTGATTCGGCCCTGGAGCCTCATTACAGACTGAAGTGTCCAGGAAAATCTGTACCTCGGGCACGGTGTTGATACTTCTACACCCATTTTGTGCGTCTCTTTGAAGTTGTACAGACTGATCACGTCGTTGTTCAGCGAACCCAACTCGATGCAGCCCACAAAAGGAGCCAGACTCAGTGGAGGGGGAAGCTAGTTCATCAAAAAGGAAAAATAAAAAAAGTAACTTGAGATTAAAAATACAGAAGATAAAAAAGAGTCTATTTGAATACGGAAATATTTGTAAGAGGCTTTACCCTGACTTCTGGCGGGACACCACCAACAAAGAACACTGTATCCTTGGGGTCGATGTCAAACAGCGAGTCTGTGCCTGGAGCCTCTCCTTTCTGGATGAACTTCTGCTCGTCTGTGGAGCTCTGACTGGGGATGGTCAGGAACACTTTTCCATGTCTGCCAAGTCTGAAAGAACACAGCACAGAGATGCATGAAGCATTAAGTCATTAGTTATCATCCTGAGAGAGAAACAAACAGGATGTGAGACTTTGGACATCATGCAGGAACATGCCCGTGTCCTTGCCTGAGATTTCTATTAAATAAAAGCTTTTAAGGCTTGACTTCACACCTCATCTCTTTGGGCCGTTGCTCATGGCTAAATAACCTAGCTAAACTAGCTAGCCACTTTATCCAGATATCTATATGAGAAGAAGAAAAATTGAAAAAAACAAATTGAAGAAAGTTTCTGCACCGCTTGAATCAGTCGGTTTGTCTGGCTGGTTCCTGCATGAGGCCCAAAGTTGTCTTTTAACAGTTTTTACCTCTCTACTTTGACATAGTTGAAGACTGCAGGCCATTGGCTGACAGGCTTAGAGCCCAGCGGGATCTCCACATCTTCCCCTCCGAGGTTGTACACGTACACCAGGTTGTCATTTTTGATGGCCAAACCCATGTAGTCTTTCCTGCCCTGCGTGCACAAACAGAAGAAAAGACTCTTGTGTTACGACTTCAACGTGAGCTCATTCGCTGCTCTTTTTTCTCATCATTGCCTTCATGATATTTCACGGTACAGTACTGTTGTTTCAGAACAAAAACATTACTAATTTGTTGGAGTTAAAAGCTCTCCTGCTGGGGCTTCTCTTCCTCACTGAAAAGTCTCATGAACACCACTCCATATAAAACAGAGGCTGTGAAATCACCGAGTTGAAGTGTCACTAAAGAGAACAGAGAGGCCTCACACTGGGTCACTTCACTGTTTCTGTGCCCGAGTGGGAGGGGGCTGGCGGTATTTATGTAAATGACCTCCATCTTTGAAGGCACATGCATGCACTATTATCACCGGCGTCTCTTAGAGACCTTTTCAAAGCGGCAACTGTGAGCGTTCAAAGCCTGTCATTCCTGCCTCCAACTTCAGAAACAAAGTACTGCTGTCCACAAGCAGCGCCCAGCCCTTTTATCTTTGCCCTGGGCCTCTGGGTGCAAGTTTGTGAAGTTTCAGCAGCAGCACTGGGCTACAAACAAACATCCTCTCTCACTACCTCCTGTTTGACTGAGAGATCCTCTTTGATATCTGAGAATGATCCCATGCTTATATCTTTCACAGAGATAAAAAATGTTTTTTTGTTTTTTTTTAACACCAATTGATTTATTACACATTATTTACTCTCTTATTCAGACGAAAGACTGCCACACTGAGAGTGACACATCCATCTGAAGTGACATATTGCAAAACTTGCCTCTGGTGACAAAGTGAGCAGCTGTCACTAAAAGACAATAAAAATAGCTCCTGAGGCACAAAATATATTCATCCCTTGCATAGTTAAAAGGAAAAATACTTGTAGAAGAAATGTCAAAATGCATAAAGAAGGACTCATTTGAAAGGCATAATGTTGAAATTAGCAAAACAGAACTTATGAAAAAAAACTAGGAAGTGCAGTTTCATGCTAACTCCCGTCTGGAGAATTCTGTTCCCTCCGCTGTGAGGGACAGTGAAGTGTTTTGGGCCACAGAAAGTGAAATATTCAGAGTAAAAAGGTCACCTTGGGCTCAAATTGAAGCTTATAAATCAGGGAAGTTTTTTAAAAATAAAAATGAGACAGTGATGTTAACAATAAAGTGCTTTAACCTGATCATATTCCATGAGATTTTGTGCCGCAGAAGCTATTTGTATTGTCTTTTTGTGAGTTTTAGTGACGATAACTTCAAATGTAATGGCAGAAAGTACAATAATCTTATTTTGCTACTTTCCCCTATAGTTCAGGATACTCTGTGCCAAATTTCATAGTTGTATGACTATTGATGCAATTTTAACAAGATCATTTGTGACTTTTTATTATCTTGACCTAAGCATTTTTCAAAAAGGGTTTTTTTGGCCCCCCAGGACCGAACGGCCCCGAGTTGGGAGTGGTCGTTATCAACTTGTGATGGCCCAAGGTATGGGATAACTAAAAATCATAGTGAAAAAAAGGTAGCATGAAACATCCTGAAGGAGGGACCTGGCTCCTGGACTATTAATATTGATGGTCTCTTTACACAGCAGCAGCCTCTACCATCAGTGTGTGAATGTGTAGGTGTGACATGCAGTGTAAAAGATCTTTGAGTCGTCAGAAGACTAGAAAATAAATATGCAATCTCAACTCCATGTACTATTCAGATTTGTAAACTACATATGCCTTTACTCATGTCATGACTTCTATCTGTATCCCCTTGCATGTTCTCTGGTTGGCTTGAGCGTCTCCAGTGACAAACATATTCCTCACGTTTCTGTCTCCCAGGTACAGGACGAAGCGGTCCTCTATGGGATCCTTGTCCGGGTCCACTCTGATGAACAGGCTGATGGACGTCACTGTCTTCAGCTCTTCCAGGTTGCTATGAGGATGAACCTCCACTGACGACTGGCCGTTAAACTTCATGGACACTTGGACCTGCAGTAGAAGGTAAACCATCATGACTTACAGTAGGACTAACTATGTGAATGCAGACACTCTCATCTGTTTGCATAGAGTCAAAAAAGTAACTTGGATTAATTGATCATTTAGCAAGATAAAGCCTGCTTAGATTTTTTTAATGGTTGCATGTAAATCTTGGCCTTGAATACAATGGTTATAGCATTGTGTTGAACTGATGCACTGACTTTCTTGGCCACGCTCCTGGCCTGGGCTATGAGCTCCCTGATCCTCATGATGTTGGTGGTCACGTTGTTGACAGGCTTCTTCTCCTCCACCACCTTCAGTTTGTCCAGCAGCGCAGGAACCAATCCATTCAGGCTCTCCACTACAAAGACATCCCACACCGAGGATTTTAAAACCATCGGAACCTAGACACTGTGTTTGACTTTGTTGTTTTGAACACTGCAGCAGTTTTGGTACCTGCTTCCCCTGCAGACTCGACCGCCTGCTCATAAGCATCTGTGGAGTATTCGTTGTTCTTCATGCTGTCGGCCCACTGCTCCACCTTGCTGCTGATTGGGCTGATGGTTTGGAGGACCTCTGCTGAGCGGTTCAGAGTCCCCTTAGCCACCTCCAGGGTGAACTCCAGCCTCTGCGGGGTTCTGTCTGGATGAGGACGTTTAAAAATAAAATTCAGTCTAAATTTTAAATACGAATGAAAAATCAAGCCAATCAAATGGAACCCACCATAATGAAGCACCAATAAGGGCAAGCAGTGGACAAAAATTGTTCTTCATTGTTGAATTGTTGTGCTAGCATGCTAATGTTAGTGCTCTTTAGTTATCCAGTAGCAATGAAATTGGCACAAAATGACCAAGATCTAAAAATGCGTTTGTGACATTTCAATAATCAGTGAGTATGTTCTTCTTCTTCTCTCTAGTCCTTGACTAATACAGTTTTTATACACAAGAGGAGGAGCCGGCCGTCCCATCCATGTAAACACAGCTCTGACAACAACACAGCCAGCGGGACTCGAGCTTCTCACTCATTGTAGACAGTCAAGACTCAGAGAGATATTTACACAGGATATACATTTAAAGAGACACACACACCAAAACGGAACATTCTGAGAGAGCTGGTTTATACAGGGTCACAAACCTCCTCTGCTGCTTGATTCATGTTATATTTTGACTAAAGCACAGCACAGATGTTTCATTTAGACCACAGGGGGACTGTTTGAAAAGGTGAGAAAGGGGTATAATATGTCCTCTTTAAGGGTTTAAAAACCAAACATACAGTATATAAAATGAGATCTCTCATGTCTCTCATGTCACACAAACCAATAAGAAAGGAGTGTTGTGTTACCTGCATGGATTCCACTGATGTCTTCCTTTAGATCTGCAAGTTTCTTGGTGTTTTTCTCCACGGTCTCCTGGGTTTCCTCGATGTATTTCAGCTGTTCAGTCACCTCCAATTCTACCTCTGTGACAGAGAGATGCACTGTGTTAGAGGGACATCTGATAAATAACACATGAACACCGAGGACATGTCACAAATGTCTCCTTTCAAACCTTTCTGTTCCGAATGTAACGACACAGACTCCTTGAAAACATTGTCGCTCTGGGTTACCAGGTACCCCAGCTGTGCATTGATCCCATCGACGGCCTGAAAACACACAACATAACATCATGCCACAGGTGTTAGCAGGAACAACAGAGTGTGCATGCTGTGTGTTTCTGTCAGGTTACTTACATCTTCAGCTCTCTGAGATAAGTTGAAGGTGGTGATGGAGGTGATGTTGGCATCGTCGACGTATTTGATGATGTTGTTGTAGACGTTGGCGGCACTTATGGCCTTCTGCACAAAGCCGTTGGCGTCGCTCTCTTTCAGATCCCTGGAGGAGACAGGATGATGGATGCTACAGTCTTATCTGATTGTCTCCATAGTGAACGTAACAGCATCAAATCTCCCCGGTGAGCTTGGAAATCATATTGAATTAAGCTGCAGTAATCCATTTTTCTTTTTTCACAACAACAGATCAGAAGACAACAACTATTCAGAAGCTCCAAATTTAAATATAAGTGTTGAAGGTCGTTTAAAGGTCACATATTATGGAAAATACACTTCACCATTGTTTTCTATCACTAATAAATGTGTCTCTAGTCTGTCTACAAACCCCCAATTGTGAGTATAGTCCATCCTCTCTGTCTTCTGCCTGCTCCACTTTTCAGAAAATGTGTGCTCAAACAGGGCATTTGGAGATTTTCCTTTCATGACATCACAAAGGGCAGTAACCCGTCCCCGAGGTGGGTTAGGGGTTTGGATCTTACAATATGATCAGACATTAAAGAGCCCATATTCTGCCCTTTTTGGGGTTCTTATATTTAATCTATGTACCTACTTTTGTACGTTCACAATAGCTAAAGTCCTAAAAAAGTGTCTGTTTTCATGTACTGCTCCTCCTTGCTCCCTCTACGCTCTGAGTCCGTCAGCTACGCTCTGCTGAGCCCACACTGTTAGACCCCACGCGGGCCAAGTCTGCTCTGATTGGTCTGCCGATCCGCTCTGTCGTTATTGGTCAGTTGCTCAGCACACTTCTCGGAAATTTCAACATGAGCTGCAGGGCTTGCCACAACGAGCCAATGGGCTTAGATCAGTGATATCACACTGACAATGACGTCGCACTGACAAATTTTTATCAAGGGGGGCTAGAACCGAGCCTTACATGCAGCTAATGCTACAGCTAATAGGAGGAGGTAGATATACATAGATGTGTCTAAACATGCACAGGACACTTGGAAAACACACTAAAGGGCATATAAAACCAGAAAAAGAAGAATATGGGACCTTTAAGGAAACATGCTATGTTGAAGTGCTGGCTTCTCTGACAACAATGCAGCAGCCAGTATGTCCTCCTTCTAACTTTAGATTCTGGTCCTGAATGCTCTGGATTTGTTTGGACCAGAGAAGGTAGGAGGTTTTAAGACACCCGCACACAGCTGTTTTGGACGCCCCTCGGTTTACCAGATATGAGAGCAGTTATCAGGTCAACAGGTGTTGCAGTGATGGAAGTGGGCAAGAGAAGTGGTTCAGATAGAAGTGATTGTACCCGACCTAAAAAGCCTCTGCATGTTTCTAATAAGCTCCACGAGCAGAAACGTGCTCAAACTAGGATCAATATTGGAGATGATTTTTAGCAAACTGAAGGTTTACAGACCCATGCAGCGCTGGCTAAACACTGAAGATACAGTGTCCGAGACATGGCAACCTGTGAGTGCCTTGACACAGGGAGGAGGGGGCAGGGGGAGACAGCTCTCTACAATGTTGTAAATTTGGACTGCAGTACCCATTTTAAACACTAGGTGTCAGAGTTACATATTGCTCCTTTAATAAGATCAAAACAGAAGAGTTATTTAGAAGATGCTTTTTAAAAGGTTAAGAGTGTATCAAATCGTGCCGCAGTGTACCATATGATACCATATCATAAGTGTATTGTATCATAGATGTAACATCATATTGTATTTATGGTATATGTTTCACAGTATATCATGTTTTATTGTTTCGTAGATAAATCCCATTATATCACATCACATTTTTTCCCTGGTAAATTCATTTTTTGTTTCCTTTATCTTAAAATGTAACCTCAGAAACATTTTTGCTTTTCCCTTTGTCTGCCTGGAAAACACCATGTGTTTCGTTTACTTCATGGTTTTGAATTAATAATAAATAGAGTCTCACTCCTCCAGTTCGTTGGCCTGTCTGTCCAGCTCCTCAGCGTGGTCGTCGGCCCTCTGCACCAGATCCCCGTCAGCCAGCGACAGACGCTCAGTCTTCTCCTGCAGCCTCTGGCCGGCTCCATCGATGGCTGCGTGGTACTGGGACACGTTCTGTGCACACAGAGAGTACACACCGAAACATTATGTACACATTTATTTAAGAGGTTTTTTAAAAAAATGATATGCAAGGATAATCAACTGCTTTGCATTTGTATTCCATTGGAGGAATCCTTGTGCCTTGTGATAACTTAAAGTACACACACACACGCGCACACACGCGCACACACACGCGCACACACGCGCACACACGCGCACACACGCACACCAGCTAACATTGTTACCTCAGGATGATTGCAATCCCCCACAGAGTAACTCAATAGAGAGCTACTGGACTAAAAGTGGAGAGCTGTTTGAGAACATGGCTTATTCAATCTCCAGCAATCCACAAATTGCTTCCAAATCAAATTGGCTCGTTTAAGAATCTGACACAGGCTGCGTCTCTGGAATCCATTTCATGGATAAATTCAATGTGGGCCCTGCGATACTGCAGCCTGATATCACTGTCTATTAGATTATGAAACATACTCCCTCATTCAGTGAGCCATAAAGAAAGCCGAGCATCATTGGACGTCAGGGACCCAGAGATGATTTCATTCTCCCCCCTCATCATAAGAAGCCATCAGGGTGCAGGCTGTTGTTTATGACCTTACCTGCACTAAAGCATCCATCTCGGCCATGGCTCCGTCTGTCTCCGAGATGAATCCTCGGGCTGTTTCCAGAGTAGCGTTGACAGCAGCGTGGTCCTCTGCCAGCCTCTGCTGCTTTGACTGCAAGGCACAAGGACATCAAAATCCTCCAGTTTAACTTCAGAACATGGTAAAAAAAAATAAAAAATGCTGCATCATTTTGTGTCTTTATTGGACAGAAAGATTATCATGAGGTTGGAAAGGGGATCTGAAAGTTGACCTGGAGGGGCTTTCCTGAACACTTTACAGGAAAGTTCACTAAGGAATAATACATTTTCCTTTTCATGTTTTCTTGGTTTTTATTGGTAAGAAGATTTATATTGTCTATACTGTATCTGTGAGTTAAGTTTGCAGCCAGAGCCAGGAATCCCAGGGTTTAGCTTAGCATCAACCCTTGAAGCGTTGTTAGGGGGTCCAATGCCTTCCTCTTACTGTTCCCTTCCACTTATTTGTAGAGAGCCATTGAAAACGTAAGACATTTGAAGGAGTGTTTTTTAAACACACAGCTAGCTATGCTATGCTAATGTCTGTTAATGTATGATTTAAGGCCTCAAAGGTGTATTTTTAAAATAACATCAGAAGTGTCTATGGCAGCGTGTGCAGTGAATGTCCAAACCCAAGAACATGAAATGTCTTTTTACACTCCTTTGTCATTCTCTTAATGCCTCTAAAATATATTTTTATCTACGGTTTAACTAGTAGAGTCATATTGTGGGAGGCACTGTGGCAGCTGGTGATGTGGTGGCTGTGGATTATGTTTTACAGTTTCCCAAAACTACCTTTACTGTAGTTCACCTGCATGACTGAGATCATCTGACAAACTGATGAGAGCACTCGATTGGCTGTGGCGACCACGCAGTGAGCACACTGTGTGTCTGCAGCCGGGGTCGACCGGTCTGTGCTGAGGGCGATGAAGAGCCCCAGATTAGAGAGGCTCCATGTTTGGTTAATGCACCATTCACTGCATTGATTTACAGCAGAGGCCCTGATCATAGAGATCTTCACTCTTGATAACATGGACACACACACACACACACACACACACACACACACACACACACACACACACACACACACACACACACACACACACACACACACACACACACACACACACACACACACACACACACACACAGGCTGGACGGCAGGCCTGTAATGTCAGCCAGGGCGTGACAACTAGAGGCACGCCCTGGATCCAGATTAAAACGATGTGGGGTTCACTCAGTGATAAATCATCACATCACAGGACAAGACATTACAACTTTGGAGAGACCATAACAGTTTGAATATTTTAAAATACTGATCACAGATGTCATGGAGGTTTATATGTTTTAATTAATTGCCAATGGACTTGAGCTTGTAGAGTTCTTTTCTAGTCTTCTGACAACTCAAAGTGCTTTTACACAACAGGTCACACCTACACATTCACACACTGATGGTAGAGGTTTAAACTAATCCAACCATACACATTCATACACTGCTGAAGAAGCAGCAGGAGCAACTTGGGGTTACGTATCTTGCCCACACAGTGGACGTGTTGCTGCAGGAGCTGGGGATCGAAGCCCCAACCTTCCAGTTGAGAGTCAACTGACTCTACCAACTGAGCCACAGCCGATCAGTGTGCCTTCATGGGGGTGCTGCGGTTGCCCTGGGAGATTGCAAAGCAGAAACTAATAGAGTACATACGTCTTGATGTATAAAAGTTGATCTTTATCTGGTTAAATTTCCTGCAATGAATCTTCTCTGAACAGTCAGAATCATGTGTGTTGGCTCCATCTTGGAAAATAAAGGCATGTTTTTTTTTTTAATTTGTAGGCTCTAAATATTTTCAAGGGGGATCGGGAGGGGTTGAGCATTGCAGTGTAGCTTCCCCCCTCCATGTGGGCCTCCTCCTAATGTAACAGCCCAAAGCTCCCACAGATGGTTCTGTGTTTCTGTTCTCAGGCCTTAAATACCAGAAGTAATAGACATTAAGATGCCTGACAAACAACAACCAGACGTCTCTCCCTAACCCCCCCCCTCAGTGCAAGGAATGCTAAGTTTGGACCTTCTTGTGTTATTTTCATGGCCAGGTAGCGCGGTGTGCACATTGACACATCAGGAGAGGAGGTTAAGCGGACGGCATTTAAAAGGAGGAATGTCATGCTAGCACACTCTCACAGCAGGGAGGAAGGGCTGTGAGCTCTCCCACAGGACTGAATCATTCATACCTGCACACAGACAGAATGAGAAAAGGGGGGGGGGAGATGCACTCAGCAGAATCCTAGAGATTTATGAGAAGTTACCTGGCTCCTCTGATATTTCAGGATGGTGGCTTTGTTTATGTCCTCTGTTTCCTGAACATGGCCGGCTGCTTTATGGAGGAAGCCCTGAGCGTCGGACAGCTTGGTGGAGAAGCGAGAGAGAACCTCCCTGACGGGCGGCAGGCGGCTGTCTGTGCTCATCAACTTCTTTTCCAACTGACGGATACGCCTCAGCACTGCAAACACAATCACTTACAATAAGTTAAACATGCACACCTGACTCGTGGGTTTGCTGCTGTAACTCTCATACTCATCACAATTTGGTTGTCGGTGAGTGAAAATCAAGAATTGGCTTCCAATTGTTATCCTCCTGACACAACAAAGTGTTTGTTAGAATGTACATGATCTCTGTTTTTTGTGCTATCCAAATTGTGTTTTTTCTAAAAAAGCTGGAAATTTTTTAGGCCTCGTGTCCACTTTGCGTTTTTTTCTGAGAGCCAGGGTCTTTTTAAAATTGTTTTCAATTAGAAGAGAGCGCTCGCAGGAGCAGGCGGCTCTCTTTTCCAAATGTAGGATATTTCCTGAAGTCTTGTACCCACATCCTCTTTGCTCCGTGTCTGATCGGGAAATAAACAATCTAAAATATATATATTTTAAAAACATACAGTAAAAACCGCTGTTGTCAACAGCCTGTTGTCAAAGAGACAGGATGGACGTGCAGTGCTTTTAATCTTAGCACACAAACTCCATGCAAGCGCATCCAGAGCGCACAGCTTTTCTGCATGGTAAAAACACTAGGTGGACAAGGGGCCTAACACTGTTTTTTTTTTTTTTTTTGCTGGCAGCACCCATTTTTAATAAAGTCCAACGTAGTTCAGTATTGTGCTCACACTGGACCCATGACTTTTCCCAATATTATTTTGTAACTTTTGTTCTCTAGGTGACCAAATGAACCAAAAATAAATCTTCATGTGACATCTTTTTCAGCTGCATTTATTTGACTATGAGTTCATCCATCCATCTTCCTCACATGCTTATAGTTTTATTTAAATATATAAGATTTGAATATGATGATCCGGTCTTACGCCCCCTCTTTGTGATTCATCTTCACTCTCGAGTACAAAAATGGAAAACTAAAGAACAATTGTGATGTCATTTGGAGACCACCTTATGAGTGCTGTGTGTACCCAGACCAAAAAGATGACAAAGACCATGAGAGGAAATTGCAAGTCATTAGTGTGGAGCACAGATCTAACCGTCATGGGCTTCAGTGGACTCGTCAGTGGCGATGGGCTCTCGGGGGGACAGATCGAGTGTCCTCATCCAGGCCACCATTCCCTGGGCCAACTCAGTGTTTCGTCTGACCTCCTCTGGATCCACATCCTGGTGGACGCTGTACAGCTCCCAGTCCTGGATCATCTCTGTGAACATACATGAACACACATAGATGACAATCTTAACCCGTCAGTGCCATAAACAGACTTTTTGGGGAAGCACGCTGATTCAGCAGTTTTTCCCTGAAAGTTTAGGATGAAATTAGTATACAGTAGCTGATGGCTGAATCAATGTGCAGAAGCAGTGCCAAAATGTTCTGTACTTTTTAAACTCATTCAGACTGAGTATATGCAGAAATACAACCAGGTTTAAAAACCCAGGAAGAAGCCTTTAACGTGTTTTAAGTTGTTGAATAGAGCGCTTAAATTTACCCCCAAATCAAAGTCAGTTATCGTTATCATGTGGAGTGTATGTGAGCAGAGTTTGGTCTGTACCTTCAATGCGTACGTTGAGTTCAGTGAGGTTTGTGTTGAGCTGCTCAGCCAGGGTGAACGTCTCCAGGGTGTCGTTTTCCAGTTTGTTCCCCAAAGTCTCCACCACACTCTCCTGAAAAAAAACACCACAACAACTGATCAATAACCCTGATCAATCAGTCACTTACTTCTAAAGACTGAGCTGGAGCTATCAGGTGTCTCGTAAAAAAACATCCAGTTTACTCCACTTCCTTATTTGAAATTAGCGTGATGCTAATTCTGTTAGCCGGTTAATGCTTTTTTCCAGTATGTGTTAGCATCAAGCTAACAAAGTAAGATAGGCTATAAATCCTGGTCAATCTGTGAGAAACTGGGCCCACCCTGAAACAATGCACCAGTCACCACTGGTTTCAAGTTTAGCTGTTTCCATTGCAATGCTTCTGGAAACATCACCGTAAGAAATTACACAAAATATATTTCCAGGGCCTTAAATCTCTAAAGCCTTCAAACTCCAAGTCATGCATTAAATGACAGACGGTGGGTTTGCTGACCGATTCTCCCAGCTGTTTGATATCCAAAACCACAGCCTCTGCAGCCTCCTCCAGATCCCCGGCCTGGGCCTTCATCACAGAGGACTTGTTTCTCCAGCCTTGAAACTGAGTCTGGGAGCAGAGCAGATAAAGTCATTCATTAGACCACAAAAGAGCTCAATGTTTTAATATCAGAAACATTGTGTGATTGTGTTCTAGAGCGCTGCAGTAGACTTCTCTGTAAGTCCTCTCCATCTCCTGGGAAATCATTGTTAAACCATAAAACTGAAAGAAAATCTCTCAGAACAGATGTGCACAATCAGAGTACGATATACTGACCAGATTGTCTTTTGAAGTGTCCCACATTATTGCTGCAGGGAGATGACTGTAAAGTAAAAACCTTTTTTATTTACCAGAAGCAGCTGTTAGCTACATCATGACTTCAGTTTAAGTAATGCTACTTGTGATTTTACCTCGCAGTAAACACGAGTTGCTGATCTGCTGCTTTATTGTGTTGGCTCATGATTGTTTTTTATGTTTCAAATTTAGCAATAAAGACACAATTACACAAAAAACAACTACTACCTAACAAGGATGATATAGTCTAAATTACTTCAATTTTCTGTAGGGAAAAATTAACTTTTTCTTTTCAGCGATTATGTTTACATGGACTGGAGTATCCCGTTTTTCTTTAAAGATTTATTTTTGGGCTTTTTGTGCCTTTAATGGAGAGAAAGGACAGCGGATAGAGCTGGAAATCAGGGAGAGAGAGAGTGGGGAGTGACATGCGGGAAAGGAGCCACAGGTGGGATTCGAACCTGTGCCGCCTGCTTGGAGGACCACAGCCTCCATAAATAAGGCGCGCACACCAACCACTGTGCCAGCAGCGCCCCTGAGTATCCTGTTTTTATGTTTGTGCACACATTGTGCTTTTCATCTGGCCCTTGAGTGTGTCATTGTCCAAAGAGACCACACGAGGGTATCAGCATGTCAGAACTCATCTTTGTCAAGTACTGATTTGGTTGTTGTCTCTGATAATTGTTTGTTTGTAAATGTATGCATGGTCTGGGTGGACTGTGGAACCAATTGCCCTCTGGGATAAATAACGTTTTCTAAGTCTAAGTCTAAGTCATCATATCCCGAGTTTAGATAAGCTCTTATCCCAATTTTGATGAACCCGATGTTGTGCCCTGGAGAACTCTGAAAGACAATGTTGCATGTTTACGCCTTACCCCGGGTAAGCACTGCATCAGCAAAACAAACATTGCAGCAAATATGGAAGTCCTAGCCAGCAAATATTGGGCAATGTTATTTTTTTTAACAACCAAATATTACAAGCAAATATTTGCTCATTGTCCCAATCGTACAGACCCTGAATATGGACTGCAGTACCTATTTTAAACGCTAGGTGTCAGAGTTAAATATTGCTCCTTTAAAGTTCCAATGGTTACAGCAGAAATAAACATGTTTACAGCAGGGTGACCAGGCGTCCTGCTTTCATGAAAGTGCAAATGAAACATTGTCCCCCTATTTGGTTGGCCCTGGTTTTCCAGAGTGCAGGACAGTCGCCTAGCTAAACCCTGGAGGCACTTTTTTTGGCAGAGTATGATGGAAACTATGACAATGACAAGAGATACAGGATCATAGCCCGAATATGATCTGAACCAGGATAATGCTCATAACCAGGATACTCAAGTCCATGTAAATGCTTTTAATGGGGACTGGTGGATAAACAGCTGTTGAAAGGTTAAAAAAAGATCTTACTCTTTGACCAAAAGCTCTCTCAAGGGACCCTTTCTTCAATGTTGAATAACAATGTTCTGTCTTTTTGTTAAAAACCCACTTCAGGTGGATGTACCTTTAGCTCCCACATTTGTCCACAGAAACAGTCAGTACCGCTGCCCGCTGAAGCAATCTACAGGAGCAATTCTAAAAGGTTTCAGACACGGGTCAGATTTAAAAATATGTGAATGAACCTGCAGTCGGTGAGCCGTGTAGTTGTAGTATTTGAGTCTGTCGTTGGCTGCAGCACCAGTAGAGATGTTCAACACTCCCACTTTCAGCTGGTCCAGTGTCGTATTGGAGAAACTCAAGTCCCTCATCAGATGCCAAATGCACTCATCACAACCTGAAACCAAGAAACACCACTGGTACAGTTATAGTGTATATAGTATAGCAAACAGTGCAGTCTCTTATAAAGCTGCTTCTCCACTTACTGATGTTGCACAGGTTGACCGTGGCGGCCTCTGGCAGACACTCTCCTGTGTGCATGTCACAGTGTCCGCTCTCACAGTCACACTCTGTGGAAAAACAGACGAAGAAACATTTCATCAGAGAGTGATAAACTGAAAGATCAGCACATCAGCCTGATTTCAAGATCTGCTGGAAACTGTTCAGTACAGTTATTACATATATATCAGGACCGACAGATGGTGTGTTGGCTCCAGTCCTGCACATCTGTCCTGCGGTCTCTCTCTTCTGTGGGACTGATGGTTTAGGCAGCTGTGTGTGTTTGTGTGTGTCGATTTGGGCTGCATGGTGATGTCATTCAGCTCTCAGCAGAGAGTCTCCGGCCACGGGGTCACATCTCTCAGCAGATGCTTCTCTGACATCATGTGATCTACTGCGTCGGTGGGTGTGGGAACGTGAGGACTCGGCTCAGCCTCTTCCTCTGGGAAAGATTTTTCCTCAATTGAATGTTTTCGACAAATGGTCCCGGGGTTGTTTGACGTGTGGTATGACAGACAGATGACTTACTCTGGCAGCCGGAGGGGCTGTAGTCCCAGTGTCCTTGCAGGCAGCGCTCGCAGTAACGACCTCCGGCCCCCGGGCGGCAGGGGCAGCTGTGGGTGAGAGGGTGGCAGGTGGAGCGCATGGAAGCTGGACCGCATTCACACCTCCGACATCCCTGACAGCTGGAGAAACCGGAGTAGCCCTCCTGGATTAGATGAGTGACAAACACAGTAAGACCCCATTGTGAGGCTGTTCAAGTTCATTAAGAAGCATGTTGAAGTAAAACACGCTTTGTCAGATCTTGGTTCTTAAAAACGGTTGTTATGAAAATGATTTCTGTCAATAACAATAACTTCACACTGCAAAATTAAAGCTGAGATTTGAGAACACAGCATCATTACAACAAAATAGGTTTTCCATAGTTCAAGGCAGTCCCTGACCCCTGTGAGGCCCCATGTTGAGAAGGTCAAATAAGTAAGATATCTACTGAATGAAATGATAAAGGTATCTTACTATATGATCAGACATTAAGGAAACATGCTATGTTGTAGCTTCTCTGACAACAATGCAGCAGCCAGTATGTCCTCCTTCTAACTTTAGATTCTGGTTCTGAATGCTCTGGATTTGTTTGGACCAGAGAAGGTAGGTGGTTTTAAGGTGACCCCCACACGGCCGTTTTGGACGCCCCTCAGTTTACCAGATATGAGAGCAGTTATCAGGTCAACAGGTGTTGCAGTGATGGAAGTGGGCAAGAGAAGTGGTTCAGATAGAAGTGATTGTACCCGATCTAAAAAGCCTCTGCATGTTTCTAATAAGCTCCACGAGCAGAAACGTGCTCAAACTAGGATCAATATTGGAGATGCTTTTGAAAAATGGAGAGAGGTTAGAACACAGAAAGGTTTACAGACCCATGCAGAGCTGGATAAACACTGAAGCTACAGTGTCCACCACATGGTGACCTGCGTGAGCATCGACTCTCAGGAGGGGGTGGGGGGAGAGACAGCTCTCTACAATGTTTTTTAATTTGGACTGCAGTACCCATTTTAAACACTAGGTGTCAGAGTTACATATTGCTCCTTTAAAGTGATGACATGTTTACAGCAGGGTGACCAGGCGTCCTGCGTTCATGTGCAAGCCCCTTATTTGGTTGGTCCTGGTTTTCCAGAGTACAGGACAGTCCAAAACCTGGAGGCACTTTTTGGCAGAGTATGCTGGAAACTATGACAACTAAAGGAGATGCAGCTACAACACAGTGTGGGAAAGTAGTTTCTGTTGGGTTAGCAGAGGGCAAATCCCAGAAGGGTCTTTTTCCTCCTTTCCACACACCTACTCACTCATACTGACTCTTCTGATGTCCACTTCTAACATTTGTTGTAATTTAATTTCAGGCTTGGGTCAATAAAGAACATTTTTGGTGTCTCTCCCTTAATATGCCCTTTTGGTAGGTCATGACACACTATAGGGCAGGGGGGGGGGTGGACGACGACTAATGAACGAGGTTAACAGCCTGTAAACTTTGCTGGATGTTTACAACAAGCAGGTATAATTTTACCCCTCACCTTTGCTCCTTCATCAGGTGGCATTGCTTTGACTTCAGTTATTGTGATTAATCTCATACTATTCTGTGGCTCTCCGTAGATAGTGGTCCTCAGTGTCTCCCTGTAGTCTCAGTGATGTAAAAGAAGAACACTGCTGCATCTTTGAATGTCTCATTTCACTTTAACAAACTCTCAGACAGCTCAGCTGATGAGTCCAAAGTAATATCCACCTCATGACATCACACATTGACCTTTAATAATAATATGATTAACTGGGAATAACTATTGAAATTTTCCCATTTGCAATTTTTTCATCGTTGGGGGTTTGATGTTTGCCCTAATTTATAAATACTTTTCTCCAAAATTTGTCTAACTTTGGATTTTGTTTACAACCTGTCCGACGGTCTCATTTGTTTTGTTGTAATACTCTGTTGACCATCTTTTCAGTAATGTTGCTGAATTCTCAAAACTCAGCAGTTAACCTGTAAGGCACATTTATGACAGTAACACCTATGATGTGATAAAGTAGTAAGTAGATGAAGTAGACTCAACCATTAACCCTTCTTCAAATACAAGTTGAGCTGTCTTCAGTCAGGTCTCTCACCTCACACTGGTCACAGAACTGTCCGGTGACTCCCGGCTTGCAGTGACACACTCCGGTCCTGTCGTCGCATGAAGAGGTGCCACATTTATTGCACTCACATTCTGCGACAGACACACGGAAAGAGGAGAACGTTAGAGGTGGAATGATGTCACGGGCAAAATATTTTTGGATATGCAGGGCCTCAAAAGACACACGGTAATCCATCATCCTGCATGGTGACATTGGCTTGTTTTCCACTGAACAGCCTCAGTGACACAAAGCAACAAAAGGAAAATACACCTTCATAATAATTGCAGATAATTGAGAAGAAAAACTAGAAAAACAATTGTGATGTAAAGTCAGATAACGTGTTGAAGCTATCTTTTGATTACACAATGCTGCAGGTCATCATGTGACTGAGCTGAGCTGAGCTGCTGTCGTCGATGTTTGATGAGAATGTTCGACAGTCAGCTGAAGCAACTGTGTCAATAAATGTCCCTGTCTTCATTATGAATTTAGCTTTGTTGCTGGATCAAGATTCTCAAGTAGGGGGCGCTGGTGGTGCAGTGGTTGGTGTGCGCGCCCCATGTACGGAGGCTGTAGTCTCCGTACATGGGAGACCCAGGTTCAAATCCGACCTGTGGCTCCTTTCCCGCATGTCACTCCCCACTCTCTCTCTCTTTCTCTCTCTCTCTCTCCTTGATTTCCAACTCTGACCACTGTCCTATCTCTCCATTAAAGGCCCAAAAAGCCCAAAAATAAATCTTTCAAAAAAATATGCTCAAGTAGAACTGCTCATTAACATTACGCAACAACAGTGAGTGCCTTTACATGGACTTGAGTATCCTGGTTTAGATCTGGTTTTAGTAGGCCTATCTCTTGTATTTGTGTTTCTGCATGTAAACATCAGATCCTGGTTTCAGAAAGCGGGAGAAGCCCTCATCATGAACTTGAAAAACAGAATTTTGCAGCCTGCAGAACTCCAAAATAAAATGGGTTTCTGATAGCTGCAGACTACCTGCAAAGCCTCAGCCAAGTGACGTATCAGCCAAACAAACATGGCGGCGGCGACTACAGTGTCTTACATCTTACACATATCTTCCTGGGAACTCCTGCGCTCTCGTGTCTTGTAGTTATCATGAGTTTTGTTCTCATGATGAACAATTTGTAAATTTGTATAAAAGTTAAGGCGATAATTCTCCTTTTATGTTTTTGCTATTCATTAAACATCCAACACCTATTGACTGTAGTTAGTCCTCACCTCTACAGTTCTTGGCAGTGATGGCGTCGCCGTAGAAACCCAGGGCACACCTCTCACAGTTGGCTCCGGCGGTGTTTCCCCAGCAGTGTTGGCAGTGACCCGTCACGTTGTGGCACTCGTTAAAGATCAGGTTGGGGTCAGAGTTTCCGTTACAGTCGCATCTCTTACAGCTGTTGTTGATCTCCATGGGGTTGCCATAGTAACCTGGCGCACACCTAGGTGGGGAAGACTTTCTGTAAGATGACTGATGATTTCACAGCTTGTTCCAGTGTCGAAAAACAACCTTCTTTTATTTTGAAGGTTCTCAGCTCTTTGTCCCTAACTTTCAGTCAACCTGACAACAGGCTGAGAGCTGGAGCTGAGGCGGGTTTTAAGCCTCCTGACAAACCATTACACTGCGCCCGCCTGTCAATCATGTCAGCTACGCGCCTTACTGTGAATAACTCTTATCATTTAAAAAATCAAAGATAGATATTTTCAGGAGCACATACTGTATGTGCAATGTAATGTCGGCTTCATGTGTTGTCATGACGATCTCAGACAGTAATATGTAATTGGTATCTGATGAGCATGTGGAGCATTATTGCACGTGTTCTGTTTGATATCTTCTGCTCGGAGCAGCCGCAGCACTGACCTCTCACAAAGATGTCCGGCGTAGCCCTGTTTGCACTTGCAGCGCAGGACGGCACTTCCTCTGTCACAGTGCACAGCGAAGCTAAACACACAGGGGGGGAAAGTATTTCAGAGATGACTCACTCGCTTGCCAACACACAGACATGTGGCTGCAGCAACAAGAACAGACCAACTTACTTATTAGAGGGGACGGAGAGGGGGCAGGCGCAGGGTCGACAGGTGTGGCGTCCGTTAAGGCTTGGGGCCAGCAAGTAGCCGTCCTCACACATCTCACAGAAATCTCCCGTGCTGTGGTCCCTGCAGTTCTGAAAGAGACAAAGAACCAATGAGAAGAAGGAAAAAGAAAGCTGTTTTTTTAACAGTCATGACCTTGTTGTTGATCGTTCACTTACTAAACAAACACCGGTGATGTCTTCACAGTAGTCGGCGTGGCCTTTGCAGTTACATGATAAGCATATACTCTGCTCGCTCAGGAAGAATCCCTTTGCACACACCTAAGACCGAAACAGAAAAACACACAAAGTTAAAAAGTTAAACAGTAGAACGAGGCTCCAACAGTTCTGTCTTGTTCGAGTCCACACAAAGTGGATATTTTCTATTAAGAGTTGTGTTTGAAGAAAGCTCGAGGCACAAATACAGCAGAATAAAGATTCTTTTCAAGCAGGTGTACCCTCTTTGAAGCCTAGTGGTTAGTTCTTGCTCGCCATGTACAGAGGCTACAGTCCTCAAAAGAGGGCGGCCAGGGTTCAAATCCGACCTGTGGCTCCTTTCCTGCATGTCATTCCCCACTCTCTCTCGCCCTGATTTCTGACTCTATCAACTGTCCTCCATACATCCATTATCTAAACTGTTTTTCCAGTTCAGGGTCGCGGGGGGCTGGAGACGATCCCAGCTCATCATTGGAGCGAGAGGCGTGGTACACCCTGGACTGTACCCCGCGATGTGGAGTTTGCATGTTGTCCCCGCATGCATGGTTTTTCTCCGGCTTCCTCCAACAGTGAGAGGTTGTATGTCAGCCCTGTGACTGACTGGCGACCAGTCCAGAGTGAACCCCACCTCTCGCCCAATTACAGCCAGGATCAGCACCAACCCCCCGTTACCTTGAACTGGGAAAACAATATACAATAGATGGATGGACAACTGAAAGGTTGGTTGCATCCTGATGCAGATATGCTCATTTACTCTTTACAGAATGGGTTTTTAATAGAGCTTACTAGAGGGTCTCATATCTGGTCAAAAGATTAAAAGAATCCTTCAGGGGCTGTGTGAGGGGAAATGTCCTTGTAGCTGTAGTTTAATTGCCAAGAGCTCCACCCAGGTTTGTAGTTGAACTTCTCCCAGAATGTCGTCTGTAGCAAGCTAAACTGTATTTTAAATAAGCAAGTTTACATTTTTATAGTTACATTCATTGTTATATTAATAATTAGTAAAGAAAAACAACAACCAGGCTTTGACCTAAACCAAGTGGTCCCTCCTTTTAACACAACGTTGTTCTAAAAGCTGCTTCCTGTCCGATGTTTGTTCACCACAGTTTGTCAGGATGGTGTAATTCCCCTACCAGACGCACGCACGCGCACACACACACGCGCACACACACACACACACACACACACGCGCACACACACGCACACACACGCGCACACACGCGCACACACGCGCACACACGCACACACACACGCACACACACACGCACACACACACACACACACACACACACACACACACACAGGCCTTTGAACTGCCCTTTGAGCGTCTTTGAACATTATACATGCAGCAGCATTCAGCGAGGCGGACAAAAGCTGCAGTCTTGAAGAAGTCCACATTGACCTCCACGCTCCGCTCAGTCGACTGGACATTAATGCTACTCGTTCACAACATGCAGGACATTCCTCAGACAGACAGACAGACACACAGAGCTGTATCCTCTCTCATGATTCACATGTTCCTTTGATTTATTCACAGATGGACTGAGACACAAAGACGTGCTTTTGCAGGCAGATCATGTGAAACATCCTGTGAACAGCAGCGCTCATTCTTCCTGCAGAGATCTGAACATACACACACATCCAACATGACCACATACACACTCAATGTATCGGGCCTCCATGTAAACATCCTGGGGAATACAGCCTATGATGCTTATGGGGTTAAAAGAGTTCTGACCACAGATGGTATTCCCAGCTGTTCCGAGTTGTAAACAGAAAGTTTATGGTGAAATAAAACAGCGAGACACTATCTACCATTTGTAAATCCACTTAAAGGAGTTTAGAAATGGTTCAAACCTTTAAGCAGTGTGACAGTTTGCGATGCTTCAGACAGCTGCAGTGTGTATACACAAAGGGGGGGGGGGGGTTGGGGGTCGGTCTTTAATGACTTTAAAATCTGAGGAATGCATCATGAGTATGCACCTCAGCAGCTTGTCTTTTCTTCCTTTACTTCCCATGTTTAGATGACTTGTTGTCCTCATGAACTGCATTTATAAAAGAAGTGTCAGAACTAAAAGCAACAGTTCGAATATCAGGAAATGAACTGAGTCGCTTTCCATCCAAGACTGGGAACACATGAAACTCTTATGAGGGTGAGGGTGAAGCTGGGGTCAGGACGTTGACGGAGCATCGTCCAAACTGCTCAACTTTATCACTTAAAAACACACGGCGTCATGAGTAGAGCTGCATGATAATTCTTGTTTCCTCCTTGAAAAAAAAATACTTTACACGTCCTTCAGTGTCCAAATAAGTGCTGCTTTACTCAGTGCTATTGTCTGTTTGTTTTTACACCAGTTATTTTTCTAACCTGTTTGTCCCTGGCAGTAGAATGCAGTCTCTCAAGTAGACGGAGCTCCCTCAAAATTCAGCGAGGTAATCTGGAACTACTACCAATGACGTACCTGACGCCCAGCCTCAAGCATCCACCTGAAGTCAGAATTCCAATTCTGAAAGCATCAACCATAATGTTTAAGCTGTAACTGTTGTGATTATTATCAACCTGATCCTCTTTTAGTGGAAATAAATCAATCACACCGATTGTATCTTGCACGTTCTATCTGTGGACATGCTGTCATGTAATTTCACAAATTCACACAAACTATCACGTAGTGTGTTGTTATCGTCAGGTATTAGCTAATAAAACACAAGTACTCCTGGAAGCGTCCATATTGCTTGTAAATACTCAATGGACTTGAGCTTGTTTATTTATTTTCTAGTCTTCTGACTACTGACTGCTACACATTCACACACTGACGGTAGAGACTGCTGTGTAAAGAGACCATCAGTAATCCATTCATACACATTCATACACCACCAACAAAGCAGCAGGAGCAACTTGGGGTTAAGTGTCTTGTCCAAGGACCCATTGGACAACTTCCTGCTGGAGCTGGGGATCTATCCCCCCGACCTTGTAGTTGAGAGACGACCGACTCTACCACTGAGCCACAGCCGCCCCTTGTCCGGTTTGCAACTGTAGCTCTGAGGTCTGAGGTATATCCTCCACCTCCTGGTTATTCTGTTTGCGTCATGTCCCGCCTCCTGACATCAGCCCCCCCCCATCAAACTGGGATAGTTTCCAAGGCAGATTTAAAAATCAGTTTGTGAAAAAAAGGCTTTCAATTAACCTTTAAATGTACATTTGTGTTTCTGCGTTTCAGGAAATGATCTCCTCAGGTGTAATCCTCTATTAGCGACACAGAGAGATTAAAGAATGAATCTCAAACACAGCGGTTACTGTTCTACATCTCAAACTCTCATGCAAATTAAAACCAATTGACATTTTCCGCCTCCTGCCAACTACACAAGCTCACTCAGTAATGCGAGCTATTTCTGCCGCCCTCCCACTGTGCCCACCGCAGAGCCGAAACAAAGATGACATTCAACATGTGATATCGCCTCTCTCTCTGTTTGCATGTGAAGCTTCCTCCGCCTGTGCTCTGCTGTCTTAACCACTACATTACATTTTATTTCCTCCTTTATCGAGCGTGTGCTACCAGGGGTCGGAGGTTTAAGGCCGTGTATCTCTGTGACAACAGAGCAGAACAAACGCCGCTGGTATCGAAGCACAAAAACAGGATTTGAGTGCTGTCCAAAGTCAACACACTCTGTGCTCATGTGGCTTTGAAAACTGTGAGCATGCCCTCTCTCTGCAGGGAGGGTGGGGGGGTGGGAAGCCTCTGTGACAGGCAGTTGAACCCCCTGAGTGTTGTTTTACAGAGATAAGTTTGAAATAGGATTGGTCCTTATATACGCTGGGCACAGTGTGTTTGTACGTATACATCTGCACGCTGGCAGAGTTTTCCCAGAGCGGGAGCATTAAGTGGATTAAATGTTTAAAGCTTGAAGGTTGAGTCTCATTTCCGCTTTTTCTTTCCCAACTGGAGCTGCCTGCTGTACTCATACTGACCTTGAAGAGGGAGGGGTAGGAGGGGGTGGGGGGTTCAGACACTGGATTTAGTCATGCTAACTCCTCTGAACATCCTCAGGACTGCACACATCCTGGGTCATGAGAAACTCATCCCAACGCAGACAGTCTGGCTGCAGGGGCGAGGCCCTTCTCTCTCCGGAGACCTCTAAACTAAGAGAACTAAGACTTTGAGAAATAAACATGCACGATATATAAAATAAATGACGAGGGCGTTATTTAGATATGCTGGGTTTTTGTCGCCAAATTTGGGGGATTCAATAATTCCACATATTCTGACTTTTTTGACCTACAGACTGTTTTTCTCAGGATGTTTCCTTTAACCGATCAGTCACTGTATGTACACTTACATCTTCAGATACCAAGATTCACCGCATTTCAGTCCAGTTCTCATGGCTAATGGACACAAATCAAGCTGAAAAGCATCAAAGTGTCAACATGAAGACAGCTGCAGTGAACGTCCATGTAAAAGTTTCCAGTAGTTTATCTTCGGCCTGACGCCTCAGCCTACGCTCTAGAATAAGTTCAGAGTCATGGTTGCTGATTATTTCTCTTTCATCTCTTTCACTGGATGCAAACTCACACTTCATGTCATTATCTGGGGCTGTAATCAGTCACTCAACTGACTCATCAGCTGATCATCATCTGTCCAATCACATGGAGTCTCACCCTCATCGTTAGCATCTCTTCTTTCTGCTCTCTCCCCGGCCCCTCCCCGTAGAGTTCAAGCCATCCAGCCATGTCATCAGTTTAAGATTTGTTCAGAAACGGTCCTCTCTGAAGATCCGTCAGGTCTGCCTGTGGTCTTTAATACATGTTCAGCAAAGAGATTTAGAACCCTTAGGCCCTTTGCCCGCCTAGCATTTTTTTCTGAGCGCCTGCATGTTTTTTATTGTTTCCAATGAGCAGAGAGCGGTCAAAGCAGTAGGCGGCTGCCTGGAGGAAAAGCGAAGCGTGTAACTTCTTTTTCCAGGTGCTCCGCCTTTTTTGTGCATCCGCTCCGAGCTCTTTGAGTCTAAAATCTTTGGACTTTTCAGAAAAGGCGCCGTTGATGTCAGGAGGCGTTCTATTTTTAATATATGATATTAACATAGTTTTGCAGCACACGGTCGGTGTCTTGTACCCACATCTTTTCTGCTCCGTGTATGATCGAGAAGTAATCGATCTAAAAATTAAAAACATGCTGTAAAAAGTAACGGATCAGTGTCGGACATACAGCGGCCGTTGTCAACAGACTGTTGTCATAGAGACCGGACGGACGTGCAGCATTTTTTGTCCTAGCGAGCGCACAGCCAGCGCTTTTCTGCCCATAAAAGAAACTCTGTGTGAACACGGGGCCTAAGTAACCTAAATAATAACCCTAATTCAATCAAATTGACTGTTTGTTTTAACTGAACCAAACAGGTTAGGTGTGAAAACGATTGTGACATCAAATCCTCACAGGAAGGTCTGTCACCTGTTTCTTTGTGGAGATGGATTAAGTATTTAGGGACACTTTTAATCAACCTGTCAGTGAAAGTGATCATCTCTCAAATAAAGCATTTAAATCCATTTAGCTTCAACACAGTTGATGTCAGTGGCCCATGTTTCTTAAACAACGTCTGTATCCATCAACAGTGACAAAATCTTTTCTATCCAAAGCTTATGTTTTAGAGACAGAATGTCAAAAAGACTAAACAGGTACTACTGGAGGAGAGGTTTGAGAAGGGTGCAGTTATTTGACAGGATATGAACTTCAGTCCCCCACAGAGACGATAACATTCCCCACAGTGCAACAACCACACCCTGTTCTTCTGCCTCACATTAAAGGGATCGTTTTGTATTTTTCAAGTGGGCTTGTTTTAATTATTAATTTTAAATAGGAACAATGGCATTTTAATGCACATAAACATGTACAACAATGTTTATAAAGACGTGGAAACATATCACATTCCCATGTGATCTTGGACTCTCTCTGTATTAGCTGATATGTAAATTACTTCAATATCGGACTCGATACCGATAAAAGATTGTATCGGCCACATCTCTACTTTAAAGTGCTGCTGTGATTACACATCTGTAACTATGCACACAGTACATGGATGTGTACGCAGTATCACACTGCGGGGTTAGCTACATAGATGTTTCAATGTAGGCATAATTATAGATAGATTTTGGTCACAGATCTAATTTGTTCTGATTCACAGCTTCAGATCAACCTTTAAGGTGGTAAGCTGCTCCATAATGTGCTCCCTTTGAACGAGAGAAACATTGGGACCAATCGTGGATCGTCTGAGGGGAACCTCACAGTCGACAGTGGATCCAGTGGTTCTAGATGAAGAGTCACTGTTAGCTTTCTGTTTGATGTTATCATGTAGTGGAGGATGTGTTAGCCCATGTAGGTTGGATGAGGTATGTCAATAGGACACATTGGACATGTGGCTGCAGGAGCTGATGAGAGACGGACGACTCTACCAACGAGCCACAGCCACCTAAAGTCTTTGATACACCAAATCCTCCCATTAGCGTTCTCTCACAGTCCAAGCTAACTTCAACACGAGCCTCAGCCGAACATCTACTAAACCAATTCACTGACCTGCTGAAACACTTTCAAGCCACAAACACTCAACAGTCTGATGGAACAAGCTAACGCTAACAGAGAAAATCAGAGCTTGTTTGCTGCCAGCTACTACTCAAAGCACTTTTTCACCACTGTTGGCTGCTATGTAAAGTGACCACCAGTATTAACCCATTCATACACATTCACAGCATGTGAGCATCTTGGGGTGTCTCTCCCAACGACACACTGAAACACGTGGCTGAAGAAGCTGGGGAGCGAACCCCCAATGATCTTCAGGTTGACTCTACCACTGAGCCACAGCCGCCCCTACAACTTCTCTACAACCAAAGTGATTGTAAACCAACATCTGCGTATGATGAGTCATTACAGTACACAGACACTCTGGAGCAACACAAACTAACTATTGAAGAAATGATGTTCAATGATTGTCAGCTCAGTTTTAAAGTTTGGCCTCTGCTTCTCTATCCTTTGGGAGGTACACTACGCCAAGGCAACATTGGGCAGCAGTCCTTCCCATGCCCTCACTGCTTATTGTGTGCACTCTCACTCTCTCTCTCACTCTCTGAGGTGTTGCTCAACTTTTGGCAGCTGGTTTCCATTAGAGGACTGTCAGGGAGGGGCGGGAGGGGCATGACAGCGCTGGAGACAGTAACTCAGAGCCCCATGTGAGCTTTAGCACTGGGGTTCCTCTGATGACCCACACACACACACACAAACACACACACACACACACACACACACAATAATGAACACAAAGCTGGACCTTTGAGAAGTCCAGACAGACCCTCAGAGGACAAGCAGAACTAACACTCAACACTGATCTTCAGTCTCTTTACGCAGAGTCCAGGTCAGATTGTAGATGAGACAGAAACTTTGAAAAGTCACAACAACAACAACGCTCTGATAGCACAAACCAAAGAGTTAAAAAAAAAACCAAATCAGTCTTACTTTGAGCTCAGTCTGTTGCTGCTCCCCGAGCCTGGCAGCAGATGCTGGAGAGGCGATCCCTGAGAGGATGCCGAGAAGGCAGAAGCAGGACAGAGAACTAGCAGCCATATTTGTGTGTTTGCCCAGTGGAGCAATGATCCCCCTCTCTCTCTTTCTCTCTGTCTCTGTCTGTGCTCCTGTCAGCGTCTCCGGGCAGCTCCTCTAGCTGGGCTGCACTCGTTGGCTTTCACTTTTTCCACTGCTCCGACCTCCAGATGCAGTGCTGTACGCCTATAATCCCGGCCCGGGGTTGAGTCCTGTAAAACAAACTTGGTGTGGACTTCCTCCCTCTCTCTCTCCCTCCCTCCCTGTGCTGATTCCTCTCCCCTAGCGGACCTGCCTCTCCCCTGAGCCTGCGCCTAAATCACATACAGATGGGAAGGCTGGAAAAAAAAAAAAGAGAAAGAGGGAGAGGAGAAGAGAGAAAGAAGGGCGGACAAGAGGGGCAAATGAGCTACAGAGGGCTTCTGTCTCTTGAGCAGAAGGCAGGCTCTGAGCACCCATCCAAACTGAGGCCTCCCCCCCCCCCCCTCCCCCTCTAACTCTTACTGGCAGAGTCACATTGAGTACTCCCCGTATCCATTTGCAGGACTGTGGCACCCTTTCACCTTGGGCTCAACAGGCAGCACCCCCTCCCCCTTCCCCCTCTGTTCGGCCAGGGTGGGCAGAGGGTCTTAACTTCAGCACTCACTCCGCACTCGGCAGGCGGAAAAGAAACAGCTGCTCTGATATCCAGCTCCTCCTCACAGCCCCCAGACATGAGCTTTCTGTTTGTCTTCCAAGGTCAGACCTTCAAAAAGGTGCTAAATTTATCGATACTGTGCGAGTCTGACAGGAAAAGCCATGACTGTGACACTTTACCAACACAATGGAGGTATTGTCTGAAACTTAAAAAAGCTGCAGTTCCTCCCCAGATGGACACTGTGAAGGCAGCACGTGCTGAAACGAGTGACCGAGCAGACACAGTTGTGTCTCCTCCACAGAGACCATGTTGTAAGCAGTTCCAAATACGTCCCACATATACGTCATGCTACAGCTCGTAGCACTATGTGGAAGTCAGATGTCTCAAGTGACCAATAAACAGGTTGTCACATTCCAGTTATGTATGGCAGAGATGACTTCCACATAACAGCCTTCAGTTTACACTGCAAAAACTTAAGTCCAAGCGTAAGAGTATTCATCCAATATCTCGTCAAAAATAATTTATTACACAATTTATAAACCCCCTTAGACCTGATAAACATCTTCATGAAGTATTACAAGCAGAAAATAAACCCTGAGGTGATTTAATTTGTCAATCAGTCAGCCATCATTTTAAGGAAGTTACAGATGTTTCCACTACAGTGTACATCATGTAACAGAGCAAAACAACAAAAATATTTATATTCATTATTTTAAATGCAAACATGTTTACAGTTTTTCGGATATCCATTTAACTGGAGTAAATCTTAAATATGTTTTGCAAGGCATACCCTCCTGGAATCCGTTTCAAAGGTTGCAAAGGTGGAGTATAGCCCCAAACATCTGGATTCACAGGAGAACTACAAGACCACACGGGGAAAAAAAAAATCAGCAGGATACTTTGTCTTTCTGATTATCATTTGTTTATTCAGTGCCTGTTTTGATGTAATGTTGAAAAAGTGATAACGATCAGCTGTACATGGTGTTTTATTTTGAAATTGACAGTTCCAACAGAACAATATTACATAACTAACTAACATCATGTTACTAAACCTACTGTTATTTAAAAGAATTGATCTGAAACTAATTACTTACATTCAAAAGTACTTGGCCAATTGAGAGTCCGCTACCTGTTTCAAAATGCAGCTCAATAAATATCAGGATATTGAAGAAGGCTGAAGCACTTAGAGGGTGGATTTTTAAAGGAACATTTTTGAAAATATTTGTATTCACTTCCCGTCTGAAGTTAAAAGGGAGGTACTCAAACTTGAATCCCTAAACTGAAGAGCACTAGAAGAAAAAATACTTTAACATCCACTCATTTGACTAAATCTTGTGATATGTCGGCTCATGAAGGTAGCAACTGATGGATCCATGGTGGCCAGGGAAAATGAGGACACATAAGTCAGCTGCTTTTTAAAAAAGCCTTCAAAATCAGACAGCCTTCGACGCACTGCTGTGACGCAATCTGCGATATGCGACATAGCTAAAGACTTCCAATGGATTCTTCCCCTGCTGGATGTTAGAAAGAATGCATGTTTAAGCTTTCGATGTTTGCTTCACTTTCCAAACAAAGAGGCCACATTCACTAACAGTCTTTTGCTCCTCACCCTCACATTACCTGCTCATGACAACCCTGTGGTACCATAACAAAGTTAATTGCAGCCTCGGTAGTAACT